>NC_044561.1:45446013-45764709 GCF_007565055.1 Rhinopithecus roxellana | reverse complement strand
GGAGTCCGGAGGGGGAGCAGCGTCCACCCAGACCCACCAGGCCAAGCTCCAGTCTTCCCTGGCTTAGGGCTGACAGACTTCCGGGCAGTGGACCTGGCCTCCCAGAGCCACCCTACCCAGGGCCTGGGGTCCTTCTGGGCTCCCCCTCGGCCCTGGTGATCAGCATCCGTCTGAGAGCTCGGTGGATGGACACGGGAGCCAGCTCTCCAGAGAGTCTCAGTGGAAGCCGCTGGCCTGGCAGCCAGAGGCGGTGTGGAAGGAAAAGGCTCAGCAGGCACATCCCTCTGGTGGGCAGAGTGGTGTCGGGGGCCACACAGCTCTTCCCTGGACTCAGAAAGCCAAGTTCAAAGTTCTCGTTTCCCTGTCTGCACATAACATGCTCTGCTCACTCACAAACTCCAGTTCCCCTGCTCTGGGCCCAGGCAGGCAATCCACAGGGAGCGGTGTGTGAAGGAGGCCCATGAGACCAGGTGGGCGGCAGGGGAGAGAGGGGGAGATTCCTGGCTACCTGGGCAGCACAGTACAGTGCGGCCACACGGTAGGGGCACCTCTGATCTGCATAAACATGGACCCTGTTGCCCCGACACAAGTGGCCCCATCAGAAGGCAGGAAAGACAAGGAGAAGAGCTCCAGTCACCAGAACACTCTCAACCTCCTTTTTTCGCACAGTTAAACTAAAGAGAGAACGAGGCTACAGCCAGGGCAGGTGGATGGGCAGGGTGGGGAGCTGCTCGGGGCCCAGCAATCTGAGGGTCATCTATACAACCTTCCCTGGCCGGCGCCCTCCCAGGGCCTTGCACCCTGCACCCTACTGCGGGCTCTGCCTTCTCTGACACCAGGCATGACAGAGGCCTGAGCACAACCACATAGTTTTTATTTTCTTACCTCGGGTGGTGGTGGGGACTGTTACCCCAGGGGCTTGGCCTCCCACCTGGTACAGGCAACTCTATTCCCTGGTGATCTCAAGATGGAGACGTCCCTCACCTACTCATCAGCACGGCTAAGCCAAGCCAGCCTCCGTCCACGTAAGACCAAACGTTTCAAAACTGGCTCTAACGAGCTTAAGAACAGGACATTAAACGAAGCATCAGCTGTACCTGTTTACATGTATTGAAAAAATAGCAGATGCACATAATCACCTCGGCAGGACCAGACAACAATTTAAAATAGATTTTAAAAAGGATCCTGTCGTGGAATTCATCCTTATGGTCTACAAGGAGAAGTTTGAAAAACTGGATTAAGAAAGTATTGAAATTCTGTACCCTGACAATAAGCAGGCAATGTTGGACCAATACAGCTCTCATCTTCAAGTAAATTCTTCTCATTATTTTGCATGTTATTAACTATGGAAAGTGAAAACAAAGATCAATTCTAATTTGAATCCAAGCCATATGGAAACCCACTGCCAATGCCCATGGTTACCTTCCTGGATGGGAAACTGAAACGCAGGACCACCGGGGGCCTCTGCCCAAGTCATGAGACATGAACATGCCCAGGTGGAAACGGGCCGTGGACAAGGCCGGCTCCAGCAGCTCTGTGGTGACAGCAGGCAGTCTGGGGAGGGGATGCCGGACACTTCCCATAGAGGCTGACAGTTTCCACAAAAGCCCTGCACCCACAAAGCCACCGTCTGCTCTCAGAAACCCCTGATTTCTTTCTCCTTAGTCATAGCCCAGGCCTCTCCTGGCTCGGCCGATACAGCCAAAGAAAACAGAGAAGTTTCGGATTGCGCCAGAGAGCTCAGGATTTACAGGAGGTGCCTGCGGGCACAGCCATTCTCCTAATTCTTGCTTAATATAGGGAAGTCCAAGAACTAAAGCTGATGTGGGGACTCAGCCTCTGAAACGAGCCTCAAAGAACCGAGAATCAAAGCTCGCTTGCCAGGGCACACCGCCCGTAACACCCACTGCACGGGCAGACGGAGCCTGACACTACGTTCTCATGCTGGGTTTTCACCAGCTCACAGAACAGGCATTCAGGTTCTCTCCCCCGTGCTATATGTGCTCTTGATGTTTAAAAAAAAAAGAAAAGAAAAAGAAAAGCTTTCCTGGTGGCTGGCAATGTGGCACACGCCGCAGTCTCCACTTGGCAGTGAGGGTATTTCCAGTTGAAGGCCCTACGGAGGCCCAGGTGGCTCTGGCCTCACAGGACCCCTGCGCTCACACACCGGGGAGGCCGCCTCCCCACCAGGCTCCAGCCACAGCCTTCCTCCTTTCTGCTGGTGAGGCAGCGCCCTGCAGGCACCAGTGGCCCTGGGCTGCAAGGGGCCTGCCACCCGTGTCCTCGAAGCCAGGAAACACGGCTGGGAAACCTGTGTCTGACTCACTGGTTGAGGTGAGGGAGCCGGGCGCCCTGACGCACACTCATGAAGACATTCAGAACAAAGAGAGTGGGGAAGAGTGGGACGGTGGTGGGGGGTTCCATATAAATCTGCATTTTTTCGCCTTAGGGCATTTTTCAACAAAGAATGCACTCCTGGCAAGCGAGTCTTTCTAGAAGACACTGGAATGGTCTCACAGGAGGGTGTGGGCTTTGGGAGGGGCCCATCTGTGGGGAAGGTAGTGGGGTGGGGGTACCCCTTGGAGAGTCTGCTTCCTAGGGGCCCCATGGGCCCCCATTTCCTGCATCTCCCAATTTCTCTCCAGCTGTGGGTTCCTTGGAGACACAAACCTCTGCATGCCCAGAGGTGGGGTGCAGGGCTACAGGGGTGTGGTTGAAATCAAGGCAGGCCAGAGATAGGTACTGCTGCCTATAGCTATACCTGGAGGGACCCCAAACTCTGGGCAAAGTGGGGCCAGGGAGGTCACTGCTGAGCAGAGGATGACAGGACTTGTCAGAGCTGGTGCTGTGGCCTCTGCCGCCACCCCAGCCTGCCCAAGGGCCTGGGAACTGCCGTGCCAGCAGGGGCAGGGGGTGGGCACCCCTCTGTCCTGTCTACAAACGCTGTGGCTTGATGTGCTGTCACGGGCAGCACGTGACAAACGTGCAGTGCTCAGCCTGCTGCAGCGCGGATGCGGGGGGCTTCCACAGGGAACCTGATGGGGTGGCTCTCTGGAGTTTCAAAGCTGCTCTCGGCCCAGCACGGACCTTACTGCATTAGCAGCTTCCTCATGTCGTGCAGCAGATTCCTGGAAGACGGCCATGGGTTACAGGAGGCCCTGCGGATACCTGAGAGATCTGCGGACCGACTTGAATTTGCTGGGGCCTGGGAAAGTCCCCGTCGCTGCACCTGTGTGCGTTCGAGCACGCTCACATCAACCCTTCCACACGGTGAAACAACAGCCTAAGATCAGAAATCCTCAGGGACTACACGAGCAGCAAAGTAAGAAACAAAAGTTCAAGTGCAGGAACAAAGAGGCTATGATCAGAATGACAGTCAAGATATCTGGCAGAATTCTTTCTGACCCCAACCGTTACCACCCAACTCCTTCTCAGAGATGCAAAGACAGAGGCCATCCAGGCCCAGTCCACGCGCAACATGGCCCGTGTGGTAGCGGCAGCCAGGGCCCACTCGAGGCTCCAGGCGCAGCAGGCTCGGCCTCACCCACTCACCCTCCCTCCCACATGGAATGCCTCTGAGTTGGCAAACAGGGGCCTGTCTTCCCAGAGGCCCAGGAGCCTTGTGAGGAAGAGAGCTGGGTTTTCAGATCACAAACTTCTGTGACCGCTTTGTTATTTTCACAAAGCACGACTGGCACATTTCACAATGAAGACCAGCAGATGCCAGACACTCATGAAAGAAAAAAATATCAAGTTTCGGTCATGGCTCTAAGGCAGACGTTACATGTTTTCACAGGGACAAACATGGAGACACCAACGTGCTGCGCATCATGGGTGAGCGGCGCGGCCCTCACAGCACCGTGGCCTGGACGACGATCTCCGGGTCCTCGATTTCACTTTTGCTCTGCACCATCCGCAGCTCCAGCTGCATGGGGCTGGGCTTCACTCCTTCCCCGGCCTGGGCTGCGGGGCAGACAGAGTTCCCATCTCAGAGGGGCTCCCACTGCTGCCTGCTGCCCCCACTCTCAAAGGCGACACCAGCAGGAGACACTGGTCACACCTTCGAAACCAGCACATGCCGGCTCTTCTCTCCCACCCACTTCAGGACCCAGGAGCCCACGCAGCCCGGCTGCCATACCTTTTGCACACTGGATGGTCCTCTGCAGAACGTGGTGCAAGGCAGACACGGTCTTCTCACAGGCCACCTGCAGGGAGGAGAGACTTGCTGTGCCCCTGGCCCACTCACGACACCAGACGTGCCCATTGCTGCTAGGAGGGGATTTCCAGTGAACACAAAGGCCGTCCTGCTCTCCGAGCCACCGGGGAGCCAGCTCTGCCAGCACACGTGCTGAGCCCTGGAGGACAGGCCACGGACTGTCCACCATGGAGAGCCTGGAGGGCTGAGCGGATGCCTGGTCCCAGCCACCAGCTCTGGACAAGAGATGGCTCACAGAAGGGACAGCCTCATGACCTGCATAGAACCTGGCAGGCAGCAGGAGCTTGGTAAGAGTGCCCAGAATTAACTCCTTATAACGAGTCTACAGGGGGAAGCGCTCCTGCTGAAAGCCCAGCCGATCATCACTCGGTGATGCCTCAGAGTCAAAGGTGCTGGGGAAGCACGGCGAACTCGCTCCCTGACTCCACAAGCCTGGGCTGGCCAAACCCAGAATGTGACCTTGGGTGGCCCGGCAGCGAGGCCTCCTCGGGGCACCAGCTGGCACGTTTCTGCTGCTCTGCACCACCAATTAAACACGGCAGGCCTACTTAATGGCCCTGTTTAATTGCCCTTGAGGGGCCAGAAGGGACAGAATGAGGGGGCTGTGCATTCCAGCTCGGGGTGTGCAGAGGGCTAGTCCCATGGGAGGCGAAGGGCCTCAGTCCACCTCTTCCATTTTACACACCAGGACACTCAGCTGAAACTGACTTGTTGGGGAGGAGGTGTACCCTGGGGGACACATGGCCCCTTGAGGGGCCCGGCAAAGACAGGACAGGGAGAGCCACCTGCAGGTCCTGACCTCTGAACTCTTCCTTCCCCGGCGCACCCAATGGTGACAGAGGCATCCTGTCTTCCTCCTGCCACTTCCATGGCATCCCCGCCCTGCCCCACATTCCAAAGGGATGGCAGGCCCCTCCCTCCTACCTAAACCCACTGCAGACGCAGCAGGGAGCACCCAGGGGAGTTTAGGGGGCTGAGCCCAGGGGCTGGGGACCACCTCAGAGCACAGCAGGGGTCTGGACAGTGTTGTAGGAAGACACACTCCAAGGGTATGAGGACTCAGCTGACAAAACCACCTGCCAGGGCCACAATGCAACTGTGCTGCACACAGCACAGGAGGTCACGAATCTGAGCGCCACAGTTGCAGCGAAACTCCTCTGTCCCCACTGAGCTGTGTGCTTAACCACGGGACACACAAGAAAGGCTCACAAGACCTCACATCCCAACCTGCCATGCCAGTCGACCAGCAGACCCACTCCGCCCAGTGTCTAAGCAAAGCCACCCAATCTCTACAAACCTGTAAAGCAGGCAGACACCCCGACAATGCTGGGAAAGAGCTCTCCACACCTGCCTGGACCCTGTCCTCAGCGTTCCGCCTACTGTCCCCGATGGGCGGCTCTGGCCTTTCAGTCCCTCAGGTCACTGCCATGGTCACACTGGGAAACGCTGTGGGTGCCACTCCTCCGCAGCAGCCCCCAGGTCACCAGGACACAACAGCTCCATGCACCCCACAGCCCTGCGTCAACGCCAGACGGACGGCTTCTGAATTCGGGTGGGACCCCCGTGGGTCTGTTCTGACACATCTCCCACCTGAGTCCCCACAGACTCTGATCATCCCTAGGTCCCAAATAAGGGGAGATGGGAGGCAATCTGAGGGTGACAGGTGCAACTCCACAGCCCACGGCCCAGCTACTGCCCTGCCCCGCAACTGGGGCCGGCACTCAGGGCCAGGCCCTGTCAGCTCAGCAGGGACCCCCCTAGCAGGACTCTCATACTCTGCTCCCCATGAGGTGCCGTGGGAGTGGGCGAGGAGGGGAACGGTGGTGTGGCTGACCTTGAGGTTATTGGGGTGCTTGTGTGTCCACGCCAGGAGCATGGCAGCAAACAGGTCCCCAGTGCCCACAAAGACGGCGTCCACCTTGCGAATGTCCATCCGGATGCGTTCCATCACCACAGAGCCAGCGGGATTCCCTAGGGGGAGAAGATGGGCCAGGTCACTGAGATCTGCCGCTCCTCTGCCAGGGCCAGCCTCCCCGTCCCTGGTCCTCCCGGGCACAGTGGCAGGGAGGGTCACGGGGCAAAGCACAGGGTGGCCTCACTCAGGTTGCAGGGGCTCTGGGCCTGCATGGGGGCCCCACCACCGCCGCAAGGGAAAGACGGCAGCCTCAGAGAGCCACAGCCAGGCCGGCCTCGGGGGTCGCCGTGCAACTCCCGAGAGTAACAACAGCGTGAAGAACTAGGAGACGTCTGCACGCATCCAAGTGTGTGTGTGTCCACATGTGTGTGTGCATGTGTGCGCGTGTGCCTGCGGGTGTGTGCCTGCGTGTACATGTGTGTGCCCGCATGTATGCACGTGTCCGTGTATATGTGTGCGTGTCCATGTGCGTGTGTGCCCACATGTGTGTGCTCGTGTGCATGTATGCCTGTATATGCCCGTGTCCACATGTGTGTATCCATGTCCACGTGTGTGCCTCTGTGTATGTGCATTTGTGCCTATGTGTGTGCCCACAAGGCTCCCATGTCCAAACAGAGAGAGAGCGGCGAGGAGGCCACAACTGTTCTCTCGGGGCCATGGGTGTGAACTCGGGGCCACTAGCTTAGGGCATGGCCCCAGCCTTCTGTGTCATTTTCACACTGTTCAGAGAATATCAACCCAGTGGTATCTGTGTAAACAATCAGCACAGCCAGGTGGACGGGTCCTCCCAGTGAACTCAGGGACCCAGTCCGGCTCCGAGGGAGGCCTATGACGCTGGGTCCGTGGAAGCGGGTTGCAGCCAGGCCATTCATCAAGACCTGTGCGGTCTTGGGAATCCCATCCGATCCCCAAGAGCCTGTAAAATGGGGGTGTCATTCCAGTGCTGGATAAGGCATAATTTTCATGCTACTGAACCCAAAACATTCTTGCAGCCCCAAAGGACGCCTTCCACTGGGAAGAGCAGAGGAGGCCGCGGTGCATGAAGGGGGCACTTACTCCTCCTCTGGCTCCCCAGGACAATCAGGTAGTCGCTGCCCTGCGGGGAGGGCAGGTTGGAGCTGGTGATGACCACGGTGTCGGGGCCCATAGAGTGCAGCATGTCCATCACCTGGCAGCGGCATGGGGAGCGTCAGCCACGGCGGGTCACACCCCACTCCCCCAGAGCCCGTCACACCCCACTCCCCCAGGGCCCGTCACACCCCACTCCCCCAGAGCCCGTCACATGCCACTGCCCCGGGGCCCGTCACACCCCACTCCCCCGGGGCCCGTCACACCCCACTCCCCCAGGGCCCGTCACACCCCACTCCCCTAGAGCCCGTTCTCAATGGTGGCACTCCCGGAGGGGAGACAGCCACCTGGTCAGCCACCATCCTCCCCAAACTGTCAGCCCAAACTGTGTGGGTCCACACAGGTGACTGGTGAGGTCCTCCCCATCGGGGGCTGGGCAGGTAAGTGGACAGACGCACGCCTGTCCTGCAGCGGGGAGGAGCTGGCCCTTCTGTACTTTGGTTTTTCTGTAACTCTCGTGGAAACTGTCTCCACTGCACGGCTGCCTCAGAGCAGGCAGCACGTGTGCACACACACATGTGCTTCAAATACATATGCGCATGCACACGCACACGTGCTGTACACACACACGTCCATGCACACACACACACACACGTGCTGCATCGCCACCCAGCACATGTCCATAGCAGAATCTGGACCCTGCCCCAGGGCCAGCTGACTCTGCAGCCCCAGGGCCCAGTACCAGGTCAGCAAAAGGCCCCCGAGTGGGAGGAGTGGCGGCTGCAGTGGCCCATTCCCAGGACCAGGCTCCTGGGCTGTGAAGACAAAACTCAGGGTAGGCTCAGGCTGCTCGGGAACACAGCCCAAAGCACGTGGACTCCTGCTGCAGTCTGACAGTGTCCGCACTAAAATGCATGTTGAAACATCGCACCCATGTGGCAGTATTCAGAGGGGGTCCTCTGGGGCGTGATTAAGTCATGAGGGCTCCCCTTTCTCTGTGCCTGATGAGAGGGCTGGGGGGAGCAGCATGGGCCCCTCAAGCCCCCCGCCGTCCACAGGTGAGGATGCAGCAACAAGGTGCAGTCTGGGCAGCAAAGCAGCTCCCGCCAGACCCTGAGCCTGCCGGCGCCTTGGTCTTAGACTTCCCAGCCTCCAGAACTGTGGGGAACAAAGTTCTGGGTTTTGTTTGTTTGTTTGTTTGTTTGTTTGTTTGTTTTTGAGAAGGAGTCTCACTCACTCTGTCGCCCAGGCTGGAGTGCGGTGGTGCAATCTCCAATCTCAACTCACTGCAACCTCCGCCTCCTGGCTTCCAGCGATTCTCCTGCCTCAGCCTCCCCAGTAGCCGGGATTATAGACGTGCACCACCACGCCCGGCTAATTTTTGTATTTTTAGTAGAGTTGGGGTTTTACCATTTTGGCCAGGCTGGTCTCAAACTCCTGACCTCAGGTGATTTGCCCGCCTCAGTCTCCCAAAGTGCTGGGATTACAGGTGTTGAGCCACTGCGTCCGGCCTAATGTTCCGTTTTTCATAAATCACCCAGTCTCAGGCATTTTGTCACAGCAGCCCCAACAGACTAAGATGACTCAACCAAGGCTCAATGCTAGCGTGACACCCACGGTCCCCAAGTCCCAGAGAAAAAGGACTTTGAAGAAACTGCACCTTGGGCGGCTGCATCTGTTCCTGTCGAGCCTCCAGCCTGCCTTTCCCAACAGCCTGCCCTGCAAATTCCAAACATGCCCAGGAGCCCCTAAACAGCTCAAGCCACCGCCTTGCAGTATCTCTTTACACACAGGCGTACATATACGACACACACACATGCACACACGCACACGGACACGGATACACACACACGCGCACACGCACGCACGCAAGCACACACGCGCGCACACACGCATGCACACACATGCACACACACACGCACACGCGCACATATCCTGCTGGTCTCTGGAGGCTCCTGACTGGTACAGACGGTTCAGTCACTGCTGGGGACAAATGACGCAATGGTGCCACTCAGGCAGCCTGTCTCCCGTTCCCACCGTGAGTGGCACATCTGCCCCACACAGGCCCCAGAGGGCCTCCTTACCGCCAAGGCTTCCTCCTGGCTGTGGATCTTCCGGCCACTCAGTAACCTGGAAGACAGGCAGGGGCAGGCAGGCGGGGACAGGTGAGCCTCTCTTCTCCAGGTTGTGTGCTGACATTCCCCAAACTACAGCGGCTCTGGAAAGTCTCATCCCCACAGGCAGCTACTGTTCATCCACTGGCCACCACGGGCCGGGGCCTTTGCAACATGTGGGGTTTGCTTCTAAAGGGGACCCTTGTATGACAGGAGTCAGGCAAGGCCCAATCATGGCTGCTGTTTATACGTAACCAAGGTGATGGACAGCAGCCACGACCCTCACTTAAGGCCATGCCATAGCGCAGGGTCTCAGCATGGGTGACTGACGTCCATACAAAGTCAAAGAGCCACTAACGATTAATGCACGCAGGGGCTGCCCATGGCTCAGGGGTCTCGAGTGAGATGCCACCGCCGAGTTTGGACAGGCCCAGGTCAGGGATCCCAGGCCTCCAAGAGTCCAGGCGCGCCCCACCCCTGCGTGAAAGGAGGACTCGGGACCAGGCTGAGGGCCGGGTAGAGCTAAGCTATGACAGGCACCAGCCTCCTCAACAGGCAGCTTCACTCTTAATGGCACTGGGGCGCTGGCGGCTTCCCCTTGGTGTCTGATTCTTCAGCTGGGGGGCCATGCACCCAGAGAAAGACCTTTTCAAACTCGGTATCAGACAGGCAGGCCCAACACACTCCTCTTCCCCTCACAGGCTAGCAGGTGACCTGGCCGCCTGTGCTGCCCCCACCCTCCCTCCGCTGTGGTGGCCCAGGCAAGCCCACAGCTCCCCAAGTCGCCCCTCCCCTTCCTTTCCCAGGGGCCCTGCTCCTCAGGAAGGCACAGGGCAACAGAACTTTCCCCATCGCCCATGGCTGCCGCCACCAAAGGGAAGGCGTAAGCCTGGGACCCAGGTGGGCAGGGACTTCTCCAACCCAGGCGCCCCCACCACATCCTGCTCTAGTATCAAGGGGCACTCGCCCCGCGGCAGGACCTTCCTGAGGACCCCTTCGTAAGCGGAACAGGCAGCCCGAGGGCAGAATGGAGACCCTTCTGGCACGTTCTCTGCAGCTCTCCCTGGGGAAAGACTGGTAGCGTTTGCCATTTAAAATGACTTACTCTGCTGGGCACCCTGGTTCACGCCTGCAGTCTCAGCACTTTGGAAGGCTGAGGTGGGTGGATCACCTGAAGTTAGGAGTTCAAGACCAGCCTGGCCAACATGGTGAAACCCCATCTCTACTAAAAATACAAAAATTAGCCGGGCATGGTGGCTCACGCCTGTACCCAGCTACTTGGGAGGCTGAGGCAGGAGAATCGCTTTAACCCTGGAGACAGAGGTTGCAGTGAGCTGAGATTGTGCCACTGTACTCCTGCCTGGGCAACAAGAGCAAGATCCGTCTTGAAAAATAAATAAAGTAAAATAAAATAAAATAAAATGACTTACTCGGCCTCAAACTCGTTGGGCGTGATAATGTCTGCAACCGGCACCACTTTTTCTTTGTAGACGGGAAGGAGGTCCTCCGGGACATACTGGCGAACAAAGGAGACAGGAGGAGAGGCCGAGTCACTGGGAGGGAAGCATGCCAGGGGGCGCGGAGGGAAGCCCACCACAGAGTACTCCCCCAAAAGCCCCCTGAAGTCCAGGATCAGGGGCCAGGCCGCCCGATTGTAGAGACAAGCTGTTCCCACCACAGGGGCAGCGTGTGGCTGAGGCACACTAGTGCGGGGAACCCTAAGTGCTCCAAGGGGCCGAGGGAGGACGCAGGCCGCACAGTGGGTACCCGCAGAGGGTCTGGGAGGAGAAGGAGGTAAAGGAGAGAGGGAAGGAGGGAGGAGGGAGATGAGAAAAGGGAAACCTGACGGGTGGATGGAGCGGCCCCGGTCACCTGGGGAGGGCTGAGGGGTGCTGGCCATGCCCATCTGCGACTGGGAGCCCAACCCGCCAGCTCTTCCTGGCTGAGTCAACGCACCCTTCATCTACTTGTTTTTGTCTAAGTTGTCTGACAAACAATTCAACACATGATTTTTTGTTTTGTTTTTTAAGACAGAGTTTCGCTCTTGTTGCCCAGGCTGGAGTGCAATGGCATGGTCTTGGCTCACGGCAACCTCCACCTCCTGGGTTCAAGTGATCCTCCTGCCTCAGCCTCCCGAGTAGCTAAGATTATAGGCACCCACCACCACGCCTGGCTAACTTTTTTGTATTTTTTTAGTAGAGATGAGGTTTCACCATGTTGGCCAGGCTGGTCTCGAACTCCTGACCTCAGGTGATCCACCCACCTCAGCCTCCCAAAGTGCTGGGACTACAGGCCTGAGCCACTGTGCCAGGCAACACGAGTTTTCTTTAGTGATCAAATTTAAGCTGGAGCCAGTGCGAAGCTCTGGAAGAATTTTACAGGCTTTATGGAACACTTCATCCGTCCCTGCTGGCTGAGTGGCCTGAGTTTCCAATCCCTTCACTTCACTTTGCTCCCGGAAATCGCCCTTGGAGATCAGAGGCCCCGCAGGAGGCACCTCTGCACCGGGTGCTCAGAGCACGCAAGGTGGTCATGCACCGGCCGCTGCTTCAGACATGGCTTAGAAGGCACTAAGGATGGGTGGGTGGCACCTGGATGTCCCAGATCTGTGGGCCAGGAAATGGAAGGAAAGCTCTTTAGAGCCCCATTTTGGGTAGGGAGGCCCAAGCACACCCCGTTAACCTCACGGAAACGGGAGAGACGGGGTGACCGCCCATCTGAGATAGGAGCTCGTGTTCAGGCCACTCTCGTTCAGGAAAACGAATGTGATCAAAATCAAGAGGCCAGATTCCGTCGCTGCACTGAACCGGACAGTGGCCACAACTCTTTGTGATCCAAACACGAGTATCTGCCGAGGGTCGGCAGAGCCCACGCCAGGGAGCACCATGAAGGGAAGGCAGAGAGCTGCAAGCTGGGGTCCTGCAGGACAGGTGCAGGGCAGGGAACCTTCCAGAGAACAAGCATGGGAGAAAGTGGACAGACAGACGCTGAGCAGACCTGCCCGCCCCACCCGGTTAGAGGCCCAACAACAGATATCCTGACTTCAATCACTGACCCAGCGGGGCAGGCAGGGCTCAGGCCCAGGCGTGCCCTGTGCCAGTGAAGAAGCCCGCTGTGCTCAGTGAAGATATAGCAAGCAAACAGACGCACTAGACACTACGACAAAGAAGGCGGATACTGAAACTGCCTGGGCGCTGAACGGCTGAGTTAAAAACCCACAGGCAGCATCACCTTTGGGTTCCTTCCGCCTCTAAATTCTAGGCTTCTGGACTGGTCACAGTGGATCTGTTCTCCATCCACTTGATCCGATGTCCAGGTCTGTGGGCTGCAGCTGCTGCTGTTACTATACAGCTCACGGGCTCAGTGGTTTCTACATTTCCTTTGTTTTTTGAGATGGGGTCTTGGTCTGTGGAGTGAGTGTAGTGGTGCGATCTCGGCTCACTGCAGCCTCCACTTCCTGGACTCGAGTGATCCTCCCACCTCAGCCTCCCAAGTAGCTGGGACTATAGGTGGGTATCCCCACACTCAGCTCATTGTTTTGTATTTTGATTACAGATGCTGGGGTTTCCCCATGTTGCCCAGGCTGGTTTGAACTCCTGGGCTCAAGTCAGCCACCCACCCTGGCCTCCCAAAGTGCTGGGATTACAGGCGTGAGCCACTGCACCCAGCCTGGTTTCTACATTTTTAAATGGTTAGGGGGAAAAAGTCAAAAAAAAAATGACATTTTGTGACACATGAAAATTATAGAAAATTCAAATTTCAGTGTCCACAAATGAAATTTTATTAGAAAATAGTCATACATGGCTGGGCATGGTGGCTCATGCCTGTAATCCTAGCACTTTGGGAGGCCAAGGCAGGTGGATCACTTGAGGCTAGGAGTTCGAGACCAGCCTGGACAATATGGTGAAATCGTATCTAGTAAAAATACACAAATTAACTGGGTGTGGTGGTGCACACCTGTAATTCCAGCTACTTGGGAGACTGAGGCATGAGAATTGCCTGAGCCCGGGAGGCAGAGGTTGCAGTGAGCTGAGATCGTGGCACTGCACTCCAGCCTGGGTGACTGAGTGAGACTCCGTCCCAGTAAGAAAAGAAAGAGAAGAAAAGAAAAAGAAAAAGAAAAAGAAAGGAGAGGAAAGGAGAGGAGAAGAGGTCATCCTGTTTGTACACCTCTTACCTGTGGCTGCTTCTGTGCTCTAATGCAAACAGCTGTGGCAGGGCTGTGTGGCTGGCAAAGGCGTAAATATTTATCTACTATCGGGCACTTTATAGAAAATATGTGGGTCCCCTTTTTCCTTCCTAACAAGGTTTGTCTTTTTACCCCTGGACAGAGAAGTCCCACCAAGTTAGACACTTAAGAGACGTGGGTCTGTCTTCTGGCTGGACACGAATAGCTCCACTCACACTTTTAAATCACACACATGAGCTCACTCACCATCGAGCCTTCGCCATCCCTCTTGTCACCCAAGACTGGATCACACACTGCAGAGACACAAGGACACCTTATCAGCAAAGGCTACAGCTGATGAGTAAGAAACCCTCAACATTTCTTTCTTCTTTTATTTTATTTTATTTTATTTTATTTTATTTTATTTTATTTTTTTGAGACAGAGTCTGGCTCTGTCGCCCAGGCTGGAGTGCAGTGGCGCGATCTCGGCTCACTGCAAGCTCCGCCTCCCGGGTTCACGCCATTCTCCTGCCTCAGCCTCCTGAGTAGGTGGGACTACAGGCGCCCGCCACCTCGCCGGCTAGTTTTTTGTATTTTTTAGTAGAGACGGGGTTTCACCGTGTTAGCCAGGATGGTCTCGATCTCCTGACCTCGTGATCCATCCGTCTTGGCCTCCCAAAGTGCTGGGATTACAGGCTTGAGCCACCGCGCCCGGCCCTTTCTTCTTTTATTTTTTAGACAGGGTCTTGCTCTGTTGTCCAGGCTGGAGTGCAGTGGTACACTCATGACTCACTGCAGTCTCGATCTTCTAGGCTCAGGTGATCCTCCTGCCTCACCCTCCCAAGTGGCTGAGACCACAGGCATGCACCAGCACACCCAGCCAACTTTTAAATGATGTGTACAGATGGGTTCTCACCATGTTGCCGAGGCTGGTTTTGAATTCCTAGGCTTAAGCGATCCTCCCACCTTGGCCTCCCAAAGTGCTTGGAACACAGGCGTAAGCAACCACATTTGGCTTTTTTCTTTTTTTTTTTAAGCTGCCAAGTTGAAGTAGATATCTTCTCTTTTTTAACTTTTTAATGTGGTAAAAAATATATACCATAATCTTTGCCAGTTTAAGCATATTTAGGCGTACAATTCAAGGGCATTAAGCACATTCCTGCTGTTGTATAACTACAACCACTCTCCACCTCCAAAACGTTTCACCTTCTCAAACCGAAACTCTGTCCTTATTAAACACTCACTCCCCATTCCCCCAGCCCTAGGCCCTGGTAATGTCTAGTCTGCTTTTTTTTTTTGAGACAGAGTCTCGTTCTGTCACCCAAACTGGAGTGCAGTGGCGTGATCTCGGCTCACTGCAACCTCTGCCTCCTGGGTTCAAGCAATTCTCCTGCCTCAGCCTCCAAAGTAGCTGAGATTACAGGTGCACACCACCAGACCTGGTTAATTTTTGTATTTTTAGTAAAGATGGGGTTTTACCATGTTGGCCAGGCTGGTCTTGAACTCCTGACCTCAGGTGATCCACCTGCCTCGGCCTCCCAAAGTGCTGGGATTACAGGCGTGAGTCACCATGCCAGGCCTTAGTCTGCTTTCTACCTCGATGAATTGGCCTATCATGGATATTTCAGATAATAGAATCATGTAACAGTTATCCTTGGGTGTCTGGCTACTTTCACTGAGCATCATGTTCTCAAGTGTCATCCACACTGCAGAGTGTGTCAGAATTTCCTTCCTTTTCCAGACTAATACTCCATTGGATGCACGGACATTTTCTTTGTCAGCCATCAATGGACACAGCCTGTATCCAACTTTGGTCACTGGGAATACGCACATCCATCTGAGGCTATCTCGGATCTATGCACAGGGCGGAATTGCTGGTCATGTGGTGTCCGTGTTCCGCTTGCTGGGGAACTGCCAACGTGTTTTCCACTGTGGCCACACCCTTTGATACTCCCAGCAGCTGTGCATGAGGGTTTCTGCATCCTCGCCCACACTTGCTATTTTCCATGTGTTTGATGACAGTCATCCTAATTGCTGTGAGGTGCCATTCATCACTGTTTGTCACCCAAGCAGGTGCAGCGGCTCCCTTCCTCTTCCTGGTCTCGAGCACACACAATCCGGGCCTTGTACATCTGTCCCGACAAGCGCTTTCCCTTTGGGCAACGGTACACAGCGTGGCAAACCATGTGCTGGGCCGGGCCTGCCCTCTGGCCACCCAGGAGACCTGTGCCCCAGAGAGAGCCTGTTTGCAAGGTTGGGTGACACTGCCCCTTCTTCCAGGTGGCAAGATGGACTCAGCACTGCCTGGCCTCTAAGGAAAGATCGATCTAGGCAGATGCCCCAAAGACTTGGCCACTCCCTAGCCTGGCCCAGCCTGGGTATGACCCTGTCCTCCCCCACTCCCTAGCCTGGCCCAGCCTGGGTATGACCCTGCCCTCCCCAACTCCTTAGCCTGGCCCTGCCTGATGAATGACCCTGCCCTCCCCCACTCCTTAGCCTGGCCCTGCCTGGCATGTGACCCTGCCCTCCCCCACTCCCTAGCCTGGCCCTGCCTGGGTATGGCCCCTCCTTTCTCCAACTCCCTAGCCTGGCCCTGCCTGGGTGTGACCCTGTCCCTCCCTTCTCCAACTCCTTAACCTGGCCCTGCCTGGGTGTGACCCTGTCCCTCCCCACTCCCTAGCCTGGCCATGCCTGGGTGTGACTCTGTCCCTCCCTACTCCCTAGCCTGGCCCTGCCTAGGTGTGGCCCCTTGCCCCCTCCGCCTTTAGGGTCAGTGGAGTCACACAACAGTGCTGCCTGGGCCCCAGGCCTTCACACAGCAGCCCTGCTATATGAGCACACTGACACCCCTTCCTGTCTCACACCAGCCACACAAGACACCAAGGTCACCTGCAAACGCTTCTAGCCCAGTGGACTTCAGCAGGCCCACATCTTCAGAGGCCTGGCAGACATAGCTCACTGTCCCGGAGAGGCAGGGCATAGAGGGGTGCAGAGGAGGAAGGAGGCTAAGACTTCCTTCCCGGGCTCCCACGCCAGCCCTACCCTGTGTGGGACCACACAGCCAGACCCGAGGGTGGGCCCCTGCCTACCGTATACCAGCCTGGGGTTCTGCTGTTTCAGCTCCCGCACAATGTCCACCACCATGGCCAGGAACGACTTGTCCCTCGTATAACCTTGAGGGGGAGAACCCAGGTTACCCTCAGAAAACAGGAGACTCACCACAATCAACCGTGGCACAAAGAAAGAGAAGCACCAGCAGGCCCTGCACAGGGGTGGCGGGGGAGGGAGGCGGGTGCAGGCGAGGTGTCCCCACAGGGCTCGGGGGCTGGGGGGAGGGAGGCGGGTGCAGGCGAGGTGTCCCCACAGGGCTCGGGGGCTGGGGGGAGGGAGGCGGGTGCAGGCGAGGTGTCCCCACAGGGCTCGGGGGCTGGGGGGAGGGAGGCGGGTGCAGGCGAGGTGTCCCCACAGGGCTCGGGGGCTGGGGGGAGGGAGGCGGGTGCAGGCGAGGTGTCCCCACAGGGCTCGGGGGCTGGGGGGAGGGAGGCGGGTGCAGGCGAGGTGTCCCCACAGGGCTCGGGGGCTGGGGGGAGGGAGGCGGGTGCAGGCGAGGTGTCCCCACAGTCCAAAGCTACTGAAGGCAGACCCTGAAGCATTTCTCAGCAGAAATGCCGTGCTTCACGGGAACGAACCCACGGGCGAGAGGCGAAGGAGTAATCTTTCCTTTATTTATATTTCTACTTTCAGTAATAAGCATATGACACTTTAATTCAGTCTTATTTATTTTGAGACAGGGTCTCATTCTGTCCCCCAGTCCAGAATGCAGTGGTTCAATCACAGCTCACCGCAGCCTTGAACTCCCAGGCTCAAGCTCCCACCTCAGCTTCCCGAGTAGCTGGGACTATGCCCAGCTAATTAATTTTTTAAAAATTTTTGGTAAAGACAGGGTCTCATTATGTTGCTTAGGCTGGTTTTGAACTCCTGGCCTCAAGCGAGCTTCCCTCCTAGTCTTCCTGAAGTGCTGGAATTACAGGTTTGAGCCCCTGTGCCTGGCCTTATATATGACCTTTAGACATGTAGAGAGGCCGGGCACCGTGGCTCACACCTGTAATTCTAACACTTTGGGAGGTTAAGTGTTTCCTCTAACCGTTTACAAATGTAGAAACCAGGCTGGGTGCAGTGACTCACGCCTGTAATCCCAACACTTTGGGAGGCCAGGGTGGGTGGGTGGCTTGAGCCCAGGAGTTCAAGACCAGCCTGGGCAACATGGCAAAACCGTCTCTACAAAAAAAAAAAAAAAAGCTGGGCGTGGTGGTGCATGCCTTTACTCCCAGCTACCTGGGAGGCTGCAGCAGGAGGATCACCTGAGCCCAGGAGGTTGAGGCTGCAGTGAGCTATGACTGCGCCAGTGTACTCCAACCTGGGCCACAGAGTGAGACCCTGTCTCAAAAATAGTAATAATAATAATTATTACAATAATAAACACGTATAGAAATACAATTTTTTGTTTCATCAGAGAGTTGACAAAGGATGCCAGTGTACCAGGTAGCAGCCTGTCACCTAACTGAGTGTCCCACCCACCTGTCCTGCCCCGGTCAGCGTTCCCAACACTCTGCCTGCACCCTCCCCTGGGCACCAGAACCCCAGTGTGGCCACAGGAGTGGGGGTGACTTGGCACAGCCAGGACAGTCATTGTCCAGGCAGGCACGGCGTGGCCAGGACCCCCCAGGCTATCGGGGGTGTGACGGTGGCTTGGGCACGCCAAGGCCCTCCTTGAAGGAGCAGGGACCCGAGATGGGCCCAGGGTGGGGGTGCTCTGGACCTCCCTGAGCCCACCCTGGCTGGAGTGGGGTCTGTAGTCCCCTGCAGGGGCTCACCGTGGCACCCACCTGTGAGCACGTAGTCATATTTATTCACGTTGTTCAGCTTCAGGCCTTCGTACAACTCCTGCAGCTCATCTGAATTCAGCACTTGGCCCTTCCAGTGGGCATAGCCTAGAGGCAGAGGAAACCATGGGGGGCTCAGACACAAGGGGGCCAGCCGTGGGGTCGCGGGCCTCCCTCAACACCCGCCCACTCTCCCTGACGCTGCCTGGTGGACAGCTCCTCCCCATGGACTGGCACAAGGCCCGCAGGAGATCACCAGGCACAGTGCTTGGCAGGTCCTGACAGCTGTCCAGACCGGACGCCTCAAGTCCCTGTGAGTCCCCGACCCTACACTGTCAGGGATTGTTACTACAGCCTCAGTGGCCCCCACCCTCCCACTGCCAGTTCCTGTGGGAGCTGCGTCCCAGGTACAGGCGGGGCGTGGGGAGAGACACACCAGCTCACAGCTGTGTTGCTCCCCCATTGCTGTCCGGAATGCCCCGGCTACTCTCTCCCCACAACACCACAGCCTCTTGTTTCCCAGAGCCTCCTGCATGAGCTCCCAGCTATTCAGGCCGGGGTGCTCGGCCACTGGCCACTGTCACCCGGACACCCTGGCAGGTAAGGCTTGTTACATCCCCACCCCAACAAGCTTATTAAGGTGCAATTAGAGCCGGTCTTAGATCAACTCCTGAGCAAAAGACAAATGTAAATGAGAATGAGGCCTCAGCCCAGGTGTATACAACCTGCCCTTGGCCCGCTGGGTTGCCAGGGTGAAGTGTCCACCCCAGGCAGACAGGCATATCAAGGTGTGAGGACAGACGCATCGGCTTCCTGCAGGTGGGACCACCAGCCCCCTGGGAGCCCTTCCTGCACTGTGGGACCCAACCACAGCTCCAGCTCAAGGCACGCCCAGGGGGCAGCCATCCACACAGGGTGGGGTCCACCATGGAGACCCCACATTCGCCATGCCTGACATCGAGGGGCTCCTGGTCTCCTCCCACGTGCATCATCCTCTAACGCATGCCTTTTTCAGCAAATAAGGAAAACTCTGACGTATGGATTCCTACAACAGCAAAGTCCAAGTATCACACACTGGTAGGTCATGGCCAGCTCTGAGCCCACACGCCATGCCCTGTGGCTAAGACCCCCTGAATTCCCACACCAGAGGACGGCTCCATGGCTCCTGCCCCTCAGGGCCCTCCTGCGTACCAGTCACTGGCTCCCACTGGCAGGGATGCCTTTGGGTTTCCTCAGGAGCCGTCGTACGGGAGCACATGTGGCGCAAAAGTACTGAGACTGCCATCAGAAGCAATGCTCCAGGCACGGTGCCGCATCTGGGGTGTGCATCTGGGGGCGCCTGCCCTGTGCTCTGCCCAGGACACCAGAGTAGACGCACTGAGGGGTGGGTCTGCCAGAGACCAAGCCCCTGATGGACTGTGGGTTAATAGTCACTGTGGGTTAGGAGGGGCAGGGGGTATCCACCGTGGGCAAGGTCAGTGCCTCACACCGCGGCCTGCCCCTCCGGTACAGGGTGTGTCCTGGCGAGGTTTCTGCCAGGCCGGGACGAGGTTTGGGATGAGGGGTAGGAAGAGGGAGGCAAGCAATGGTCTCTCCTGGTCCTTTCTGCCCTCGGATTCTGAATATCTTTCCAAGCAGGATGGGACTCACCACTGCTGGGGAGGTGACATGGCCTGGCTGTGTCCCCACCCAAATCTCATCTTGAATTGTAGTTCCCATAATCCCCATATGTTGTGGGAGGGACCTGGCAGGAGGTCATTCAATCATGGGGGCGGTTCCCCCATCCCTTTCTCCTGATAGGGACTGAATTCTCACAAAAGCTGATGGTTTTAAGGGACTTTTAAAACCCTGGGCCCCTCACTCTGCACTTCTCCTTTCTGCTGCCATGTGAAGAAGGACGTGTTTGCTTCCACTTCTGCCATGACTCTAAGTTTCCTGAGGCCTCCCCAGCCCTGCTGAACTGTGAGTCCATTAAACCTTTTTCCTTTATAAATGATCCAGTCGCAGATACACCTTTATTAGTGTTGGGGACCAGCCTCAACACCACCCATAGGGTACCCAAAGTCCGGTGGTGACAAAGGAATAAGAGACAGGTTAAGAGTTCATAAAGGTGGGGCTGGGCACAGTGGCTCATGCCTGTAATCCCAGCACTTTGGGAGGCCGAGGCGGGCGGATCATGAGGTCAAGAGATTGAGACCATCTTGGCTAACACGGTGAAACCCTGTCTCTACTAAAAATACAAAAAATTAGCCAGGCGTGGTGGTGGGCGCCTGTAGACCCAGCTACTCGGGAGGCTGAGGCAGGAGAATGGCATGAACCTGGTGGGTGGAGCTTGCAGTGAGCAGAGATCATGCCACTGCACTCCAGCCTGGGAAACAGAGGGAGACTCTGTCTCAAAAAAAAAAAAAAAAAAAAAGTAAGAGTTCATAAAGGTGGGAGTCCGGGGGCCAGCTGCAAAATGGAGGCTGTGAAAGGCACCGAGCTCTGGTGTCCACACTATTTATTGAGTACAATCACTTAGATCTAAGAAGCAGACGTTCAGGGTGAAACGGTGAAAGGGAGGCAGTACGTCACAGGCGTAATCTATAGCAATAGCGGTTTAAAGGAATCTCCTTTGTGTTCAAACAGCGTATCTTTAACTTATCAGAGAGTAGCTAGTGGGAGCGGCTTAACCAGGAGCCTGCACGTCTGTCCACATTCCAACGCTTTCTCCTTGAACACCGTGTTTACAGATAAGAGAGCGGGTCTCGCTCTGAACATGGGAACATGATGGCAACTAGGAGGCTTTCCTCCTCAGAGGCCTCTTGTGGCTTTCCACAGCTTATTGTCCCATTTTTGTATGGCCAGTTTATACAGGTACCTTACAGGCCCTTTTCCCAACAATTAGCAGTGTGAGAATGGACTAATACAGGGTGGCATCGGGAAGGACTGCAACCAGGTGGCTGCAATTCTCCTACTGTCCTGGGCACTGGGTCCAAAGTCAAGGCGTCTCCAAGGCTGGTTCCTGAGGCCTCTCCCCAGGGCTTGCAGACAGCGTCAACTCCCTGTGTCCTCATGGCTCTGTCCCTCTGTGTGTGTCTTTGTCCTCATCTCGTCTTCTTACAAGGACACCAATCAGCTTGGATCAGGGCCCACCCAGAGCCCTGATGGCCTCTTTTAACCTGATGACCTCTGTAGGACTCCATCTCCAAATCCAGTCCCACTCTGAGGTGCTGGGGTTAAGGCTGCAACATGAGAATTTGCAGGGATGTAATTCAGCCATAACAGCCGTGAGGAAGGGGAGACGTCCAGCACTTGGCTGGGTCTCAGACACAGGCCCCAGGCTCCTCTGAGGCCCAGCTTCCTCTCGAAACAGGGGGCATGGTCTTACACCTCTCGGTGGCCTCCTGCCCACTGCGGGAGGTGGGATGAGCCCAGAGCCCACAAGAACCTTCTCAAACAGGGGAGGGCACTTGGATCTTGTGTAGAACTCATTCCATTTACAGATGAAAAAACAGAGGCCAAACAAGCAGCAACTTGGGCAGCCCAAGGAACCTGGCACTCCTGTCTGACTCCAGCTGGCCAGGGAGTCTGGGCCGTGCCTGGCCCCTCGCTGGTGTCCATTGGCAGGTTCCTGGCCCTGGCCTTCTCTAGTCCTGCAGCTCCTTGTGTTCACACCAGCTGCCCCTTCCCTGCAGCAGGGACCACCAACCCCAGCAGCAGGTCACCTGTCCCACCCGCTCCGGCTCCACACTCCAAAAGCCAGGACAGCGTGACCCGTCCACCCGCTGACCTCCAGCTCTGCAGGCTCCTTCCCAATGCCCTCAGGCCAGGAAGCTCAGACAGGAAGCTCCAGGAAATCCTCTCAAAGGGGCCATTGGGCATGCTGGCCTCAAGGCAGAGGCTCTGCCAAGCCTGGCTGCCCTGGGCTTGGGAGGCACAGCTCAGAGTGTGGAAAAATGAATGGGGGTGTGGTGTGGCCTCAAGGGACACGGGCCCAGTCGGGGGAAGGTGCACAAGTGTGAGCAGCAGCCTCGAGGCGGCGAGGCCTGCACCAGGTGGGCTCTGCAGGCACTTGGGGGCTCGGCTTTCCCAGCCTGATGGGCGTCAGGGAACCAACGACGCAGCTTATGTGGAACACTTGTGTCCCCGCTGGGAGTCTGGCTTTGTGGCCCATCCCAGGCAGAAGCTGCCCACGTGACCACCCCAGTAACAACCCTGGGTAGGAGGTGGGCGTGGTGGTGCACACCTGTAGTCTCAGCCACTCAGGAGGTGGAGGCAACAGATGGCTTCAGCCCAGGAGGTCAAGGCTGTGGTGAGCGGATTGCACCACTGCACGTCAGCCTGGATGACAGAGACCTTGTCTCTACAAAAGAAAAAAGAAAAGACTGGACGCGGAATCTCACGCCTGTAATCCCAGCACTTTGGGAGGCTGAGGGGGCAGGATCGCTTGAGCCCAAGGAGTGCAAGACCATCCTGGGCAACGTAGTGAGACTCTGTCTCTATGACAAATAGGAAAATTAGCTGGGTGTGGTGGTGCACACCTGTAGACCCAGCCACTTAAGAGGGTGAGGTGGGAGGATCTCTTGAGCTCAGGAAGTCAAGGCTGCAGTGAGCCACGATCGCACGACTGCACTCCAGCCTGGACGACACAGCAAAAAAAAAAAAAAAAAAAAAAAAACCAGAAAAAGGAAAAAGAAAAGCCTGGGCAGAGTCGCGAATGAGCTCCGTGGCAGCATCATCCCAGCTCCTTGCCAAATGAAGTGCAGCCTGTGTGACCCCACCTCCAACTCCTAGGTGCGCACTGGAGACCTGAAAACACGTCCCCCGCAAAATGTCTAAACAAACGTTCACGGCAGCAAGACGTGCAACAGCCACAAAGTGGAAACAGCCCCATTGTCCGCAGGGCTGCTTGTGGCTGAGCTCACGTGGCCGGTCACACAGGGCATGAGCTGCGTCCTGGGCACGCACGATGGGCCATGTGGCAGGAGGAACAGGACAACGTGGCTCCCCAGACAGGCCGGGGAGTGCGGCCCTGGAGCCAGGGTGGCCGGAGCAGAACAGTCCCTAAAATGTGTGGGGCCCGTGGCGCGAGCAGAAGTCTTTCTTTGTGCATGATCAGGCCTAGTAAAATGCTTCCCGGAGGTGAGTTTGCTGAAACATCAGCACCTCTAGCCATTAGACAGAGGGTGGGGGGAACAAAAAGGAAAAACAACAACAAAAAAATTCAAAAACCAAAGAGCGCCTCCAGCTCCGTCGAGGTCTGTGGAACAGACAATGTCATCGTGAGCACTGTACTCCAGTGGGTGGCACGGGAGCCCAAAGGGGCTGGGGGGCTGCGTGGAGGAGGCCGAGACCCCTGTCCCGACCACTAGCTCCCGTGGCACCCAGGACAGGTGTACGACGCACCTGCCTCACTCCCCAGCAGCGCAGCGTGGCAGGGGCGAGGGAAGGGGAGCAGGCAGAAGGGTCCCAGTGCAGGGCAGTGACGCCTGCCCTCACTCCCTAGGGAGTTGCCCCTGAGCCACAGAGATGGCGTCAGGGAAGCTACGCGGGGGCCTCCTGATCAGGCCGCACAGACAGCTGACCCCGAGAGTGTGGGTACAGGGTGCCGGGAGCCAGCCCACAGCCACAGATGGAGCTGGCTAAGGGGTCCTAAACCAGCAGGACTCCCATGGCATCTGGAGGAGGCTGGAGCGGGGGGTCCCAGGAACCACAGGCCGGACTCTGTGGGAAGGGACGTCCCCAGGCCGTTCATCTGGTTCTGCAACTGCGGAGGCTCCCAAGCGCCTGGGGTCCTGTCCTCATCCCAGCCCTCTGAGGGCAGGCCAGAGACCCCTTGTGTGTCTCGGGAACCTCGGGTCAGCCAGCCCACCTCCCACTGAGAAGCTTCCACCAAGCCTGGAAGGCATCACCAAAGCCCAGGGCGCTCCCTGCATCCTGGAATCCACGCAAGGGCAGCCGGGTCTATGAGGATGTTGAACCAGCACTTGCGGAGCACAGCATGGTCCCCAGAAACACACCCAGCACCCTGCTTTAGAGTCCAAGCCAGTTAGCTCACTCGCTGAAAAATCCTAAAACAGGGCAGCGAGAGCAGCCAGGAGGAACATGTGGGTTCAGGGAGGCTCCTGGAGGGCCTGAGTCTTTGGGGACGTCTCCAAATCTCACAGCACCCAGTGTGCCCAGCAAGCAAAGGCAGGAAAGGGTTCCAGCAAGAGCTGGAGCCTGTCCATCTGCACCGCTGAGAGCTGGAGTCTGTCTGTCTGCACCGCCAAGAGCTGGAGTCTGTCCGTCTGCACTGGCCGAGCAACCCTTTCCTCTCACTTAGCATGTGTTATGCCCGCCTCAAGGGAAACCACAGCACTTCTTCCTGCTCCCAAAGGTAGGGGCCAGGCCCTCCCACATATCCCATTGATGCTGTGCCAGGCTGTTTCTGGGACGTTCTGTGCTCCCAAGGTTCCGCCTGGGTTCAGAGAAATTTCAGGGGAAGCAAGGTGGGGTTTCAAAGAACAGAACAGCTTTGTTCTCCTGCCGACGAAGCCGTATAGAGACCACAGAGAGGAGGGAGGACTCCATGCACCTCCACCTCCAGGCCATGGGGCTGGGGGCGTGGAAAGCATGGCCTGTGAGGGGCTTCTGAGGCCGGCCACCCTCAGTCCCCTGAGCCAGCAAACTCCTCAGCGTCCCAGTGCGTGGAGACAGATGCACACACAGGCCCCGCAGCACTGCTGTTAACAGAGAAAACCCTGAACCACCTACACGTCCCCCAGCACAACCACCCCATGGGGCACCCTCCTCAGCTCCAGGAGGCAGGAACAGGCACCGCGCAGGCAGACCGACAGCAGGAGTCACACGGCTGTGCTCTGGGCCAGGCCTTGGTCCAAGCACTTTACACAATTTACCTCATCAACTCTGGCAACCTCACGGCGGCTGTTAGGATTGCCCTCCTGTTTTACAGAGAAGGAAACTGAAGGACTGAAAGGTTCTGCCACCGGCACTGGGTCACGCGGCCCCAAAGCAGCCAAGCTGAGTAACACATCCCCACTCACAGGTGAGGCCACCCAGGCCTACGCCCCGATGTGCTGTGCAGGCTGCTGTGCAGACCCCCAGGACTCCAGGTCCCTGTCCACATGAAAGCCCCGTGCCTCACTCCCACGCTCCGCCCCGTGCCTCACTCCCACGCTCCGCCCCGTGCCTCACTCCCACGCTCCGCCCCGTGCCTCACTCCCACGCTCCGCCCTGTGCCTCACACCCACGCTCTGCTCTGTGCCTCACACCCACGCTCCACCCCGTGCCTCACTCCCACGCTCTGCTCTGTGCCTCACTCCCACGCTCCGCCCCGTGCCTCACTCCCACGCTCTGCTCTGTGCCGGCTGCTGGAGCCAACACCTTACCTGTGTGGTTTGAAAACTGGACAGAGTTCACCGCATCGACCTCAAATCCCAAAACCTGCAAGACAGAGAAGGAATAGGTACGCATAAGAGAGCCAGGTCTGAACCCCAGCAGGCGCTGACTTAGAAGAGGGGAGTAAATGAGCCCCGGCCGGCATGGGACCCCCAGGTGCAGGCCGGAGGGCCGACGTGTCAGAGCAGGCGGCTCTCCCCGAGTCACACGTGACATTTGCACGTGCAGGGCCTCCCATGTCTGGAGCTGGGTTTCCCTCTCTGGGGAGCAGCCAGCCCGCGAGGGCATCGCCCGGCCCACAGCACCTCCATGGAGAAGCACTTCATGAATCATTCCAGAAATCGCACCCAACAAAAGCACTCAATAAGACTAATAAACTGAACAATAAAACGAAGACAGTACCCGTCTGTCCAGACACTGAACAGAGGCTGCGAGGCTGTCTCTGCCGCGAAAATGTGGGCATCTACCTCACCCCTTGGAGGAAGCCAGGCCAAGGGCCCCGTGGGCAGCACACATGGCTGAAAAGCCTGAGTGAGACACAGGGAGTGGGTGCATGAGGACAGAGAGGGAGGGAAAGGGTGAGGGTTCCAGACAGATGGAGAGGGAGGACAGAACCCACGGAGCGGTGCCTTCCTTCCCGTATCTCCAGGGGCCAAGCCTGCCCTCCACTAGTTTGGGGGGCCATCCCCACCCTCTCCCGTGCACCAGCAATGCCCCAAACCCTCTCTTCCTGCTGCATCTGGACAGCCAACCACCCTTGAGTTCCACCTTCATGTTCAAAGCCAGGCAGTGCCACCTCTGGTGTCAGCACTAGGAGAGCGGCTGTTTCCAGGGAGGGAGTCGGGGGGTGGTGGGGAGGGGCTTCTGGGCCTTCTCAAATTTGTTTCTTCACTGGGTGGGGTTTGCTTTGTGATAATGAGTTGAGCTATCTGCTTAGGATTTGTATTCACCAAGGTCTTTCTCTGAAGTCAGCATTATCACTAAACTAAGGAAACACGTTAACAGTCTTAGTAATCTAAAAAGTTAACATTAGCACTTTGCAGCCAGGCGCAGTGGCTCATGCCTGTAATCCCAGCACTTCAGGAGGCCGAGGTAGGAGTACAGCTTGAGGTCAGGAGTTCAAGACCAGCCTGGCCAACATGGCAAAAACCCTGTCTCTAAAAAAAATACAGAAATTAGCCGGGCGTGGTGGCACACACCTGTAGTCCCAGCTACTCGGGAGGCTGAGGTGGGAGGATCACTGAGCCCAGGAGATGGAGGCTGCAGTGAGCCGTGATGGCACCACTGCACTCTAGCCTGGGTAACAGAGTGAGACCCTATCTCAAAAAACATAAAAATAAAAACAAAAAATAAAATTGGCACTTTGCAAATGCACTAGCCCGAATCCACAGCCTCTATATACAGATGGCTTGCAGTATTTCCAGTCCTTTAAAATTCTAACCGACTGTGAAGAAACAGATATTAAGCAACGATGACACAAATCCTGAAAATCCTGCCAAAATATTCTGCTCCACTGCTTCTGGGTGTATAGATAATTAATCCTTTGGGGCTGGCAAACATATCCGAGAACGAAGTCGCTATTTTCTGCTTTTAAATGAGAGCACGAGCGAGCTGAGCCTCTGGGCTGGCATCTCCATTTCACACACCCCATCAAAATCAGCCTATTCATCAGCATTGCAAGCGGGTCTGGATGCTTCCAGAGTCTACCCATCCAACTTCACGTGCAAGACAAAGCCAGACTCAGAAGGCGACAATGCATGGGGGGCTGGGGGGTGCCGAGGTCCAGGACAGGAGCCTGGGACCCCAGAGAAAGGGGTCTCCCGCTGTTACACTCGTCCTTCAGCTGGAACCCATCCTTCTGTGCCGGACCGTGCCTCTGGAATTGGCATCTCTGTACAGCAGTGGCTCCCTCCCAGGCACTGCCAGGAGGTACCAAGAGTGTGAAACTGAAGCCTGCGAAGAGAATGGGCTTCTGCCAGCGGCACTCTTCTTCCCCAGGGGCTCTTCTCCCCGCAGGGGCAGTGGTAGTGACCGTCCCTTCCCATAGCAGCAGCAGAATCCGCTTTGGGGCTTTCCCACCACCGGCAGAATTCCTCATCACATGCCCCCACAGACCGCCAGCACCCGCCAGCTGGCAGATACCCGCCTTCCCAGCTCCAAGTTCTAAAGAGCCCAGCAATTCTCTCTTATCCCAGGGTCAGCTGCGTGGAGCCGATGCTGGCAGGGTCTCCTCCACAACACCTGTGTTCCCTTTTTGCCTTCTCTGTTTTCTCAATACCTGGCTGAACAACGGCCTCTACAATTGTTGCTCTGGTTTCTGTTTCTGGACTGGACCCTGCCTGATACACCTCATCTTTCCCCACTCCCCAGGGAGCCAAGGACAGACTGGTTCTTGGCCCAAGGTTCAGCACAGCAGGCAGCTGGGCTCTCCACAACGCTCCCCTCGCGCCCGGAGCGTGGGCCTCAGTTCCGTCTCCTCCACAGACATCACAGGAAACGCCTTCAACAGGGACAGGCCGGTGCCCTGTGAGCAGCCCTGCTGACTGATGGGACCAGCTTGGGATCCCCGTTAGGGACAGCATCGCTGGTCTGTGTATGTGGTCACCTTATTTTACAGTAAACCCTGTCCCTACAATGGCCTATGGGGCTCTTCGGTGGCAGAATTGTAAGAATGACCTTCAGGGGTCCCGCTCACCCTCAGGCAACCCCCGAGTGTGGGTGAAACATGTCAGTGTAATGAGATCTCTCTTCCATGAGGATCTTCTTATCCAGGAGAGTCTAAGTGAATGACATGAGCCCTTAAAAAGCAGAGTTTTCTCAGGCTGATGGGCAGAAGGAAAGATTAGAGATTGGAAGTTAAAGAAGGACTCAACCACTGTTGCTGGCTTTGAAGACGGATTGGGTCACGTGATTGCCAGATGCACTAGTGTAGGTCAGCTTTACATATAGTCATTATTAAAAACAGTCATGTGGCCAGGCACAGTGGCTCACACCTGTGATTGCAGCACTTTGAGAGGCTGAGGCTAGAGGATTGATCACTTAAGGCCAGGAGTTCAAGACCATAACCTGAGCAACATGGCATGATTCCATCTCTATTAAAAAAAAAAAATTGAGTCATAAAACTTACAATTATGTAAATTATATTATTATTATTTTTTGAGACAGGGTCTTGCTCTGTCACCCAGGCTGGAGTGCAGTGGCGCAATCATAGCTCACTACAGCCTTGAATTCCTGGGATCAAGGGATCCACCCTCTTCAGCCTCCTGAGTAGCTAGGACTACAGGTGCATGCTGCCACACCCGGCTCATTTTTATATTTTTTTGTTGAGACAGAGTCTCACTATGTTGCCCAGGCTGGTCCTGAACTCCTAAGCTCAATTAATTATCCTCCCTTGGCCTCCCAAAATGCTGGGACTACAGGTACCAGCCACTGCACCCAGACTACATAAATTATATTAAAAGCAAACTTAGGCCAGGCGCGGTGGCTCAAGCCTGTAATCCCAGCACTTTGGGAGGCCGAGACGGGCGGATCACGAGGTCAGGAGATGGAGACCATTCTGGCTAACACGGTGAAACCCCATCTCTACTAAAAAAATAAAAAAAATTAGCCGGGCGAGGTGGTGGGCGCCTGTAGTCCCAGCTACTCGGGAGGCTGAGGCAGGAGAATGGCGTAAACCCGGGAGGCGGAGCTTGCAGTGAGCTGAGATCCGGCCACTGCACTCCAGCCTGGGCGACAGAGCGAGACTCCGTCTCAAAAAAAAAAAAAAAAAGCAAACTTAATAAATATTCTAGCCTCACTACTTCCTAGTTTACTAGCAATTTACCCTATCTGTTGTCTACTGAGCTCTTTCTGTCTATTGAGTCTAGACGGAGGAACACGACATGATGGAGGCTGCCACGCAGCTCTCTCCTAAGCACACTGGTAGTTTACCTTCAGCCATAGTGGCAGTATTCACCCCACGGAGTTTGGCAGTACATACTCTAAATCAGACACGAGGGCTGGGCATGGTGGCCCACACCTGTAATCCCAGCAGAACATACTCTAAATCAGACATGAGGGCCGGGCACGGTGGCCCACACCTGTAATCCCAGCAGAACATATTCTACATCAGGTATGAGGGCTGGACATGGTGGTTCACGCTTATAATCCCAGCAGAACATACTCTGCATCAGATATGAGGGCTGGACATGGTGGCTCACACCTGTAATCCCAGCAGAACATACTCTAAATCAGACATGAGGGCTGGGCACGGTAGCTCACACCTGTAATCCCAGCAGAACATACTCTAAATCAGACATGAGGGCTGGGCACGGTGGCTCACACCTGTAATCCCAGCAGAACATACTCTACATCAGATACGAGGGTTGGGCACAGTGGCTCACACCTGTAATCCCAGCAGAACATACTCTAAATCAGACATGAGGGCTGGGCACAGTGGCTTACACCTGTAATCCCAGCAGAACATACTCTACATCAGGTATGAGGGCCAGGCACGGTGGCTCACACTTGTAATCCCAGCAGAACATACTCTACATCAGATATGAAGGCCGGACACAGTGGCTCACACCTGTAATCCCAGCAGAACATACTCTAAATCAGACATGAGGGCCGGGCACAGTGGCTCACGCCTGTAATCCCAGCAGAACATACTCTAAATCAGACATGAGGGCCGGGCACGGTGGCTCACACCTGTAATCCTAGCAGAACATACTCTAAATCAGGTATGAGGGCTGGGTATGGTGGCTCACACCTGTAATCCCAGCAGTTTGGGAGGCCGAGGTGTGTGGATCACCTGAGGTCAGGAGTTCGAGACCAGCCTGGCCAACATGGCGAAACCCCATCTCTACTAAAAATACAAAAATTAGCTGGGCGTGGTGGTGCATGCCTGTAATCCCAGCTACTCAGGAGGCTGAGGCAAGAGAATCGCTTGAACCTGGGAGGCGGAGGTTACGGTGAGCTGAGATCACACCACTGCACTCTGGCCTGGGTGACAGAGAGAGACTCCATCTCAAAAAAAACTCAAATCAAATCAAATCACTCAGTTAGGTATGAGCAAGACTCTCTGACGTCCATACCTGCTGTGAGAGTCCACTGAGGCCTGCGGACTACTGCGTCATCCCCCTTCCTGGGATGGTCTTATCAGGCCACCGTCCTACTGTTTTTGTTTTCGTTTTGTTGTTTTTTTTTTTAAGACAAGATCTCGCTCTGCTGCCCAGGCTGGAATCCAGTGGCACAATCTCAGCTCGCTGCAACCTCTGCCTCCTGGGCTCAAGAGATTCTCCTGCCTCCCGAGTAGCTGGGACTACAGGCATGTTTCACCATGCCTGGCTAATTTATTTTTTATTTTTTGTAGAGATGGGGGTCTCACAATATTGCCCAGGCTGGTCTTGAACTCCTGGGCTCAAGTGATCCTCCCACCTCAGTCTCCCAAAGTGCTGCGATTACAAGGCGTGAGCCATCATGCCTGGCCTGTGCTACGGTTCTGCTCCGAGCTTCCCTCAATGTGCATTCCCCAGTCCCACCTCCAGATGTACCCCTCTAAACCCAGCCCTTGAGGGTCTGCTGTGTCCACAGGATGAAGCCCAGACCCTCGAAGCGTCCCACTCCCACAGCTGATGTCCCTGGCTGCTGGGTCGCCCACCACCCTGTGAACTCCTCACTAGGCTGCAGAGCCCTGGGCACCTTCTGAGCCCCGGAAAGCTCTGAAACTCCTGTGGCTGGCCAACTCCCCTCTCTCAACTCAGACCGTTCTTCTTTCAGCCTCCAAGACCCTGCTGCAACTGTGCCTACGTAGCCTCCGAGACAGCACACGAAGAACGAGGGTTCTTCAGGATTAGGGCTCCCTGCCAGCCCTGGTCAAAGTCCCTGGTCTCTGGCAAACCCACTGGTGCCATGGAACAGCCTGGGTGTCTCCGCGGAAAAGTCTGAAGGACAAGCTTCTGCTCAGCCTCTACCGCAAGGCATAAGTCCGCTCCAGCTGCGTGGGAAGGACCAGCGGGCTAAAAGGCCACTAGGTAAAGGGAACAAGCGCCAAGCACACAGGGGAGCCAGGGTGGGAAAAGCCGCGGGGCCTGCAGCCAGGGGGCGGGAAGAGGGGGCTGGGCTTTGCACCCTCATCCGTGCGACGTATTGGGGCTCCCCCACCTGCTGGAGTGCGCCCCGTCTCCTGCCGAGAGAGAAAGCCGGTCAGATGGCTACACTCTGCCCTGGGGGGTCAAAATAATCCCAGCAGAGTCTAGGCCAGTGGGATGGCTTGGAAAGGGCTCCAACGTCCTCATGGGAACTTCCTGCGGTTGGAGGGTTGCGGGGCCATAGCGGCAATCACTGGGGCGGGGGAAGCGCTTTCAACCTCCTTAGTCATCTGGTCCAGCCACAACAGCAGCGGCGGCGGCGGCAGTGGTTCTGCCGAGGAGCCCTTGGACTCCCTTCTCCCTGCCGCCCACAACACGAGCTCATCCTCTGCCAGGCGCAGTCCCCAGTCCTCCTCCCTCCGCCCGGCCGGTCCTGTGAGCAACCCTCCTCCTGCCCACGTGCGGAAGTGGCTGCGTCGGGCTCCTCCCAGGGCCCACGTGCGCGCCGTAGCGGCAGCATCTCACCCTGCGCAAGTAAGGCAGACAGGGAGACACAGCGAGACACTACGTGAGCGCGGCGGCTCGGCTGATCCTCCTCCTTCCGGGAGGCAGAGTGACTCAGAACGGCAGGAGTGGGGGAAGCTCTGGAACATTCCAGCGCAGCTCCTCCACCCCAGCCTGGCCACCCTAGTTCCAGGCGTTCGGGGGAGAGCCGGGTGAGCGCTGCGCAGAAGCAGAACCCTCCCTGTAGCTTCTTTTGCAGAGACCTCTGACCACTTTAGGAAATCAGAATGAGGACAGAGGATGGGAGAGATCACGTGACTGCTTCACCCTGATTAACCTGGGGCCCGAGCACCCCGTGTCCCTCCCACTGTCTGTCACTGGTCAGCCCTACAATCCGGGTCAACCATGTCCTTCGTCCTACAAACTCCAAGGGGAATTTCTGGTAGAAATGGCCTTGAGCCCCCGCAGAGCAGTCTCCCCTCATCCCTCACCCACCCCTGACTCAGTCTTCACAGCTCCAGGGCCCATCGCCTGGGCCCCCAGAGCACACAGACACCCAGCCCCCTACTTCCAGGTTCATAGTGCCGCACAGGGACCGTGCACTGGCTGGTCAGGGGCTGCCGGGTGCTGGGCTCACTGCAAAGTGCTAAGGGAAGGCAGAGGCCATGGCTGGGCTCAGAAGTGCCCAGATGGCCAGACAGCTGGGGGCTGAGTCCAGGGACTGCCAAAGCAACATTCCTGACCCAATATGGGCTCCCTGGTGTGACCTCAGGCCCCGTCCACCCCCACAGCGTGCAGCAAAAATGCCACCTTATTCTAGCTCCAAAGTTGGCTCCACAGGGCCTCACACCCGCTGCACCCTCCTCCTGGAGGCCGTTCCTCTCTGTCCCCTGGCGGGCAGAGCTCCACCTAGTGCTGGCTCCCTTCCGCTCCTTGGAACTCCCACGCACAGCAACTGGCCCTTGGGGTTAGCCAAACCTGTGTGCACCGCAGTTTCCTCGTTCAGCTGTCCTAGGGTGACCACATTCCCAGAGGCTTGGCAACTGTCACAGGTAAGGAGATGGGACAAGAGGCTGAGCAGGGCTACCCACCTGCTTCAGGAATGGGGAAAGCTGCCAGAGAAGTGGCCAAGGACAGGGACAGGGACTGGCAGGCTTGTCTTGGCCACAGAACCCTTTAAAACAGAGGCCCCATGCAGAGCCGGGGAATAGACGGGCACAGGGCGGCTGCTCTGTGGGCAGGAAGGGAGGCGCTGCCGGCCCCTCCTCGGCCGATCGCACGGTTTTTTGCTCAGCCCATCTCTGATAATTCCTTTCTTCCTTTCTCCTTGAGACGTTCCCTCTGTTCTTATTCCTCGACGCCACTCACTCTGTGAACTGGGCACGCATGATTCCATTTCAAAAGCTCTGTGTGGGTGTGCACCCGCAGACACCAAGGCCAAGAAGCCACAAAGCCAGTCAGCAGCCCCAGTGTCCCTGCAGCTGCCCGCTCTGCAGATCCGCCCTCCCTTTCCAGAGAATGCCAGTCACGCCAAGCCTCCTAAGAAGGGGGAAGTCACTCACAGGAAAGACGGGGGGCTGGCCAACACTGGGGCCTGCAGAGCAACACACCACACACACGTGCACACATGCTTCGCATGACACACACATGCATGCCCAGATGTGCATACATGCCCCATACACATATGCATCCCACATGCACACATACCATGTACACACACGCACACCATGTACACACACACCATGTACACACCATGTGCACACACGCACACCCACACACACACCATGTGCACACACGCACACCATGTACACACAAGCATACCCACATACCATGTACACACACGCACACCTGCATACACACCATGTACACACACGCACACCCACATACACGCCATGTACACACACACACCATGTACACACGCACACCCACATACACACACACCATGTACACACACGCACACCATGTACACATAAGCACACCCACATACACCATGTACACACATGCACACCCACATACACACACACCATGTACACACACATACCATGTACACACAAGCACACCCACACACCATGTACACACACAAGCACACTCACATACACACACACCATGTACACACACACCATGTACACACATGCACACCCACATACACCATGTACACACACCATGTACACACGCACACACCATGTACACACATGCACACCCACACACAATGTACACAATGCATACCATGTACACACATGCACACCCACATACACACACATATGCACCGATGTGGGCTACAGCCAGAAGCAAGAGGGTAAAATAGATCAGAAAATGGGACCAATAGGCTGGGCACAGTGGCTCATGCCTGTAATCCCAACACTTTGGAAGGCCGAGGCGAGTGGATCGCCTGAGGTCAGGAGTTCAAGACCAGCCTGGCCAACATGGTGAAACCCTGTGTCTACCAATATACAAAAATTGGCTGGGCACGGTGGCTCACGCCTGTAATCCCAGCATTTTGGGAGGCTGAGGCAGCCGGATCACAAGGTCAGGAGATCAAGACCATCCTAGCTAACACGGTGAAACCCCGTCTCTACTAAAAATACAAAAAAATTAGCTGGGCATGGTGGCGGGCACCAGTAGTCCCAGCTACTCGGGAGGCTGAGGCAGGAGAATGGTGTGAACCCGGGGGGCAGAGCTTGCAGTGAGCCGAGATCATGCCACTGCACTCCAGCCTGGGCGACAGAGCAAGACTCTGTCTCAAAAAAGAAAAAAAAAAAAAAGACAAAATACAAAAATTAGCCTAGCGTGGTGGAGCCTGCCTGTAGTCCCAGCTACTCGAGAGGCTAAGGCAGGAGAATGGCAAGAACCCTGGAAGCGGAGGCTGCAGTGAGCTGAGATCACGCCACTGCACTTCCAGCCTGGGTAACAGAGTGAGACGCAGTCTCAAAAAAAAAGAGAAAAGGAAAACGGGACCGATAAGTTCCTGTTTTTCTCCATGACAGCCAAACAGGAATAACAGAAACCTCAGTCCCAAACTAAGAGAGTCAGAAAAGCAAGAAACTAGCCCAAATTTTGTTCCTTCTTGGAGAAAGAGTAAAGAAAAAGAAGAAATACCAGAAAAAACACCTGTTTCCTGGATTGGGACACATTCTGGCTCAGACCCAGGGACTGGCAGAGGCCAGAGAGAGAGAGAGAGAGAGAGAATCTCAGCTAGACGGGAGGAAAGCCAGCTGTCCAGCGTGGCCCGGAGAGCACGCAGGAATGTTCCGAGGACGCTCAGAAGCATCTCCAACCTGCAGCCTCAGCATCACCTCTAGGGAAGTTAGTGAGGGCCACTCGAGGCAGGAAGGAGGCACACTTCAGCGCTGGCTCTATTTTTTCCTTTTCTTTTCTTTTTGAGGCTTAGTCTTGCTCTGTCGCCTGGGCTGGAGTGCAGTGGTGCAATCTCGGCTCACTGCATCCTCCACTTCCTGGGTTGAAGCATTTCTCCTTCCTCACCGCCCCTCACCCCCGAGTAGCTGGGATTACAGTAGTGCGCCACCACGCCCAGGTATTTTTTGTATTTTTAGTGGAAATGGGGTTTCACCATGTTGGCCAGGCTGGTCTCGAACTCCTGACCTCAGATGACCCACCTACCTCAGCCTCCCAAAGTGCTGGGATTACAGGCGTGAGCCACCATGCCTGGCCCAGCGCTGGCTTTTTTGTGCTGTTTGCAAATGCAAGTCACCTTGAAAAATGTTAAGGCAAAAACGATGCCTTTTCAAAGGCACGGTGGTATTCTTCCAGGATCTTATCCGTGCAGTTCTCAAGAAACAGAAAGCTCTTTCTATCCTAGGAATTCTAAGAAAAAATGTAAAGATTTTTCAAAACACTAGATTTTTGTTTTGTTTTGTTCTTGTTTTTTTTTTTTGAGACGGAGTCTTGCTCTGTCCACCAGGCTGGAGTGCAGTGGTGCGATCTTGGCTCACTGCAAGGTCCACCTCCCAGGTTCACACCATTCTCCTGCCTCAGCCTCCCGAGTAGCTGGGACTACAGGCACCCGCCACCACGCCTGGCTGATTTTTTGTATTTTTAGTAGAGATGGGGTTTCACCGTGTTAGCCGGACTGGTTTCGATCTCCTGACCTTGTGATCCGCCTGCCTTGGCCTCCCAAAGTGCTGGGATTACAGGCGTGAGCCACCGTGACCGGCCAACACCAGGCGTTTTAACCATTTCCTCAAGAGAACCCCCCAGCGACGACACATCTCTGAAGAAGAGGCCACCTTGCAGAGCAGGGGATTTTTTTTTTTTTTTTTTTCTTTTTTGAGACAGGGTCAACCTAGTGCATTGGTATTCTCTGTCAACTTTCTGGTTAAAAATACATTGTATTGGCCGGGCGCAGTGACTCAAGCCTGTAATCCCAGCACTTTGGGAGGCCGAGACGGGCGGATCACAAGGTCAGGAGATCGAGACCATCCTGGCTAACAAGGTGAAACCCCGTCTCTACTAAAAAAAATACAAAAAAAAAAAAAAAAAAACTAGCCGGGCGAGGTGGCGGGCGCCTGTAGTCCCAGCTACTCGGGAGGCTGAGGCAGGAGAATGGAGTAAACCCGAGAGGCGGAACTTGCAGTGAGCCGAGATCCGGCCACTGAACTCCAGCCTGGGCGACAGAGCAAGACTCTGTCTCAAAAAAAAAAAAAATACATTGTATTTCCATACATGTTTATTTTTTACTTTTTTTTTTTTTTGAGACAGGGTCTCACTCTGTCACCCAGGCTGGAGTGCAGTGGCACCATCACAGGTCACTGCATCCTCCACCTCCTGGGCTCAGGTGATCCTTCCACTTCAGTTTCCCAAGTAGGTGGGACTACAGATGTGAGTCACATAGCCAGCTTTTTTTTTTCTTGTAGAGATGGAGTCTTGCTATGTTGCCCAGGCTGGTCTCAAACTCCCAGGCTCAAGTGATCCACCCACCTCGGCCTCCGAAAGTACTGGGATCATAAGTGTGAGCCGCCGCACCTAGGCTTGGGGATTCTTAAATATTCGAAGATAGAAATCAGCTCCTGACTTGAGGGCCCTCAAGCAGCCCCCTTGGGACCCCATCATGCGTCTCTGGGAGCCCAGGGTGACTCGCTGCTCGCGTCCACAAGCTGCTAAAGTGCTGAGGTCCCAAAGCTCTGCAGCTTCTGCTCCTGTCCATAGAAGCGGGGCCCAGTAAGCAGGTGGAACCCTCGACCTCTGCCACAGCTACTTTTGCCAACGTCACTCAGCAGGTAGGAGTCAGAGCAGGTGCTGACATCCAGGGTTCCAGGGCAGGGAGCCCCCTGCTTCTTCCTGTGGGGTGTCTGAGCCACAGTCTGCCTGCCAGCAGGCATGGCATTGAGGCCCGGGCGGAGCCAGCCGCCTCACAGCGTCTTGTGGTAGGGGCTGCAGGGAGTCCCATGGTCTTGCCTTCTGGTCTTTGCAATGTGGTATTTAAATGGGTCTTGAGCTAAGGCCCCAAGTTAGATTGACAAAGCCATGGAATTCAATCATTTAATGCCTGATGTCTACGACCTCCTCCCCAGGAGCGGCCCTATGAGAGCACACCTGCACTGTGGTCCTGCAGCATGGGGGTCACTTATGTCTGAGGCGGCAGTGCCTGGTGCCTGGCCTCAGCTGCTCCAGACGCTGACAGATGAAGGACACCGACATCACCCAGCCAGCGGGAGCCCACTACCTCTCCACCTGGACGGGACGCACAGGGTCAGGACAGGCTTGCCTCTCCCCACAGGGCAGCTACTAGCCTTCGATGTACTCAGGACAATCTCTGCACAGCCCAGTTTGAAGACTCATGGCTGTGCTGCTCCCCTCGTTTCCAAAAAGGACAGCTTGACGTCATCAACTTCTGGGCCTTTAATTCACCCCTTGGTTTGTGCCACTTTCAAATTTCTCTGAAGGCTCCTACTGGAAGGAAGGCTCCTTCCAGACTGAATGCTGGACCCTCGAAGCGTATGTTTAACTGAAACCTGTTAAGAGGATTCTATTTGGAAAAAGGATATTTGGGCCGGGCACGGTGGCTCCCACCTGTAATCCCAGCACTTTGGGAGGCTGAGGTGGGCAGATTACCTGAGGTCAGGAGCTCAAGACCAGCCTGGCCAACATGGCGAAACCCCGTCTCTACTAAAAAGAAATACAGAAAAATTAGTCAGGGGTTGTGGCACATACTCGTAATCCCAGCTGCTCAGGAGGCTGAGGCAGGAGAATTGCTTGTACCTGGGAGGGGGAGGTTGCAGTGAGCCGAGATTGCACCACTGCACTTCAGCCTGAGCAACAGAGTGAGACCCTCGTCTCAAAAACAAAACAAAAACAAAAACAAAAACAAAAAAAATGAAAGAAAGAGAAAAAGGATCTTTGCAGATGTAAGATTCCAAGATGAGATCACACCAGATGATCCGGCTGGGCCTGAATCCCACGTCAAGTGTGCTTTTAAGAGAGCACACAGGGCGGAGGCCACGTGAGGACAGAGACAGAGACTGAACTGATTTGGCTGTGAGCCCCAGAAGCCTGGGGCCACCGAGAGCCAGAAGAGGCGGGGAAGGACCCTCGTATGGAGGGAGCATGGCCCTGCCCACACCCTGGTCTCAGACTTCTGGCCCCCAGACTGTGAGAGGTGAATTTCTGCTACAGCGAGCCACCTGGTTATGGCAGTCCGGGCAAACTCCTACATGACCCTAAGGCTGCCTACGGTATATTTTCACTCCAGCAAACTCGTACATAACCCTACGGCTGTGTACCTTAGGGTTATGGAAGCAATAGGACAAAGGGGGTTGGGAAGCTGCCCCGAGGGCCCTGGTATCTCCCCCACGCAGTGAGGCCTATACAAACACGTGAGCTGCGGAACTGATGAGCCGGGAAGGCTTTCCACACATACACACGCGGCGCTCCAAAGAGCCAAACCTCCCAGCCCTGGAAGAACCTGAGGTTTCCTACACCCAAGAGGGAACAGTCCCACCAATGTGGAAGGGCAGCCACGCGTTCCCTCCACTCCTTCCTGCCTAGAATCCAAGCCAGAGCAGCAGGGAAGTGCCCCACCCCAAGGCGCATCCCATGGCCTGTCCTTGGGCAGGTCTGTGCTTGACTCAGGCAGCCCCCCAGCTCCTCTCCATGCACCCCCGGACCTCGAGCCTGCCCTTGCCCTCTGCGTTCAATCTGCAAACCCAAATCATGTTGCCTGACACACTGCACCTCCTGCCAGCACTGGTCATGTCAACATGTTCCCTCCTTAAGTTCTCTGCCACCAAAATGAACCTTGGGCTTAGGCCCAGAAACAAAATCCAAACACAGGCTCAAGCTTTTGCTCTGCCCAGGGAGGGAGGCTGCCTCCTGGCTGCAGAGCGACACACGGAGAGGACCTGGCAGAAAGCGGCTGGGGAGAATAGCTCTGAAGTCCAGATGTGCAGATGGTCCAGTCGTGACAAATCTGTGCTACACTCACAGGGAATCAGTGGGAGCTCCCTGGCAATGGGCATACCCCGAGTCTGGCATGAAGGGCACAAGGAGCCCTGGTGCTATCTTGCAAACAGGTATTGTGCCTAGTTTGCTGGTGAGACTCTGGAAGGCTCAGAAACCAGGGCCAGATCCCTCAGCTGGAATTCCAAGATGAGGAGACACCTGCTTTGAGGTGGGACCCCCAGACACCTGGGTCAGTCCCCATAAGGAGCCTCTCCAGCCACCCTGCTACATGCCATACCCCGAGGCATTCTCCAGTCTCATTCCAAGTAGCATTGAGGCAAATCTCTGGGGCCCAGCCAGAGGCTCTGTTCTGCCGGTTTCGAAGTTTTCTTTCCCTACATTCAGCCATGTGACTCAAGGCTTTGGAGTCCTAAGCCATATGATGATGATCAAAATCAAGAACAAACTCTTGCAAGAGCAGCTCTAGACTTTGGGGACGCTTCCCCTTGGAACTGCGGCTGGAAGCGGCAAACGCCAGCCCCAAGGCCACTTCCAGGCTCTGTCTCCCAGTCCCTCCTGTGCCCACTAAGGCTGGTCCAGGCTGGTTGGGTCGCTGGCCATCTCAGCCCCTCCCTCATCGTATTGTTTCTCCTCGTCCAGCCGGCATTGGACATCCGGGTATGGGAGCAAAACGCCTGCATGGAACCCTGTGGAGCCCACAGGTAAGGACGCCGGGCACTGGGGAGACCCCAGGTAGGAAGAGCAGCACCATCCTTACGAGGCTCCACGTGAGGTGAGCAATCAGAGGACACCCCTCCCTTGAGTCACTGGGAGTTAGAGAACAAGGGACATTGCTGGGGTATCCCGAGTGAGTCAAAGAAGGAAACAGTTTGCCCAGTGAAGTAGGAGGTGGACGGGAGGAGGGACGGGACAGACGTTGCAGGACCTGCACACTTCTGCCAAGACAGCAGACGCTGTCCTCAGAGCTCCCTGGTTCCACACTCCCTGGCTGCCCCTGCTTCAGGGACCCTGCACCTTTCTTCCCAAGCCCAGTCCTACTTCTGACTCTGCCCAAGCAATCCACCAGCCTGTGGTGACCTCCGCCACCTGCCTCAAGCTAGGAGTGGCCCAGAGCAGTGCTTAATAGCCGGGGCCACAGAACCTGTGCACCCTGACTGTCCCAGGCAAGGTCTGCCTGCAGCTGGCTGGAAAAGGGGCTCAAGTGAGACCGCCTGTGAAGCACCGCACCCTGCTCAACAGGACCTCCACTTCACTTCCGACTTGAACCCCCTACCTTTCCACACTCAACTCTGCTCGGCTTGATCCTGCTGGGGGCATGCCTAGGTCAGCCCTCAAATTCCACGGAAGCTCTGCTCCCCCCTTCCTGCCTTCCTCCCAGGTTAGCCTGCACCGCAGGCCCCACCGTGCTCAGGTGGCCCTTCTCTACGTCCCGCGGGGCCCAGCACAGGGACCGGGCATACCTGCTCCCATCCCCAAGGACCAGGCGACAGGTGAGCAGCATGGGAGAGCCACCACCCTGCAGGGCACCCCCAGCCCTCCTGCTGACTCGACAAGGCCAGGAAGTGCCCGTCGTCCTGGTTCTGCCTCGGCCCTGCGTGACACCCACGCCACTGCACCCAGGCCTCTCCTACCCCTCCACGGGCCACTTAGCTGCAACCAGGAAGCCGTGGGCTAAGGCGTTTTAAAAGGTGGCTCCCTAAAGCCGATCCGCACAGTCCCGAACTGTTTTCTGGGGCTTTTCCTCGTCAGAGCAAACACCTGCAGGGATGCCGCTCTGCCAGAGGGTGCAAGGCAGTCCCAGCCCCACCCTCTTCCCTTTGGCCACCTCCTGGCGTGGTCAGGCCAAGAGTGGAGTCCACCCTCGTGGGCACCGTGACCTCATTCATCTTGCTCCCTCTTCCCGACCTCCTGACCCACAGGAGCCCAGCAGGTGAGCGCGCTAACGCCTCGAGCTCCACGGCCGCCTCTGCGTTCCAGCGGGCCAAGGTCCCGGCTCGCGTGACTGCTCCGGGACTCCTCGGGGCTCTGCGGCATTTTTTCACCTCCGGAAGCCTCACCGCCCCCCCGCCCCCGCGGCAATCGGCCCGATCGGCGGGAAGGGGCGAGAACGAGCGGCTGCGCCACAGCTGGTGCACAGGGCTCCCGCCTACCCGTGCACCCCGACGCCGGACACGTCCCACCCGCAGGGGCCCCCAGAGCGCTCAGCCCTCCGCTTCCGCCCCCGCATGCCAAGCAGAGCCGGCGACCCATCCCGCGCCTGTCTCCCGGGCGCCAGCGCCAGGCTCTGCCCGCAGCTCCCAAGCCTCCCTCCGGTAACTGAGGCTCGTCTCGGGCAGCCCCGCCAAGGTCACGGGCTCGGGTTACGTAAGCCCGGGCTGCGGGCGGTGCGTACCTGCAGCGGGAACGTGGCCGCCCGGTTGCCCACGTAGCCGCGGACGACGTGGCTCTGTATGGAGAGCACCCGGCACTCCTCCTCCATGCCGGGCCTGGCCGCGGCGGCGCGGGGCCGAGGCGGGGCCACGGTCTCCGCCGCTCGCTCGGGCTCCGGCTCGGCTCGGTTCGGGCTCGGGCTCCGACCTCTGCTCCCCTCGGCTCCGACTCCGGCTCTGGCGTGCAGGGCCCAGGTCGGCGCAGACGCCTCCTTCTGACCTCAGCGGGCGGCTCCGAACCCGCGAGTTCCGCGCGGCGCCGGGGCCTGGCCGAGGGCGGGCCGGGGCGGGGACAGCCGCGCGGGCCCCGCCCCCGTGCTGGGAGGAAGCGAAACCCGACCCCCGCCGGGCCGCCGCGCCCGGTGGCCCCCGCCACTCTGGCGCCGGAAACGCTGGGTTTGCACTGTCATTCCACCGGGAGAGGGCTCTGGGGCGCCGTTCGTTCGTTCGTTCATTCATTCAGTCAACACGCGTGCTCCGCTCCAGCCCTGCACCGCGCGCCCAGCCGCGCGCAGGGAAGACTCGAAGGCCCGGGCGCCACGCCCCTGACCTCCGGGCGCGACATTCTCACCACGCGGAGAGCCACGAGAGTGCACGCGGGCGTGGGAAGAGTGCCGAGGCGCGGACGTGACCCCAGACCCCGGATCCCCAAGGGAACCGCGCTCTCAGTTGCCTGCAGGGCCCGGAGCCCGCATCCGATCCACGTCCCCTCCCACGGGCCGCGGGAGCTGACAAACACAGGGCCGAAGGGACCCAGTCTCCCCCACACCGGCGTGGGGTGGCGGGCTTCTCTGGGGCGTCCAGGACCCTTGCGGACCCTGAGTACCCCCTCTGGTGGCCCGACCTGCAGAGGCCCCAGCCCCCAGCCACATGCTGGGCCCTCAGTCCACAGGTGCCCGGGCCTGGGCCGCGTGTCCGATCCCAGCCCAACCCGGTCTTCCTGTGGAGGGCCTGCCTTCCACGAACCTGACCCCCTAGGGGATCCCACAGCCTTCACTTCCCACCCCTGCGCTCTCCACAGCTGACACACTCCCTGTGGCTTCCCTGCACTACCCCAGGGAACGGAGGCCTTTGGGTTCTAGACTTGCAGACGTGGTGATTTGGGTCTCTGGGGTCAGTATCACCAGACTAAAGTCTTGGTGACCTAACACAGCGCACCTGCGGCTCTGCAGCCTGGTGAGACCCGATGCCCGACCAGGCGGTGTTGAGGACTGAGGGAGGAGGACAGTACTTAGAGATCCAGGTTTTAAAAAGAAAGTACATCGTGAATAGTAATAATCGTCCATTAATAATAGCTAACATTGGCCAGACGTGGTGACTCACACCTGTAATACCAGCACTTTGGGAGGCCGAGGTGGGCGGATCTTGCAGTCAGGAGTTTGAGACCAGCCTGGCCAACATGGCGAAACCCCATCTCTGCTAAAAATACAAAAATTAGCCGGATGTAGTGCCACGCACCTGTAATCCCAGCTACTTGGGAGGCTGAGGCAGGAGAATCACTCAAACCCGGGAGACAGAGGTTGCAGTGAGCCAAGATCGCACTGCTGCACTCCACCCTGGGTGACAAGGTGAGACTCCATCCCCCAACGCCCCCCCCCAAAAAAAAAAAGCCAGACGTGGTGGTGCCTGTAATCTCAGCTACTTGAGGGGGCTGAGGCAGGAGAACCACTTGAACCCGAGAGACAGGGGTTGCAGTGAGCCGATATCATGCCACTGCACTCCAGTCTGGGCGACAGAACGAAACTCCGTCTCAAAAAATAATAGAAATAATAATAACAGCTAACATTGAGCACGTACTGTGCGCTGAGCATATTTTATGCATTAACACATTGAATCTTCACACTACTTTACAGAAGAGTGTAAACTAAAATAAAATCCTAAGCCCCCCTCCACCAAGGAAGGGAACACCAGAAAAGCCCTAAAACTGAGTTCCTGGTCATGAGGGAACAGGAGGTCAACTGCATCTTTTTACCCCCTCCCTTTAGGGTTTACACACAACACTGAACAGCACTAAAGTTAAAATAGAGACCTTGAGAGCCACAGAACAGCCTCTGTGGCAATAAGATATCAAATTACAAACAGGACCTCAGGCCACACCAGGCAAGGGTCAGCCTTGTACCCTACACTGAGAGAACGGATTCTGCCCTCACGCCACAGCTGCTTTTTCTCCAGCAGCTAAACACACACTGGCCCAGCAATGAGCAAGATTCAAATGACTGCAGCTCATCCACCCACAGACGCCAACTGACCAGTTCCACAGCCATGACCACAGCTCTGACTGTGCAGAAGCCTGACTTCAGGAACCGCCTCCTGATAAGGGCCCCCCCGACCATGAACCTGCTCTGGCCGATTTACAGAGGCTGTGCACTGAAGTGCCTTTGCGTCCTGATTAGACCTCTGACATTTAGGGCCTCATTGCGACATACTGACATGTTAAGACTCCACCCTAGAGTGAACACAGGTCATATGCAACATGCGTGTTTGTTTGGTATGCATGCAGCCAGACCCCCTTCATGAATATTCACCATGCCTCCTGTAATCTGCTGCATATGTATGTTTAGGCAGCCCTTTTAGCATAGAGCTCCTTCCCCAACCTCTCCTCCCTTGAAGTACCTGTCTCTTTGGGAGGGCCACTGATACAGACAGGAGGCAGGGAAAAACTGCATAGAAGAGGCAGTTCCCCAGCGAAGGCCCCTAAAAAAGAATGTCACATCCCTGTTTTCCCACCTGAATGGTGCTTTTTCCAAAATCACCCTGGCCTGCTGCACCCCCATCTTGTACCCATAAAAACCCAAAACGTCACTGACAGAGGAATGCAGTGGCACAGCAGAGAAGGAGAGAAAGAAGCATCTGAACGTGGAGAGGAGTTCGACCAGGGAGGATTATCTTCTCACTCCATCCCCTTTCCAGCTCCCCATCCTGCTGACAGCCACCTCCATCCCTCAATAAAACCTCCATTTTCACCATTCTTCAAGTCCATGTGACCTGATTCTTCCTGGATGCCAGACAAGGACCTGAGTACCAAGAGGACGGGGTGTAAAAGGCTGTCACTCTGACTCTTCACTAAACTGGTTAACACTTAGCAATCCATGGATGACAATTGCTAGAAGAGAATTAATTGGCCAGGCACAGTGGCTCATGCCTGTAATCCCAGCACTTTGGGAGGCCGTGGCAGGTGGATCACGAGGTCAGGAGTTCAAGAGCAGCCTGGTGAATATAGTGAAACTCCATCTCTACTAAAAATACAAAAAATTAGCTGGGTGTGGTGGTGTGTGCCTGTAATCCCAGCTACTTGGGAGGCTGAGGCAGGAGAATGGCGTGAACCCAGGAAGCAGAGGTTGCATGAGCCAAGATCGCACCATTGCACTCCAGCCCGGGTGACAGTGTGAGACTCCATCTCAAAAAAATAAGAAAATAAAATAAAGAGAAATAATTGTAACACAACCCTAGATGCTACCATGAGGCTGGAGTCCAAAAGCGCTTGCCCTGGCCCTCGCACCCACTCACCCGCATGCTCCCCCTCCCACAAGGAGTTTGTGCCAGGTAAGCAAGCCACACCCCTATCATGAGTCCCGCAAAAGGCTCCAGGGAACTCTTCTGTCTTAGCACCTTAAAGGCTGTAACCCTTTGTAAGAAATAAAGTCTCTTGTCCTTTCCCAAACTTATAGATTTTGAAGTTAACAAACTAAGGAGAAGTCAGAGGTTGCAGAGTTGGTGACAAGCTGTGCTGGGTGAGAGCCCCAGGAACCCACAGAGGCAGCCCCAGCCACTGCCATTACTACCCTTTGCTCATCCTACTCTGTGAGTCTCTCGCCCTTGGCTCTTAGGAGCACCTGATGAATCTCTCTCTCTCTCTCTCTGCAATGGATTTCGTCCTTCCGCACTTTGATCCATCACCTGTGGTCCCCTCCCCATCCCCAGCCCCCACCCCCCCATCCTATCACACCTTTGGTCCCAGGCACTAAGAGGAAAGAGCAGGGGAGACATGGAGGAGAGCTGACCAGCCTCCAGGCCCGTGGGCTCCAGGACCCTCCTTCTTGACAGAGGGCCCTGATCAAAACTCTAAAAATGACATTATGGTGAGTACATTTTTGCCTGTGGTTTCTTGGGCTTTAGAAAGATCTGGTTGCCCGTTCCCAGCTGTTGTGCAGATGGCCAGTGCCTGTGGTTCTCACACTGGTCGTTTTAGAGTCACCCAGGGAACTGGGTACACACACCTAGGCCCAGCCCTGTCCTACCTCATTGAGCCTTGCCCTGAACTTCTTTTTAGCTCTGCAGGTGCTTCTGAGACCACCCAAGGGTGAAAGGCACTGTGTGGGCAGATAAGCTAATTTGCTGTTTTTATGAGCACATGTCAGTTGGCACTAATTATCAGTCCAGGAGCAAAGCTTTTTCCTTGATGACTCAGATAGTAAAGACTTTCTAGACACTATGAGTCTACTGAAAAGATGCCCGGTCCTGGCTAGCCAGGAGACGAATGGGATGTCCCGCTTCGACTGGGTGAGCTGCCACCCCATCCTGTACCCCTAGGTCAGCCTTTCCAGGGAGAGAGCTCTGGAGGGGTGGCCCTCAGCTGGGTGGTGGCCAGGGAGGCTCCCCTAGGGAAGCTGGAGAGACCCAGAGCTGAGCTCCGCCTGGGGAGGCAAATGGATGGGGTCCCGGAGATGGTCAGAAAGTCATTCACTGAGAAAGAAAAGAGGGGACCCAAGAGAACTGACACCAAGCTTGTCTTCCACCAGAGCATTCCAGGCATGACCAGTTGAGTTACGGTGGCAACACAGTGTGCCCTCAAAGGACGGTGAACCTTGGAAAATGTCAACAAAAGGAGTCAAAGTCTGCAAAATATTGAAAGAAATTTATTCTAAGCCAAATATGAGTGACCATGGCCCATGACACTGAAATGGGAGAGTTCCCTGATCCCCCTTGTAGGATGTGCAACAGGGGTACAGCTTGTCTGTTGAGCCACCATGCATGTTCAAACCCCTTACGGGAGAGGGAGCACACAGATGGGCAGGTGCAGGAGCAGGGGCGAGTGCCCCTGGGCTCCAGCCCCACAGCAGCATCCAGGGGGTGTCTGTGAGTGCCAAAGCCCAAGTGGGCATGAGTTACAGTGCACTCTTTAGTCATGCCATCTGCAGATGGCTTAAGTCTTAACCAGTCAGTGCCCTCTTGGTACCCAGGTCCTTGTCCAGCATCCAGAAGAACCAGGTCACACACAGACTTGAAGGATGAATGTGGGGGTAATTTTATCAAGTGGTGGAGGTGGCTCTCAGCGGGATGGATGGGGAGCTGGAGAGGGCATGGAGTGGGAAGATGATCTTCCCTTAGAGTTTGGCCGTCCAGTGGCTGATCTCCTTTCTGACCATCCCCCAGCTGAACTTGTCTTGGTGTTCAGACACTCCTCTCTGCCCCACCATTCTGCTGTCCTTCTGTTCTTCTGTTTGTCTCCTCATGGAGACAGGGATTTGGGGTTTATATGGGTTAAGGACAGGGGGACATGGCAGACCAAAAGGCAACTTTTGGGTGCAAAAACAGGAATGCCTGTTCCCATTTAGGGCTGTGGGTTTCCAGACTTGAGGGAGGGGGTTTTCCCCGGGAACTGCCCTCTTCTACCCAGTATTTCCCTGTCTCCTATCTGTATCAACACGGGCCTCAGGAGGTCGAGAACATGTGCCAAGGTGGTCAGGGTGCAGCTTTGGTTTTAGACATTTTAGGGAAACATGAAACTTCAATCAAATACATTTAAGAAATACATCGGTTTTGGGCTGGGCACGGTGGCTCACACCTGTAATCCCAGCACTCCAGCCTGGGCAACAGAGCAAGACTCCATCTCAAAAAAAAAAAAAAGAAAAAATACAAAAATTAACCGGGCGTAGTGGCGGGTGCCTGTAGTCCCAGCTATGTGGGAGGCTGAGGCAGGAGAATGGTGAACCCGGGAGGCAGAGCTTGCAGTGAACTGAGATTGCACCACTGCACTCCAGCCTGGGCAACAGAGCAAGACACCGTCTCAAAAAAAAAAAAAAAAAAGACCTGGGATCAATAGAAAGGAAGGTCTGCATTAAGATCAAGGATTGTAGAGACTGAAGCTCTTATTTGCAAAGAAAGTCTTCAGGTAGCAGACTTCAGAGAGAATGGGTTGTCAAAGGTTTCTTATCACACTTAAAGTCTGCATTGACGTTAATGCTGGAGAGGTAGAATAAGGCACAACCCATCCCCACTTCCCATCATGGCCTGAACCAGTCTCTCAGGTTACATTTTCAGAGTTCCCTGGCTGAGGAGGAAGTCCGTTCAGATGGCTGGGGGGCCTCAGATTTTTATTTTTGCTTTACATGACCCATGGTTATGTTGACCACATGTCATGTGATCAATACTTTTTTTAAAAACTTGCTTTTGCCTGGCATGGTGGCTCACGCCTATAATCCCAGCACTTTGGGAGGCCGAGGTGTGCGGAGCACGAGGTGAGGAGTTTGAGACCAGCCTGGCCAACATGGTGAAACCCCATCTCTACTAAAGATACAAAAAATTAGCTGGGTCTTGTGGTGTGTGCCTGTAATCCCAGCTACTTGGGAGGCTGAGGCAGGAGAATTGGTTGAACCAGGGAGGCGGAGGTTGCAGTGAGCTGAGATCATGCCATTGCACTCTAGCCTGGGCAACACGGTGAGACTCCATCTTTAAAAAAATAAAAATAAAATAAAATAAAAAAGTTTGCCTTCAGCCAGTGATAGTAGTTCATGGCTGCAGTCCTAGAATTTTAGGAGGCTGAGGCAGAAGGATCGCTTGAGCCCAGTAATTTAAGACCAGCCTGGGCAATATAGTGACACCCCATCTCTGCTTAAAAAAAAAAAAAAAAAATTAGCCAGGCGCAGTGGCACGGGCCTATGGTTCCAGCTACTTGGGAAGCTGATGTAGGAGAATCCCTTGAGCCCAGGAGATTGAGGCTGCAGTGAGCCATAACTGCGCCATTGCACTCCAGCCTGGGTGACGGAGCAAGACCCTGTCTCAAAAAATAAAATAAAATAAAATAAAATGCAAAACAAAATAGAAAGCTTTCCGTTTGGACACAGGAATGGATATGTTACCAACCATGAGTTCCTGGGCTCTCAATGCAATGGAAATTGACATTGGGGCCAAAGGAGTTTTCCCAGACAAGGCTTCGTTGGAGCTTATGTCCAGGCATAAGGGAGGCAGCCCAAGGGAGAGAAAGAATCCCTGACTGAGTCCTAGAAAGGAGCTGGTTGGGACTTTTTGTCAGGCAAAGGGTGGAAACTGATATCAGGGTAGGGTGTGCAGGCTGGGCTGGAGAAGGCCTCTGAGAGCTAGGACAGGCTGGTCAGCACGTCTGGTTGCAATGGTTATTTTGAGTCACGGGCCAGCTGGCTGGCTGACTGGGGCGGCAAGGCTGTAAATCTGTTGCTCAGCTTTCCTTCCCAAAGTGGGGACCCTCTACAACCTTGGTTGATATTCTGGATCTTTTAAAGCCAGTTCCTGGAATTGTTTAAGTAAAAGGCCTAGTTAAATATTACAAGAGCACAGAAGAGCAATATAAATGGCTGTTTTCTTTGAATGACCAAAGTCTCAGGGTTAGCGAGTTTGGTGTCAAGCCAGGTAGTGGGGTGGGGTGTGTGATCCGTGGAAGGCATGGGAGAATGCTCTAGTTGGGGGTGAACTGAGCCAGCCCCGTCCCTACTCGTCTCAGGTATAACTGTGTAAATAAATGTCCGTTCAGACCCTGGCAGCAAATGAAATGCCCTCGCCAGGAGACCACGCCCAGAGGATGTTTGAGCAACTGCTTCCCAGCACCACAGGGTTCCTTAATTACCATAAAGGATGTTAAAAATCATTCAGGATTTGCTTTTGGCCAGGAGTTTGAGTGGTGTCTTCTCTTTTTTTTTTTTTTTTTTTTTTGAGACGGAGTTTCACTGTTGTTGTGCAGAGGCTGGAGTGCAATGGTGCGATCTTGGCTCACCGCAACTTCCGCCTCCTGGGTTCAAGTGATTCTCCTGCCTCAACCTCCTGAGTAGTCGGGATTACAGGCATGCGCCACCACACCCGGCTAATTTTTTTTTTTTTTTTTTTTTTGTATTTTTGGTAGAGATGGGGTTTCTCCATGTTGGCCAGGCTGGTCTCGAACTCCCGACCTCAGGTGACTCACCTGCCTTGGCCTCTGAAAGTTCTGGGATTACAGGTGTGAGCCACTGCGCCCGACCCTGAGTAGTGTCTTAGTTAGCTGGGGATGCTTTAAGAAAATGTCATAGCCTGAGTGGCTTTAAGCCAACAGAAAGTGTTTCTTGCTGTTCTGGAGGCGGAAAATCCAAGTTCAGGTGCCAGCAGATTCGGTCACTGGTGAGGGCCCTTCCCGGCCCACAGATGCTGCCTTCCAGCAGCGCCTTCACAGAACCTCTTCTTCGTGTGGTCCTGGGGTGAGGGTGCTTGTCTCTCCTCTTCTTCTGCCCAGGCTGGAGTGCAGTGGCGCAATCTCAGCTCACTGCAACCTCCACCTCCCAGGTTCAAGCGATTCTCCTGCCTCAGCCTCCTGAGTAGCTGGGACTACAGGCATCCACCACCATGCCTGGTTAATTTTAGTATTTTTAGTAGAGACAGTTTCACCATATTGGCCAGGCTGGTCTCAAACTTCTGACCTCAGGTGATCCGCCCACCTCAGCCTCCCAAAGTGCTGAGTTTATAGGCATGAGCCACCGCACTGGCCTCTCCTCTTCTTATCAGGACATGAATCCCATCCCGGGGGGCTCCACCCTCTGACTTCTGTTAAACCAGTCCCCTGCCAAAGGCCCCACCTCCAAATGCCACCATCACACTGGGGTTAGGACTTCAACATATGAATTTTAGGGGGACACAGACACTCAGTCCATAACAGGTGAGCGTCTCTGCCAGACCAGCCTGTAAGCCCTGTGGCCGAACACCTTCAGAGCAGCACCCTGGGCCCAGACTCCGCTTGAGGCTGGGTGCCCCCACTTCACTGGGGTGCTGCCACCTGGCCTAGGAGGAGTCTAGTTGGGCCTCCCTCCCATCAGCATCACTTTGGCTCGGAGGAACATTGCATGTAAGTGGCTATTATGGCTGAATTATGTCTTCCCTCCAAATGTGTATGTTGAAGTCCTAACCTCCAGCACCTCCGAGTGTGGCCTTATCTGGAGATACGGTCTTTGCAGTTGTAATCACTTAAAGTGAGGTCATTAGGATAGACCCTCATCCAGCATGACTGGTGTCCTTAACAAAAGGAAGAAAATGTGGGCCGGGTGCAGTGACTCACACCTGTAATCCCAGCGTTTTGGGAGGCCGAGGCAGGCAGATCACCTGAGGTCAGGAGTTCAAAACCAGCCTGGCCAACATGATGAAAACCCTGTCTCTACTAAAAATATATAAATTAGCTGGGTGTTGTGGTGCATGCTTTTAATCCCAGCTACTCAGCAGGCTGAGGCAGGAGAATTGCTTGAACCCGGGAGGTAGAAGTTTCAGTGCGCCAAGATCATGCCACTGCACTTCAGCCTGGGCGACAGGGCGAAACTTCATCTCAAAAAAAAAAAAAAAGAAAAAAAAGGTAAAAAAAGAAAATGTAAAGACATGGGAAAAATCTACAGGCCAAGGACAGAGTCCTGGAACAGATTTTCACTCACAGCCCTCAGAAGGCACCAGCCTTGCTGATGCCTTTATGTTATACTCTGGCCTCCAGAACCATCAGAAAATGCATTTCTGTTGTTTAAACCACCCAGCAGTGGTACTTTCTTATGGCAGCCCCAGCAAAGGCAACCTCCGCCTCCCAGGTTCAAGTGATTCTCCTGCTTCAGCCTCCCAAGTAGCTGTGATTACAGGCACGCGCCACTACACCTGGCTAATTTTGTATTTTTGGTAGAGACAGGGTTTCACCATGTTGGTCAGGCTGGTCTCCAACTCCTGACCTCAGGTGATCCGCCCACCTCAGCCTCCCAAAGTTCTGGGATTACAGGCATGAGCCACCGAGCCTGGCCGGAATTTCTTACTACTGGCCTGACAGCAAGAAAAAAATAACTTAAAATCAAGGACTTTTCTTAGATCCGTTAGAGCACTGAGGTCACATGACACATGCCACCCTTTAAATCTGGGGAGTCAGGTGAGCAGAGTCACAGCCCAGATCTGCGGTGGGTCACCCTTTAGATCTGGGGAGTCAGGTGAGCAGAGTCACAGCCCAGATCTGCGGTGGGTCACCCTTTAGATCTGGGGAGTCAGGTGAGCAGAGTCACAGCCCAGATCTGCGGTGGGTCACCCTTTAGATCTGGGGAGTCAGGTGAGCAGAGTCACAGCCCAGATCTGCGGTGGGTCACCCTTTAGATCTGGGGAGTCAGGTGAGCAGAGTCACAGCCCAGATCTGCGGTGGGTCACCCTTTAGATCTGGGGAGTCAGGTGAGCAGAGTCACAGCCCAGATCTGCGGTGGGTCACCCTTTAGATCTGGGGAGTCAGGTGAGCAGAGTCACAGCTCAGATCTGCGGTGGGCGACACCCCTCTGGAGCCCGGAACTGGTGGGAACTTTTAAACCATAACTGACAAGTTGCTGGAGGCTGCCCCTGGCTAGCCTGAGGGTTAAACCCTCTGGGGGCCCAGCCTTGTAGAGGGGCAGGCTTCCTTCCATAGATTTTACCTCCTGGAGCCCCACCAGGTTCTAGCACAGAAGGGTGGAGAAAAATCCCCAGTGCTCGGGGAAGGGATAAGTAACTGCAGTCGGCCCTTGGTGCTCATGGGTTTTGCATTCTCAGATTGAACCAGGATCAAAGCTATTCAGAGACCCCTCCCTCCCCTCCACCAGAATTCCAGGCAAAGGGTGGCCCACAGGGCCAAAACACTACAAGGCCGGCTCTGCTGAGGCTGTCAAATGACCTTCTGGCCAATTACGATGGGCGGGTGGCCCGTGCAGGACTGGAGGAAGCCAACGCCGTATCCACTGACGTCACTGCCTACGCCAAGCTTGTCCAATCTGCAGCGCAAGACAGCTTCGAATGTGGCCCAACACAAATTCATAAACTTTATTAAAACATTTATGAGATTTTACTGTGATTTTTTTTTAGTCCGTTAGTATTATTAATGTTAGTGTATTCTATATGTGGCTGAAGACACTTCTTCCAGTGTGGACCAGGGAAGCCAAAAGACTGGACACCCGTGGTCTACACCATCCTCAGCAGGGATGAGAAAAAGCAGGTACCGGCCACTGACCCAGAATCTGGCCCTGGCAGTGCTGGACTGGTGAGTTTCTCCAGTGGAATCCTGATGACTTGGACATCACCAAGTTTTCCATCCTCACGGATGTGGGTCCCGGACACTCTCATCAATGAGTCTGTGGATGTGGGGAAGTCTCCAAATACCCTGTACGTGTACATCTGGTATCAAGGTGAGGTCCGGAACTACAAGCCCCTCCAGGTGGCGGCCGTCTGTAGCCTTGATGTCTGTAACTTCCCCTTCGATGTCCGAGCTGCTCGCTGACCTTCAGCAGCCGTCCCACATCGTCCGTGAAATCAGCATCTCCCTGTGGCGCTTGCCAGAAAAGGGGAAGTTTGACAGGAGCGTCTTTATGAACCAGGGAGCATGGGAACTGCTGGGGTGCCGCCCTGCTTCCCAGAGTTCAGCGTGGAGTCAGTGCCTGCTGTGGAGGAGTGAGGTCCTGCGTGGTCATCGCCGGTGGCCGTCCTCTGTGTGGTCGGCCTGCTGCTGCCCCTCGTCTTCCTCACCGTTGTGGACATCATGGGCTCCCACCTGGCCCCCGACAGTGGCGAGAGGGTCTCCTTCAAGATCACCCTCCTCCTGCGCTACCCAGTCTTCCCGATCGTTGTGCACGACACACTGCCGGCCACGGCCATCAGCGCTCCCCTCAGGGCTGTCTGCTTTGTGGCGTGCATGGCTGTGCTGGTGATAAGTTTGAGACCATCTTCATCTTGCCACTGGTGCACAAGCAAGACCTGTGGCAGCGGCAGCGGCAGTGGTTCCTGTCTGGCTGTGTCACCGGGTTCTGGAGAGAATCGCCCAGCTACTTTGTCTCAGGGAACAATGTTCCCACAGGCTCCCAGCCACCTTCTGTTACCTGATAGAGTTGTCCAGTTTCTTGGCATGTTGAACAAAGAATTGAACAAAATGTGCAAAGTAACAAAAGAGCCAAGCCATGAAAGAGAAAGAAACAGGAGAAGCGAGGGAAGCACAGATTTACTGAAGACATTTCAGGTGGGAGCAGGCTCAAGCCAGCGGCTCAGGTGCCTCTTCTTTAGGGTTTTTTTTTTTTTTTGAGACGGAGTCTCTGTCACCCAGGCTGGAGTGCGGTGGTGTGATCTCGGCTCACTGCAAGCTCTGCCTCCCGGGTTCACGGCATTCTCCTGCCTCAGCCTCCCGAGTAGCTGGGACTACGGGTGGCCGCCACCACGCCCGGCTAACTTTTTGTATTTTTAGTAGAGACGGGGTTTCGCCGTGTTAGCCAGTATGGCTCGGCCTCTCAGAGTGCTGGGATTACAGGCGTGAGCCACTGCGCCCAGCCTATCTTTTAAAGAATGTGGTGACTCAGGCAAGAGACATGGGCACCATGTGCTCCATCCTGTTTTGTCTTCAAATCATCTGTCTGGAGAGCCGCACAGTTAGAGCCAGGGGCTCTGTGACGTTTTGCAGGCAAGTGAGCACGCACGGCTCCTTCCGTCTGCTGCTTGTCTCTCAGATAACTCAAGACACCTCTAATCTTTCTTTCTGTCTCAGGTAAGGGGCCGGGGGAGAAAACACTAAGAAATGTTTCTAAGGGTCACTGCCCAGGGAGTGCTCCTTTTATCATTTCTTACAAGGTTGGTCTACTGATAACAAATTCCCTGAGTTTTTGTTTGTTGAAGAACATTTTATTTCTTTCTCTCTTTTTTTTTTTTTTTTTGAGACAGAGTCTCACTCTGTCTCCCAGGCTGGAGTGCAGTGGTGTGATCTTGGCTCACTGCAACCTCTGCCTCCCAGGTTCAAGCGATTCTCCTGCCTCAGCCTCAGTAGCTGGGATTACAGGCACGTGCCACCACGCCCAGCTAATTTTTGTATTTTTATTTTTTATTTATTTTTATTTATTTATTTATTTTTTTGAGGCGGAGTCTTGCTCTGTCGTCCGGACTGGAGTACAGTGGCCGGATCTCAGCTCACTGCAAGCTCTGCCTCCCGGGTTTACGCCATTCTCCTGCCTCAGCCTCCCAAGTAGCTGGGACTACAGGCGCCCGCCACCTCTCCCGGCTAGTTTTTGTATTTTTAGTAGAGACGGGGTTTCACCGTGTTAGCCAGGATGGTCTCGATCTCCTGACCTCATGATCTGCCCGTCTCGGCCTCCCAAAGTGCTGGGATTACAGGCTCGAGCCACTGCACCCGGCCAATTTTTGTATTTTTAGTAGAGACGGGGTTTCACCATGTTGGCCAGGCTGGTCTCGAACTCCTGACCTCGTGATCCGCCCGCCTACCTTGGCCTCCCAAAGTTCTGGGATTACAGTGTGAGCCACCACGCCTGGCCGGCACTTTATTTTTTACACCTTTTCCGTATTTAGATACCCGAGGGCTCACCGCTGTGTCACGGCGGCCCACAGTTTTTGGTGCAGTGACATGTTCTGCAGGTGTGTAGCCTGGGAGAAGCAGGTTACAGCACAGGGCCCAAGTGTGTCGCGGACTGTGCCAGCCAGGTTTGTGTGAGTGCACTCTCTGAAGTCAGCACGACAGTCATATCGCCCGAGGGTGCATTTCTCAGGACAGATCTCCTCACTAGGCAACCGTGACTGTACTTGCCATAGCAACCAGCACGAACCGAGCCACTTCTGGGAAACTCCACCGCCAAATACCATCCTGCTGAGGATTAGGTTTCGACACGTGCATTTGGAGGCCTCAGGCATTCGGCCTCTAACAGCCTCCAGGTGACAGGTCTGGGGGCCCTTCAGGGCCAGAGCTGGGCAGGAAGGGGGAAGGGGTAAGGGCCTTCTGGCTGACGGGTCCTCCCAAAGAGGCCAAGGAGCGGGTCAACAGCGTGGAGGTTTGGGGAACGGAAGATAAGCCCAGGGGGAGGTGGGGCTGGGACTGAGCAGGCAGAGTGGGACTTTGTCCAGCAGGTTCAGAAAAAGCTGTCACACAGCACACACCTGGCTGCCACCCCCGCCCACGCCCATCTTATAGCGTTTTCATCAGCAGATTTCAGCACATAATCATTGAAGATAAAGTCGCCTGCTCCACTGTGTTAAACATAAATAGCACTGCCTGCAGTTGCTCATGGGGAACAAAAGCGATGCCTCCTTTCACCCGCAGGGAGCCCGTGATGGGGCGGGGCTGAGTGTCAGGGCTGCGCCTCTCCTGAGTTCTCAAGGTCCACGTGAATGATTTGCCAGGACGTGGCGCTGCGGTGGCGATCAGGGCCACTCGCGGAAGGTACCAATCAAGTAGGAATCAAATCCGGTAGCTGTCAGTTCAGTACATTTTCAACTTTTATTCTTAAAAACCTGGGTGGAGAAATAATTATAGGATTTAAAGATTGACGGACTGAAGGCTTAGTCACCAGGCAGTGACTAACGCCAGAAAGAGCTGCAGCAATTTTTAGACTGGGTTCAGAAAGGCACCGAGTCCTGGGAACAAAAGGCCTGCACAGGGCCCTCCGGGAAACATAAGGGCTGAATCACAGCAAGACGCAGGTGACTCACCGTTCTCTCCACCCAGACGCTACTTCCTAAAAGGGAGTTGCACCAGCATAACCTGCAGAGAAGCAGCTTCAGCTGCCGTCTGCGGAGCCCCCCACACCCCCAGTCAATGCCACCTCCAGCCCCCAGGTAGGGCTGGCCTCCCTGCCTCAGCCCCTGCCAGAAGCCCGGGGCCGCCCTTTCCTGCAGCTGGGCCTGTCCTCCTGAGACGGCTGCCTGCTGGGCAGCGGCGTCGTGCTGGCCGTGGAGGCAGTGTCTCTTCTGGCATGTGCTCCTGAAGAAGCAGTGGAGAGAAAGTCAGAGGCTGCAGCGTGCTAAACCCCAGGGGGCTGGCCCTGGAAGCCTGGGACGCCTGCAAGGGCCAAGTTAGTGGAGGTGAGGACAGAGGTCCTGACTGGCTTCCCAGCTCTTAGAAGGAAAATGTGCCCGTGGAGATGACGTGGATCAGAAAACGAGGTGGAGAGAGGCCGACACACTCTGGAAGCCTCCCTGTGTTCTTTTCACCATTCTCCCTGGGCCCTCCCCACATCAGCCAGAAGCCTGTCCTCCTCCGCTCCTGCCCGCTGAGCTCAGGTGTGGGCCCCAGGCCCGCTGCCCTCCCGCCTCTGGTTGGTCCCGGCCTCTGACCCTTCCTGCCCCTGCTGCCTGGTGGGTTCTCTCTCCTCTCCCCTCTCCCCTCTCTCTTTCTCTCTATCTCTCCATAGCCCCCACAGCCCTCCCTGGCCGGCCCACCTGCACCCTGGCTGCGCTGGCTGTTCCCTCCTCTGTGCCTCTACTCAGGTGCGGTTCCCTCTACTGAGATCCCTACCCGGACTTGACAGACTTCCTCTCAGCTTTAGCTGTAGAATTGCCATGGCCAGTATCATAGCTGCAACCACATGGGACTCCAGAGTACCAGGCGACGTGGGCCATCAGCATACACGCCTGGTTTTGGAAACTTACTACAGAAAAAAAGCCTGAAAAGTATCTCAATCCTTTTTTATATTAATTACATGTTGAAAGTATATTTTGGAAATACATTATTTAAAAAGACTGACAGTTTCTTTTTCTTTTTTTTTTTTTTTGAGACGGAGTCTTGCTCTGTTGCCCAGGCTGGAGTGCAGTGGCTGGATCTCAGCTCACTGCAAGCTCCGCCTCCCGGACTTACGCCATTCTCCTGCCTCAGCCTCCCGAGTAGCTGGGACTACAGGCACCCACCACCTCGCCCGGCTAGTTTTTTGTATTTTTTTAGTAGAGACGGGGTTTCACCATATTAGCCAGGATGGTCTCGATCTCCTGACCTCATGATCTGCCCGTCTCGGCCTCCCAAAGTGCTGGGATTACAGGCTTGAGCCACTGCGCCCGGCCTCTTTTTCTCTTTTAAAAAACGTGTCTACAGCCGGGTGCAGTGGCTCACGCCTGTAATCCTAGCACTTTGGGAAGCCAAGGCGGGCGGATCACGAGGTCAGGAGATCGAGACCATCTTGGCCAACATGGTGAAACCCCGTCTCTACTAAAACACACAAAAAAATTAGCCGGGTGTGGTGGTACGCACCTGTAATCCCAGCTACTCAGGAGGCTGAGGCGGGGGATCGCTGGAACCTGGGAGGCAGAGGTTGCAGTGAGCCGAGATTGCACCACTGCACTCCAGCCTGGCAACAGAGCAAGACTCAGTCTCAAAAACAAAACAGAAAGTGTGCAAGGAAATCGAAAATGACAGCTGTGGCTTGCATGGTGTTGCGGGTTCCTCCATCTCATCTCCTCTCTGGTCCCTGGACTCCAAGCAGTCCCTGTTGTCTTTCCGGCCTGTATCCCAGTGCCTGGCATTGCCTGGGCACTCGGCGGGGGTGCCAAGCATGTTTATCAAGGGAGAGAGTACCTGGGACTCCTTGATCTTCACCCATCTTCAGTGAGCCATTGTGTGGGTGCGTCCGAGGATGGGGCCCTCACCTGGCTGCAGCTGTTTGTGTGTTTTTGGGGTTTTATTTTTTATTTTATGAGGTGGGGTCTTGGTCTGTCACCTAGGCTGGAGTACAGTGGTGTGATCTTGGCTCACTGCAACCTCTGCCCACTGGGCTCAAGCAATCCTCCCGCCTTAGCTTCCCGAGGAGCTGGGACTACAGGTGTGCACCACCACGCCCAGCTAATTTTTTGGTATTTTTGGTAGAGTAGGGGTTTCACCATGTTGCCCAGGCTGGTCTAGAACTCCTGAGCTCAAGTGATCCACCCTCCTCAGCCTCCCAGAGCGCTGGGATTGCAGGCAGGAGCCACTGTGCCCAGCCGGCTGCAGCTGATGCATGTGAGTGTGCACGTGCGTACTGGTCGGGGCACTGGGGGTGGGCGTTCTCCAGCTTTGCAGGCAGCCCCTCCTTTCCAGAGTCCCTGGGAACTTCAAAGCAGGAATGGAACATTCAGAGGCAGCAGCAATGTCCTGGTTCCTGCAGGCTTTGTAGGCTCAGAAAACAAACCTAAATCCAGTCATGTTTCTACATTCAGCGTTATGTTTTTAAACAAAACTTTGGCTTGGCTTATGTGTCATTTATAGAAAAGTGGTATGTAGCTGGGGAGTTGGTACAATAATAGTTTATTCTCAGGCGCTGCACAAACCAGCCATGTGTCTGCTGCCTGCTGTGCTAACCCTGGAATTTGTTGATCTCTGGGGTCCTAGGTAGATCCACAGCTTAGAGACTAAAGTTAGATGACAATATGTGCTTGAGAAGAAGCAGGAGCTCTGGGGAGAAGACGATGTCTTCTTGGAGTCTGCTGTGTCCCCACGGTGCCAGCTCAGCACCCTGGCTGGGTGAGAACAGGCCGCCTCAGGCTGCCCGCCTGGACACACAGGAAGACGCCAGCCCATGTGCTGGCCTGAGCTGCACTAGGTCCCAATCAGGGAATCCAGCCTGTGAGCTCTGGATTTGGGTCCTGATGCTGGGCTGGGGGGTTATCCCTTCCCAGAGAAAGCTGGAAAGCTGAGGTTGGAGTTGTCATAGCCACCATAGCAATCACCTGGCTGAGCACCCGTTAGGGGCGTCGGACATCCAGGATTTCCCACACAGGGGTCCCTGTGACAGAGTGGACAGGCCACAGCCCTGCTAGACCATCCCCAGCGCCATTAGAGGCAACCCAGTGGGCTGTGGGGTCAAAGTTAGACACACTTTTCAAGAATGCAATATTAGAAGAAATGAGGGGCAGACACTCTGCAAGAGAAGCTTTAGACCAGAATCACTGCACATCCTTGGTGATTTCCTGGTGAGAAAAAATGTTTGGAGAACAACTAGGGGGAAATTTGAACATGAACTTGTGTGACGATGTCCGTGATCTAAGTTGGTTTCCTGTAACCATGGTGATGTAGTTAGAGAGAGGAATGTCACCTGGTAATGCAGGCTGGAGTGTTTGAGGACAATGTCGTGTTGTCCATAACTTTTTAAAATTTTTTCCTTTGAGACAGGGTCTTGCTCTGTCGCCCAGGCTGGAGTGCAGTGGTGCAGTCATGGCTCGCTGCAGCCTTAACCTCCTGGGCTCAAGTGATCCTCCCACCTCAGCCTCCTGAGTAGCTGGGGCTATAGGCACGTGCCACCACGGCCAGCTAATTTTTGTCTTTTTAGTAGAGATGCGTTTCACCATGTTGGCCAGGATGGTCTCGATCTCCTGATCTTGTGATCTGCCCGCCTCAGCCTCCCAAAGTGCTGGGATCACAGGCGTGAGCCACCACACTTGGCCGGGAATGGGACCTTCTAAAACGAAACATGCACATCCTCTGTCAGCCCAGTCTCTCAGGAACCTGAGACATCCTTACACCGGGAGGACAGGGGGCGTGTTTGGCCAAACATTAATCCACACAGAGCACGAGTCCACACTCATGAAGTATTTAGAAACACAAAGGGCTGGCTGCCAGGTGCTGGCGGGAAGGGGAGCAGGGCTGGCTGCTCAGCGAGTGCAGGTCTTCTCTTGGGGTGCTGAAATGCCTGCCGTAGATGGAGGTGTGGTCTCACAACACTGTGAATATACTAAATGTTGGGGACCAGCCTCAAGACCACCCGTAGGGTACCTGAAGTCCGGTGGCGACAAAAGAATGAGAAAAAGACAGGTTAAGAGTTCATAAAGGTGGGAGTCCGGGGGCCAGTTGCAAAATGGAGGCTGTGAAAGGCACCGAGCTCTGGTGTCCACACTATTTATTGAGTACAATCACTTAGATCTAAGAAGCAGACGTTCAGGGTGAAACGGTGAAAGGGAGGCAGTACGTCACAGGCGTAATCTATAGCAATAGCGGTTTAAAGGAATCTCCTTTGTGTTCAAACAGCGTATCTTTAACTTATCAGAGAGTAGCTAGTGGGAGCGGCTTAACCAGGAGCCTGCACGTCTGTCCACATTCCAACGCTTTCTCCTTGAACACCGTGTTTACAGATAAGAGAGCGGGTCTCGCTCTGAACATGGGAACATGATGGCAACTAGGAGGCTTTCCTCCTCAGAGGCCTCTTGTGGCTTTCCACAGCTTATTGTCCCATTTTTTTATGGCCAGTTTATACAGGTACCTTACAGGCCCTTTTCCCAACACTAAATGCCACTGAATTGTACACTTTAAACAATGATTATGCCACTGGGCATGGCAGCTCACGCCTGTAACCCCAGCACTTTGGGTGGCTGAGGCGGGCAGATCACTTGAGGCAGGAGTTCGAGACCAGCCTGGGCAACATGGCAAAACCCCGTCTCTACCAAAAATACAAAAATTAGCTGGGTGTAGTGGTATATGCCTGCAATCCCGGCTTCTTGGGAGGCCAAGGCACGAGAATTGCTTGAACCTGGGAGGTGAAGGTTGCAATAAGCCGAGATCATACCACCTCACTCCAGCCTGCGTGACAAAGGCTGTCTCAGAAAATAAATAAATAAATAAAAAGTTATGTGAATTTCATCTCAATTTAAGAAAAGTTCTTGGCTTTTTTTTCCAGCATTTTGAGTATCTCATCCCCACCTTCAGCTTTTTTTTTTTTTTTTTCTGATGCAAAGTCACAAAAAATACCTGAATCAGGTTTAAAAAAACATCTTAATCTTACTGGGGTTCTGTTGTATGTGATGAGTCCTTCTTCTCTGGCTGCTTTGAGGTTTTGTCTTTCAACATTTTGGGTGTCATCATTTCAGCTGTGTTTGGGTGTTGGAGGGTGTGGAGTTACTTAGATGTGTGCAGTTTTTGATCAGTGTACACATCTAAGAAACTCCACACACTCCAAGGAAGATAAACTCAAAGCTGGCAAGTTTTTGGCCATTGAGTATTTTTTCTCCTGCAGTCCTCCTGCCGTGTGCGCGCTGGGGCGTTTGGCGATCCTGCATTTCTGAGGCTCTGTTCATCAAAAAAAATTCTTTTCAAATCACATAATTTCTATTAATCTACGAGTTTGCTGGTTCTTTCTTCTACCCCCTCAAATCTACAGTAACTGAAATAAAAACTTCACTAGAGGGACTCAAGTCTAGTGAAGTTTTGATTTCTCTTACTGTGCTTTTTAACATCTATATCTCTATTTGGTTCCTTTTAAAAATACCTATTGGTATTATTTGATGAGACATTGTCATCATACTATCTTTCATTTATTTTTATTTTTGAGATGGGAGTTTCGCTCTTGTTGCCCAGGCTGGAATGCCGTGGTGCAATCTCAGCTCACTGTAACCTCTGCCTCCCAGGTTCACATGATTTTCCTGCCTCAGCCTCCCCGGCTAATTTTTGTATTTTTAGTAGAGACGGGGTTTCATCATGTTGGCTAGGCTGGTGTTGAACTCCTGACCTCAAGTGATCCACCTGCCTTGGCCTCCCAAAGTGCAGGGATTACAGGCGTAAGCCACCGCGCCCGACCCCATCTTGTATTTCTTTAAATATGATTTCCTTCAGCGAGGCGAACATATTAATAATGGCTGTTGGAAGTTTGTCTGCTAAGACCGGCACCTGGGCACCCTCCAAGCCAGTGTCTATTGCCTCTCTGCTCCTTGTGTATGTGACACTCTTGTTTCCCTGAATGTCTTCACTTTTTTTTGTTGAAAACTGGACATTTTAAATAATACAACAGATTTCCTTCTTTCCCTAGGGCTTTTTTTTTTTTTTTTTTTTTTTTAATGTAGAGACAGGGTTTTGCCATGTCGCCTAGGCTGGTCTCAAACTCCTGGACTCAAGCGACTTGCCCGCCTAGGCCTCCCGAAGTGCCGAGATTACTGCGTGAGCCGCCGCGCCCGGCCCAGGGTTGTTTTGTTTCTTTGCTTGTTCATGTCTGTCTGTGGACTTGTCTGGGATCCAAAGTACAGATGAAAAAGTTGTTTCAGGGAACGTGTGCCTATAAAGACTGCGCCATGCCTGTACTCTGCTTGCCCGACACTGACCACACCCACTGCCAACACCCAGAACAGGCTGTGTGCTGGGTACCAGCCCACCTGTGCCTGCCTCACCCTAGCTGCAGCCCCCCTGTGCCCGCCTCACCCTAGCTGGAACAGGCTGTGTGCTGGGTACCAGCCTACCCGTGCCGACCTCACCCTAGCTGCAGCCCCCCTGTGCCCGCCTCACCCTAGCTGGAACAGGCTGTGTGCTGGGTACCAGCCCACCTGTGCCTGCCTCACCCTAGCTGCAGCCCCCCTGTGCCCGCCTCACCCTAGCTGGAACAGGCTGTGTGCTGGGTACCAGCCTACCCGTGCCGACCTCACCCTAGCTGCAGCCCCCCATGCCCGCCTCACCCTAGCTGGAATAGGCTGTGTGCTGGGTACCAGCCCACCTGTGCCTGCCTCACCCTAGCTGCAGCCCCCCTGTGCCCGCCTCACCCTAGCTGGAACAGGCTGTGTGCTGGGTACCAGCCTACCCGCGCCGACCTCACCCTAGCTGCAGCCCCCCATGCCCGCCTCACCCTAGCTGGAATAGGCTGTGTGCTGGGTACCAGCCCACCTGTGCCTGCCTCACCCTAGCTGCAGCCCCCCTGTGCCCGCCTCAGTTTCCGGGCTGCAGTGGGGGATCTCCACCCAGGACACTGGCATTTCTCCACTCCTTGTCACAAGCGCAGGCCTGTGGGTGATGTTTTAGACACAATGATGAACACGTGTGCAGTCAGGCCTGCTTCAAGCACTCGCAGAAGATCCGCTGAGCAGTGCCCCACCGACTCTGGCAGCAGCAGATAGTGATGAAGAGAATGGTACCCAGAGTCTTGTTTTCAAACCCGACCAACACCAACACCTTCCAAACTCTGCTGCTCTGGAACAGCTCCCAAAGAGGCCTATTTTTTACGCATACTGAAAGTCAACATCAAACACAAATTGGAGGGCAAAGACTTTTTTTTTTTTTTTAATTGGACTTGGCTTTGACGAGTACTGACAAACCCTGCAGACACTAGTACAATTTGATCGTAAACAAAGCCCTTGCCAGCACAGTCCAGCAAATTCAGAGAAAACACATACAAAAGTTAAAAGACAGCTCGATTTCATCATCCTCCCGACACCTGCAACTGTTTCCAGATTTTCTGTGCAGTCTTCTTTGTGCTTTCAGTTCAGTCAAAATTAAAAAGAACAATAAACTTGTAAAGTCAGACGCCCAACTGTGCACAACTGACCAGACCATGGAGAAGGGGGAGGCACCAGACGCCCAACTGTGCACAACTGACCAGACCATGGAGAAGGGGGAGGCACCAGACGCCCAACTGTGCACAACTGACCAGACCATGGAGAAGGGGGAGGCACCAGGCGCCCAACTGTGCACAACTGACCAGACCATGGAGAAGGGGGAGGCACCAGGCGCCCAACTGTGCACAACTGACCAGACCATGGAGAAGGGGGAGGCACCAGGCGCCCAACTGTGCACAACTGACCAGACCATGGAGAAGGGGGAGGCACCAGGCGCCCAACTGTGCACAACTGACCAGACCATGGAGAAGGGGGAGGCACCAGGCGCCCAACTGTGCACAACTGACCAGACCATGGAGAAGGGGGAGGCACCAGGCGCCCAACTGTGCACAACTGACCAGACCATGGAGAAGGGGGAGGCACCAGGCGCCCAACTGTGCACAACTGACCAGACCATGGAGAAGGGGGAGGCACCAGGCGCCCAACTGTGCACAACTGACCAGACCATGGAGAAGGGGGAGGCACCAGGCGCCCAACTGTGCACAACTGACCAGACCATGGAGAAGGGGGAGGCACCAGGCGCCCAACTGTGCACAACTGACCAGACCATGGAGAAGGGGGAGGCACCAGGCGCCCAACTGTGCACAACTGACCAGACCATGGAGAAGGGGGAGGCACCAGGCGCCCAACTGTGCACAACTGACCAGACCATGGAGAAGGGGGAGGCACCAGGCGCCCAACTGTGCACAACTGACCAGACCATGGAGAAGGGGGAGGCACCAGGCGCCCAACTGTGCACAACTGACCAGACCATGGAGAAGGGGGAGGCACCAGGCGCCCAACTGTGCACAACTGACCAGACCATGGAGAAGGGGGAGGCACCAGGCGCCCAACTGTGCACAACTGACCAGACCATGGAGAAGGGGGAGGCACCAGGCGCCCAACTGTGCACAACTGACCAGACCATGGAGAAGGGGGAGGCACCAGGCGCCCAACTGTGCACAACTGACCAGACCATGGAGAAGGGGGAGGCACCAGGCGCCCAACTGTGCACAACTGACCAGACCATGGAGAAGGGGGAGGCACCAGGCGCCCAACTGTGCACAACTGACCAGACCATGGAGAAGGGGGAGGCACCAGGCGCCCAACTGTGCACAACTGACCAGACCATGGAGAAGGGGGAGGCACCAGACGCCCAACTGTGCACAACTGACCAGACCATGGAGAAGGGGGGGCACCAGGCGCCCAACTGTGCACAACTGACCAGACCATGGAGAAGGGGGAGGCACCAGGCGCCCAACTGTGCACAACTGACCAGACCATGGAGAAGGGGAGGCACCAGGCGCCCAACTGTGCACAACTGACCAGACCATGGAGAAGGGGGAGGCACCAGACGCCCAACTGTGCACAACTGACCAGACCATGGAGAAGGGGGAGGCACCAGGCGCCCAACTGTGCACAACTGACCAGACCATGGAGAAGGGGGAGGCACCAGGCGCCCAACTGTGCACAACTGACCAGACCATGGAGAAGGGGGAGGCACCAGACGCCCAACTGTGCAAAACTGACCAGACCATGGAGAAGGGGGAGGCACCAGACGCCCAACTGTGCACAACTGACCAGACCATGGAGAAGGGGGAGGCACCAGACGCCCAACTGTGCACAACTGACCAGACCATGGAGAAGGGGGAGGCACCAGACGCCCAACTGTGCACAACTGACCAGACCATGGAGAAGGAGGAGGCACCAGACGCCCAACTGTGCAAAACTGACCAGACCATGGAGAAGGAGGAGGCACCATTTTACAAAATATTATTAAGATCACCAGCATTAATTTAAATTATTTTTTTTTCTGGACTTCCAAGTCCACTTGGCAATTTTACTTAGGAAAATATCATGCTTAAATAGAAAACTGGTATTCTAAAGACATTTTCTTTATGTGACATATTCTTGTGTGTCTATGTAATGAGAATTTTTAAAAAATTGTTTTCTTTCTGCTGTCAAAACTTCGGCATTAAAAATAAGGGACTGTAAACCTAGTTGACTTACCCATAAAAAGGAGTAAGTTCGGAGAATGAGAGAAGGACCAACAAAATCCAAGCCCCCCGTCACTCCCAGCCAGGGCCTCTCAGGCGTGGTTTTGACAGGAGGTGCGTTTATAGGACATTCACTGGTTCCTCAGAATGGACAGGTAATCTAGAAATGCTAGGAAGAAACCTTCCTGCAACAGTCTGCAGAACAGATGTGCCAGTTTTGCCTTAGAATGTCTTAAGACATCTCAGCCATGTTGGATCCTATGGCCCCTTTGGCTATATGACCCATCTTTAAAGCTGAAATAAAAATTGTTAGAAAAATATTCTAGGAGGAATGAAACTAAAAAAAAAAAAAAGAAAAGTTAAAAATATGTGCTCATCTTATTGTTTCACTGTGTCAGTTTTGGTTCTGAATGTGACGTGAGGATCCTATCCAATGCAGCTATTAAACCATGCAGCCACCACAGGTATGTCGTACATAAGACCTCATTACAGTGACGATCTAACAGCACAAGTTAATTAACTTTTTCATGGCTCATTATGACAAAACGATTACAGAGTAGGCGAAGAACAGAGTGAGTGCTTTCTTCTCACCAGGGCCTTCATCAGTGAGTCAACTGCTCTTGACGCCAGCAAGTCAGTCTGATGTTCCCAGGTGAAACCCCGCTCTTGGCTCCGTGAGCGAATGAGCCCGAGGTAAACCCAATGCAGCTCTGCAACCCCAGGGACTGAAGCCACGTTGTCCAAAGCCACAGCTGGGACCTTGGAGAACCTGGGGCTCTCTGCTGGGAGGCAGCAGTGGAGAAGGGGACTGGCCGGTTTTTGGTGAAAACCCGGCGCATAACGGGAGGGAGGCGGTTTCACTTCCAGGCCTGAGCAGAGCGCGGCTGGCTGGGAGAGCAGCAGGCCAGCCCAAACCGTGCGCCCGTGCCCTCTTGCTGCGCAGAGGGAGCTGCGCGAGCATGGAGAAGGCGCGCAGCCTTGGCTCTCAGCAGCCGCTCACTGAATCTGCACCTTCTCCAGCTCTCAGGCCCGGGTCAGACACTTTCTCAAACAGATCGAGCAATCGCTGCTCAAAAGGCCTCATTTCTGTTTCCCCAACGAAAGCCTGAGTGCCTTCCGCCCGTGTTTGTCACGAACTTACAGGAGAATTGTCTCAACTCTTAAGTGCTCCCTTCCGCATTTGAGAGGAAAGCGGGAGCACAGGCTCCAGATACCCACGGCAGCCTCTAGGGAAAATGGGGAGCTGCCCCGGAGGCGGTCAGGCAGTGACTCGTCTGGAACGTGGACGGAGAGAGAGAGAGACGCAAGGGCTTGGAGGAATGAGTGTGCTCCACGCAAGGACCTCGCAGAGGGCTCAGCGCCGGGCGGGGTCCTGGGTAAGAGCTGGGGGCTGCGCTGGCCTCCCGAGAAGACACTTTGGGCTTGCGTAGAGGTAGGAAAACAGGGAGGGAAACTAGGTAGCGGGGAGGAGAAGAAAAAGCCCCCGGAACACAGAGCCTCTTCTTTCCTCACCCCTACCTGTCTACACCCCCAGCTGAGCACATGTAGAAAAACTATGGTATTGCTGATTCTGTGACAAGAATCTTCCCCATCGGTAACCTGCCAAACACCCACAGAACATGGCAATGAAGCCCTACATGCTTTGAAAAGAAAACAGATTGTTAAGACTAACAGAAACCAACTTAGTACAGCAAATACAGTAATGAGTACCAAATTCCGCAGAACTGGGAGCTCAACAGGAAGTGCAATTCCGCCTTTCATTGTACCAACAGCACTGACTGATTTACAGTTCCGATCAACGTGCTCTCCTCAGCTTCAGGGAGGGTCTCATTTCCTACACCCATGGGAATCACTGAGGTTACCCAAAAATGTAAAATCCCGGAAAGCTCGAACACAAACATGGTTTGTAGCAAAAGATTCAACCAAGACGCCCGCAGCCGCTACAGAGGGGCCAGGACGCAGCAGCCCGCAGGCACGTTCAGAACCTCGTGCACACAACTTACGGGAACTTAGAAAATCATAAAAAAGGCCCCACATTCTTAAAGGTATAATTTATAGCGTATTCTGTACAAAAGCAGTCTTTTACAAGGGACTCTGCTGCCCCTCAGAAGAAATCCATAGCCCTGGGCCTTCTCCTTGGTGTGGCGGTCGGGGGCTTCTTGGACACCAGGGGTGAGCTGGCAGGTGAGCTGGTGGGGGTCTTCAGCACCCCGTGGAGGGGCCTCTGTTCAGGGTCGAAGGCCACTCGGGAAGGGCCCGTGGGACTGACCAAGATACTCTTGTCTGTCTTCTTGAATTCTGTCCCAAATGAGAGCAAGGCCCCATGTTAAGCAGGTCCAACAGCTGTCCCTTCAACAGCTTGGACAGTGTCCTGCCTGGGTGCCAACCCTGCCCATTTGCTAGGACGAAGCAGGGCCATCTCAAGGTCCTGCAGACAGCAGGCCTGGGAGCCTTCTGAGGGAAGGAGGGCAGTGAGGCCATGTCCCATGCCTCAACTCACCCTCCCGAGGCCGCCTGTACACACCAAGGGGAGCTGCTGGTCGGGTGGCTCTGGGAAGGGTGAACATTGAGGGTGGGGGTGTTTTGGACAATGAGTGAACTAGGCATTTGAGTCTGGGACAAATCTGTGCTATGTGGAGCTGCAGGATTCGTCCTGTTCATTTTCTCCAGTTGTAAAGGCTGGGTGAGCTCCTCAGGCTCTCCGAGAGTGTCTTTTCCCTAAACATACACGCTCACACACTTGTGCATGCACATGCACACACATACTGGCACACGTACACACATTCACACATACACACACAATTACTTGCAGTTCCCAACAAGAGTCAGGTCCTAAACTCGTTATAATACTTTTTTTTTTTTTTTTTTGCGATGATGGACTCTCGCCCAGTCTGTCACCCAGGCTGGAGTGCAGTGGCACGATTTTGGCTCACTGCAACCTCTGTCTCCTGGGTTCAAGCAATTCTCCTGCCTCAGCCTCTTGAGTAGCTGGGACTACAGGCTCTTGCCACCACGCCCAGCTAATTTGTATTTTTAGTAGAGATGGGGTTTCACCATGTTGGCCAGGCTGGTCTGGAACTCCTGACCTCGTGATCCGCCCACCTTGGCATCCCAAAGTGCTAGGATTACGGGTGTGAGCCTGGCCTATAATACTTTTTAAAACTTTGGTTTCCTTTGTAAATCAACTCGAATGGATGGCACCAATATGAAAAGTAGGAAGACAGGGGTTACCCTTCTCCGTCCCCCAGGAAGCAAGTTGTTCCGAAGTTTCGCAGAGAGACAGCTACAGCTGATGGTCCACTACAATCTCAAATGGCCTCTCTGTGGGGCGGCTTTCAGTATTTAGAAAGACACTTGGGAGAACGGCTTTTTGGATCACGTCTCTCCAGGTAGCCTCTCTTAAGAGGTCCCAGGCAATTGGCTAAACATACACACTCACCACTGGCACCCCACTCACAGCCCTTTGAGGACGAGGGACACACAGCTGCTTCCTTCTGACTCAGAAATGGGCAGTGAGGGGCTGGGCTCGGTGGCTGATGTCTGTAATCCCAGCTCTTTAGGAGGCTGAGGCAGGTGGATCACCTGAGGTCAGGAGTTTGAGACCAGCCTGGCCGACATGGTGAAAAAATACAAAAATTAGCTGGGCGTGATGGCATGCGCCTGTGATTCCAGCTACCTGGCAGGCTGAGGCAGGAGAATCACTTGAACCCGGGGCGGGGGACGGAGGTTGCAGTGAGCCAAGATCTTGCCACTGCACTGCAGCCTGGGTGACAGAGCGGTGAGACTCTGTCTCAAAAAAAAAAAAAGAAATGGGTAGTGAGGAGCTCGGACCACCACCTCTCCCCTCAGCGCCTGTGGAACCAGGCTGCGAGCCGCACCAGGAGCCGCAGCTGTGCTCCAGAGAAGCCTGCCACCGGCAAAACCCACTTACCTGCAGTCATGTTTCTGTTCAGCCCAAAGGTGACTTTCTTGGAGCTGGACGGTGTCTTGTTTAGCTGCAGAAGAGAAATAACAGGAACAAAAGGAGTAATGCAAGTACAACAGAGGCACTTAGTCTCCCTGTCAGGCTTTTTTGGAGAACCTGCCTTGGAGGGGACGTCGCCTACACTGCTGCTTACTGAGTGGCACATATAGGGAGAGGCCGAAGGGACTGCGGCCAAGACTGAAACCAACCCTGCTGTCGGGCTTCACCAGGACCGCCCTCTGTCCTTCCCAGTGTCCCATGCGTGCCTCCCCCAGCCCAGGGTCAGTGGTGCTGGCACTCTTGGCCCATCTGCGGTCATAGCCTCATCACCACCACAGGGTTCTACGATCCAGGGAAGAAAGGCAACAGTGAAGATGCCTGAACTGTCCAGAAACAGTTCACCACTGAGAATCCATGAGGAAAAATGCCAAGACTCCCCTGCCTTTTGCTGGAGAGTTCTGAAGTTCTAGCTTGAAGACTCTATGACATCGATGAGACGATGCCTACAATGGAATCTCACTTTAGTGGACAATGGACACAGTTCCCAGCTTCTCGTGCACAAAGACTCCAAGCTATCTGCATATTCTAACAGTTCACCACAATCAACGATCTTCTTTCCGACTCACATTCCCGGAAGCAGATCCAGCCTGCATTAGGAAGCACTTCCTCAAGTCCCTGCTCTGACCCCCATTTCTAGAAGTGTGGACCTCCTACTGCTGACCTGTACCACCTATGCATTAACACTGTGACATTTCACGAGAAAACTGCTTTCTGCAAACCCTGAGCTGGAAGCCCTGGGAGGCAGAATGTGTGGATCCACCATCCCTCAAAGTCCCCTTCCTGACTGCGATCCCTCACGGTGGGTCCCAGACCACCCAGACCTCATGCTACCCTGGCTGCGGAACCTGTCTGCTGTGGACAGGCTCAGAGGGCCACAGTGGGACTCCAGGCCTGGCATGGGAAGCAGTGTCAGCTCAAGCCCATCTGTGCCCTTGTGGTGAAACGTGCTGTGTCACTCTGGGGAGGGTGCACACCTGGACAGCAGAGCCTTGGGGGCGGGTGGCAGGGCTGCTCTTGGCTCTTCTGAAGAACAGGGGCTTTGGTAAGAAGGGGGTATCAAACTTCACGAAGTCGCTGTCTGCCCTCAGCTTCTGCTTTTTCAGGGAACTGAAAGTCCCACTGCTTCCCTGTGAGCGAGGGGTGAGAAGCATAGAGGAGGGGTCAGACAACAGAGCCTGCTGTGTTGGCCATGCACACAGAAGGGGAAAGCAGAGCCCCACGGCGGATCCAGCCCACCCGAGAGCCTGCAGTTTTCTGCACTGCGCTTGCAAACAGCCCTTCCATTCGGCAGAGCTCAGGCTTCACATACAACACGACCACCTATCATGGCACCATGCCAAGAGGGGCGATGAAAACGCCTTCTCAGAGTAAGAACCCACTTTTATCTTCATCTTCAAATTGAGGATTTCAGCCTTTCAAAGCCAATCTGTTAGAGAATAATTCACTCTCCCATTTGTAGCTGAATCGTCACTGCCCTGGCAGTCTGGTGTGGAGGGCAGTGATGCCCATATGGGGGCTGTGGGTCCCTCACAGGCAGGCCCAGGACACTCACTGGGTGTGCAGCGACTCACAGCCACCCAGAGAGAGACCGGGTCTCGTTCTGGGCTCTCAGACGTGCAGGAAACCCAGTGCCGCTGACGACACACGGGTGGCTCCGGCAGGTTCAAGTGTGCTGCCTGGAGGGCAGGGAAGCCTGAGGAGCTTCTCCTGTGCGCCTTCCCTCCGCCGGGAGAGGTGGCAGGGGAAAGCTTCCCTCGACCCTGGGACTGACTGAGCAACACCCCATCCTCTTTACAACAGGCTGCCAGGGGCCTGAGAAGACGGCAAGAAAGGCAGTATCTCTGGCCCTCTTGGTGAGGAAGCAGCACTGAGGGTATGAGGGACAGGCTGCAGTCCAGGGAGGAGATGAAGGCACTGTGAGGTAGGAGAGACTCGAGGCTAGAAATGGGCCTCCTGCCATCCGGCTCAGTGCACTGCTTCCCCTGGGTAAGGCTTTCCTGACCATAAACTCACTCACTAGCCACTTGCAGACACTCTTAGCCCCAAACCAGTACTTAACCAGGTCCACACGTGTCCACTTCAACAAAGGAGAGGTCACAACCTCCGCCAAGCGGTGTTTGCAAAGCAAGATCTGACCAAGGTGTGCAAACTCTGTGAAGGGCAGAGTTATTTTCTGCTTCGCAGACCACAGGTCTCTGTCTCTACCGCTTGCCTCTGCCGCTGCAGTGTGAAAATGGCCATGGACCTGCACATACGAGTGCATGTGGCTTTGTTCCAGTGAAACTAAGTTTGCTGGCCCTGGCCTGGAAGCCCAGTGCACCCACAGGTGGTGTGAAAAGCAGATCAGGGCCAAGCACAGGGGCTCACACCTGTCATCCCAGCACTTTGGGAGGCCGAGGCTGGTGGACTGCTTGAGCCCAGCCTGGGCAACAAGGCAAAACGCTGTCTCTACAAAAATAACAAAAAATTAGCTGGACATGGTGATATGTGTTTGTAATTCCAGCCACTTGGGAGGCTGACGCAGAAGAATCACTTGAACCTGGGAGGTGGAGGTTGCAGTGAGCCGAGATCGCGCCACCGCACTCCAACCTGGGTGACAGAGCCAGACCCAAAACCAGATCAGCAGCTTGGTTCCTCATTTCTATCTGGCTCTAGAGATCCAAGGGGAAGGAAAGTCTCTCCATTAAGAAGATAAGTGGTCTGGCTAGTGAAGTTTCTTTGGCAGGGAAGTGGGGGCGGGGGGTGGGGAGCTAACTAAAGAAAAGAATATAGAAAAGAAGGGAAGTGAGGCAAGAGAATTTTGGGCTTCCTCTTTTGCCAAAGGGGCCTGGACTGGCCATGGGCTGATGAAGAAAACCAGACCTGCCTTCAACAAAGGCCTAGACTGGCCTGAACATGCTGGGGCAGCAGTGCCTGGCCCATGGGATAACCTTCCCAGCTCAGAGCGGGCCCTCCTGAACCCAAACACGTGGTCTGGGGGAGTGAAGGTGACCGATGAGAACCGAAGTGCTGGTCACCTGTGATTTCCTCCTCAGTGAAGGCTGTTGTGAACACGCCCTATTCTAACTGCTGCTGAGTCCAGAGGCCTGGCCGCTGGCCCCCACCCTTCCCCTAAGCAGGCAGTGGAACCCCCTGGACGCGTCTGAGCGCCTCTGCGGCGAGCTGGCCTGCGGGTGCTCCCACCTTACCAGAGCCTGGGCTTGCCTGGCTTCGGACTCCAGCGCCCCGTTGTGCTCTACCAAGTTTGACATCGCTCTCATTTTCCTCCTCTTTTTCAAGCTTGCTGTTTTCTGGCTGGACAGGCCACAGAGCTCCAGGCTGCCAGGCCTTGCCTTCTTCTTCTGCAGCCTCCTGCACTGGGGCAGGGTGGTGTGGCTGTTCGGCCCCTCCGCGGGGCCTGTGGGAGGGCCTTCCTGCTGCAGTGGAGGCCAGGCAGGCGTGGACAGGCCACTGCCATTGACAGGGACAACTCCAAGCTTCCGCTTCCTTTTTAGGAGTTGGGCTTCACCTGTTGGGGACCCTCTAGGTCCCTGAGGATGACTGCCACTGGGGCCACTCTGAGACATGTCCTCTGGGGACAACACTGCTGATTCCGACATTTCCCTGTGGGCCCTTGGACTCTTCTTCCGCGGTCGTTTCCTTTTATTGTGCATGGGGACGGCTGGAGGATGCTCGGAGCCACTCTCTTCCCCAGTGCTGGATGTGGCCTCTGCGCCTGGCTCGGCCACACGTGCCTTCAGGGCTTTCGGCTCAGCGGCCTCAGGCTCCCTGCCCCTGTTCTGTTCCAGGGACGGGGCTGCATCTCCTGGGCCTGGACTTTCAGGCTGCAGGTGGTGCTTCTTCTTCTTCTTCCTTCTTCTCTTTTGAAGATTGCTTTCACTGTCCTCTTCCTCTGCACAAAAGACTCTGCTTCCTAAAAAGACAGAAACCCATCAATAAGCATCCCAGTGCCGGCTGGGCCAGAGTCCTGCTGGTGATTCTGAGACAGTATGATCGGTAGACACAATTTCCTGACATTCTACCACCAGGAGTTTCTGTCTCCCTTGAGGTACTCGGTGTGCCCAACTACCTTTGTCGTCTGGTCCTACTTCCTCCATTCCCAACTGTGACTGGAAGCCCTCCGTCTGTCCATTTATAAACACACATGGAACTGAAATCGTCCGATTTCCACTAATTCTAGGGCCCAAAGGTAAAAACCATAGATCTAGACTGGTCATCAAATAGCAGCCCCCTAGTGCTCCTTGCAGCTCCCTGCTTCCCTGCAGAGGTGCCCTCGGGAGCAGGCGGACGTGAGCGGGGTGAGGTGGGGACATGGTTCCACTGAAACAGCAGAACACTTGGAAAACCACCTTTACCTCTCAGCCATTACAAACCGAACCTTTGGGCTCTGCTAATGCTTTGTGACGGCACGAGCTCAAGTCTTGGATGCCTCCACGGTGCACACCGCTCCCCAAGGGCTCAGGCATAAGCCCTCAAGAGAAGGGCCCTTCTCTTCAGCTTTACAGCTTACCTTTCTCCTTTTCCAAGTTAGTTTTCTCTAAAAGTTTATTTCCTTTCTTCTTATGCTTTCCTTGACTGAGGATTTGGTCATCTTCATCAGCAGAAATGTCCTCCGCAAAACTGAGTTGAGATATACTGCTTCCTAGATGCCAGAGTGATACACTGTCAGCTTCCCCAGGCGCTCGAGAGTCTGCCCCAGGGGCCTAAGAGCCCCCTCCCAATTTCTGCCTCATCATCATCGTTCCTCACTGTTTCTCCCACCCAAACCTGAGCGCCGCTGACACAGGAATTACAGACTTAAAAAAGCTTTGTGGGTTTCTCAACCAAGGCAAAGCAAGGGATCACAAGCCCTCGGTGACACCCTCCATAGCTGGACTCTGGGGGCCTGGCTAATGTGGTCTCTGCATTCCAACCAGCTCACCGGTGCACTTCCCAATTCCAGGTGTCCCTAGTGCATGAGGGGTATGGGGTGACTTCACTGACTTGTCCAAACGTAACAGCAAATGAAAGGGATCCTGAGAAATTACTTTTTTACCTTCATAGAGTATCCAATTAAAACCTTCCTAGGCCACTGCAAATCCATCTAGTTAAAACAATAAAAACCAAACCAAACCATCGCAGTACCCCACACGAGAGCAGTCCACCCTCTCACTTTGGCGGTTAGGGGAGAGCCCAGGATAGGAAGGCAGGCAGGCTGCAGGGGGCCCTAGGCTTGTGTCACCTCCCATGGCTGTACTGTGGTATGACTAGGTAAAGGCTAGTCTTTCTTTCTCAAAAGTTGGGGTCTTGGCCGGGCGTAGTGGCTCAAGCCTGTAATCCTAGCACTTTGGGAGGCTGAGATGGGCAGATCACGAGGTCAGGAGATTGAGACCATCCTGGCTAACACAGTGAAACCCCGTCTCCACTAAAAAAATACAAAAAACTAGCCGGGCGAGGTGGCGGGCGCCTGTAGTCCCAGCTACTTGGGAGGCTGAGGTAGGAGAATGGTGTGAACCCGGGAAGTGGAGCTTGTAGTAAACTGAGATCTGGCCAGTGTACTCCAGCCTGGGTGACAGAGCGAGACTCTGTCTCAAAAAAAAAAAAAACAAAAAACAAAAAACAAACAAAAAAAAGTTGGGGTCTTGCTCTATCACCAAGGCTGGAGTGCAGTGGCGTGATTACAACTTACTGCATCCTGGACCTCCTGGGCTCAAGTGATCCTCCCCTCTTAGCCTCCCAAGTGCTGGGACTACAGGCTTACGCCACCATGCCTGGCTAATTTTTTCACTTTTAGTAGATATGAGGCCTCGCTATTTTGCCTAGGCTAAGGACTATTATTTCTTATTAGAGGTTTTCAGTAAAGTTCTTTCAATCCTGTTTCTCAGCGTTTGGCATCAACGCCCCCAGTGGGGTCCATATTCATGAAAAACACCGTGAATGATGATTCTCAGCGCACCTCACCTTCAGAGAGGTCTTGGAATCTAAAAATAAAAAATAAAAATAAAAAAAATTAAAAACAAGTAACAAATGTTCATAAAGAAATCCCTTCTGTCTTCTGTAGACATATGTATTTAATTTTTAAAATACAAGCGATAGTTAAGTATTTGCTAATTCACGTTCTCCTCCAGGAGGGGAGGCTAGACAGGAAATTCCGTGAGGGAAAGGTGGTGCAATACAAAGGCCAAAGAGCTCAAGGCCAGTGCCGCCCTCGGTTACTGTCAATACCAGCAAGGACATGGCGGGCCAAAGAGGCACCTTGGCACACCCAAATCAAACTAAGAAATTCAATTTTTTGTTTCGGAAGGCAGAAATAGCTTAGATCTCTGCTTATGTTCAATTCTCCAGTGCAGAAAGGCAAAGCCGTGTTTTGCTTTACACAATTTTTGTGCATTAGAACAAACTAGAAGCATCGAAGCGCAGTGTGGGCAGGTGCACGGGGGAGGAGACACTGGATAGCAGGGACCTCGGGCAAACTAGGACCACCCTGTGCCCTGGGAACCCAGTTGGGAAATGGGCAGAACTACAGGAGCTGCTTTCTGGGGGCTTAACATGGAATACTTGAATGTATGCAAAGTGCTCAGAGCAGTGCCCGGCTCCTAGAGTGTGATCAGACAGTTGTCACCGATGACAGCAAGCCACACATGAGGCCCTCCATGAATTCCAGGTCATCATGTCACTATGGTCAGAGTGATGTCAACACTGACAGCTGAATTAACTAACACTTTTGGCATAGCCATATGGGAGGGAGGGGACAGGTAAAGAATTAACCCTATCTATCTCAGTAGCACACCAGCAGAAGACACCTAAATAGCAGCTTCACATCAGCTTCTGGTTGGTTCATTTCACACATGAATAGACTTCACATCACTCTAAGGCAGCTAAGAAAGAGATGAGTATGGCTGCACTGGAAGAATGGAACCTGAGGGGTGGGACTGCTGTTTCCATTAAGCTTTTCAGTTTACATGTGTCTATTACATTGCTATACACAAATGCATTAAAGGACAAAAAAAGAAGAAAGAAAAAAGATAAGCATGCAGATGGCTTGTCCCACACCAGGAGATGGGAACTAAAGGAAGGATGATGTCAGAACCCTCCCTCCAGTCACTGACTTCTTGATGAGTTTGGAGAGGCGCTTCCTGTTGAAGGGGGGCGTGTTCTTCCTGCTGGTCATTTCCAGGAGTCGATCAGCAACAGCCTTATAGTCAAACTAGGCAGGAAGAGAAACTAAACATTAAGTCTGCAGCCAAACAACACTGCCTGACTTGGACATTTACATCTGCTAGTAAGAGAAGCCCCTACTGAAGCACTTGGCAACAGACAGGCTAAATATGCATGTGCTGGGACTTGGCCACCAGGAGCACAAGCACTACCTTTGAAAAATGCGTGTTCTGTTTATTCTTGGGAGAAGCTGGGTAAGTAATTCTTTTTTTTTTTTTTTTTTTCTTTTTAAATTGTGATAGAGTACCCACAACAAAATTTACCTGGGTGTGCTTTTTTTTTTTGAGGCGCAGTCTCTGTCACCCAGGCTGGAGTGCAGTGGCGTGATCTCGGTTCACTGCAACCTCAGCCTTCCGAGTAGCTGGGGTTACAGGTGCGCGCTGCTGCGTCGGGCTAATTTTTGTATTTGTTGTAGAGACGGGGTTTCACTGTGTTGGCCAGGCTGGTCTCGAACCCCTAACCTAAGGTGATCTGCCCACCTAGGCCTCCCAAAGTGCTGGGATTACAGGTGTGAGCCAGTGCACCCGGCCGGAGGGTGTGCTTCTTTTTAAACTTAACCTAGATTTGCAATCTGTACTTGGTAAACTTTTTTTTTTTATTTGACAAGTGCCACTAGAGCTGGCTCTGTGGTAGAAAACAGAGCAAAGCTTAGCCATTCAAAATAAGTGCTACTATCTCTGTCAAAACCCCATCGTATTTACATTTCCTTGTCTCCAATAAGGTTATTCTCAGGAAGGTGACATTTAGTGACTGAAGGGATTAAAAAGGAGTTTACACTTCAGGCCTTATAGCTTAACTAGCTGTGACCCTAATTCTGTAGTCAGGCTACTCCACAGCAAATCCATATTCTATAAAAAGCAACAACTGCCGCCCACCTGGAGAAGGGGTCCTGTGTCCTCAAAGGTTCCACAGTCATCTCTTCCTCTTTCATCACTGAGTCCATCTTTTCTGGAATGATTTTTGCCCAGTGCTGTCAAAATATACCAAGACCAAATTCTTGACATATCAAATACACAGAAGTGACTACTTCCACAGAAGCCATTGTCTAATTAGGTGTCTCTTAACAAAAAAGAAGGTTGGGCACGGTGGCTCACGCCTGTAATTCCAGCACCTTGGGAGGTTGAGGTGGGTGGATCACTTGAGGCCAGGAATTCTAGATCAGCCTGGGCAACTTGGCGAAAACCCATCTCCACTAAAAATACAAAAATTAGCTGGGTGTGGTTGCGGACGCCTGTAATCCCAGCTACTCAGGAGGCTGAGGCATGAGAATCGCTTGAACCCAGGAGGCAGAGGTTGCACTGAGCCAAGATCGCGCCACTGCTCTCCAGCCTGGGTGACAGCGAGACTCCGTCTCAAAAAAATAAAAAACGAAAGAAAATTTCTTTCAGGAGAAAAACTCTGCAAAGACATTTATAATTTCCCAGGACATTTTGATTGTTCAGGCTATGGGAATGGAAATAAGTCTGGGAAAAAGCACATGTTTTGCCTTTTGCACCCATAAAACCCCAATTCCCTGCTGCCTTCGATGATTCCCTCCCCCCCACACTGTCCCGTTAGGACGAAGGCTGTGGTGAATGGGAAGCTCCTGTCCAGGGATGCAGGCAAGTGGATGGGACACTGCATCGCCCTGGACCACCAGGGGTAGCAGCATGGATGCAGAAGTCTGGCCCTAGTCTCAGGTCAGTTTAGGACCTTGGTGAGAACCTGTCACAGCAGTACAGTCACTTCTCGAGCATGCTTCAGGAAACACAAGTCAATATTAACGCAACTTTTAGCACTTAAAACATTCAAAGAGTGTTACAACCTATGAAGAAGCAGATTAAACAGACTCAGGAGAACTCAAAATTATCTTAAACGTACTGTTTCTGGAACCCTCTAAGCTTATTAGTGGTGTGGCATCAGGGTGAGGCCTGGGGAGGACGGGGCAGGTGCAGCACGCATTTGATGAACGTAACTGGGAGGGAACGTCTGGAATTGCACTCGAAGAGAGTCTGTGTCCAGGTTAGGCTGACAGAAATGTGGGGAGCGGAGGGACCCAGAGACTACTCCCATGTGGTCCCATGACCACGTAACACTTGCTCCAGGTCCTTAGTCAACTCTGTTATCTACATCAAACTTAAAATCAGACTATTTATTTTTGTTTTGTTTTGTTTTAGAGATGGGGGTCTCATTATGTGGCCCAAGCTGGTCTCAAATTCCTGGGCTCAAGTGATCTTCCCATCTTGGCCTTCCAAAGTACTAGGATTATAGGCATGAGCCCCCACACCCAGACTAGACTATTTCTTTTATTCTTTCTCTTTTGAGACAGGGTCGCTGGTAGCTCTGTTGCCCAGGATGCAGTGCATGACATGATCATGATTCACGGCAGCCTCAACATCCCAGGTTCAACTGATCCTCCCAGCTCAGCCTCCTGAGTAGCTGAGACCACAGGTATGTGCCACCATGCTTGGCTAATTGTAAAATTTTTATAGAGTCAGGGTCTTGTTATGTTGCCCAAGCTGGTCTCCAACTCCTAGGCTCAAGCGATCCTCCCACCTCAGGCTCCTAAAGTGCTGGGATTACGGGTGTGAGCCACCATGCCTGGCCAGAGTATTTTTTCTTTCTTTTAAAGATTCTTGGCCGGGCACAGTGGCTCACGCTTGTAATCCCAACACTTTGGGAAGCCCAGGCAGGTGGAATACCTGAGGTCGGGAGTTCGAGACCAGCCTGACCAACAGGGAGATACAAATTTTGCCGGGCATGGTATGATGGTGCATGTCTGTAATCCCAGCTACTCGGGAGGCTGAGGCAGGAGAATCGCTTGAACCCGGGAGGCGGAGGTTGCAGTGAGCCGAGATTGCGCCATTGCACTCCAGCCTGGGACGACAAGAGCGAAACTCTGTCTCAAAAAAAAAATTAAAATAAATAAATAAATAAATGAAGTTACTTCCTGAAATTACTTCCTGTTGATCAGGTCTAAAAATTAAAGAGAAAAAAAAAATAGATTCTTTATTCTATCTATCTATCTAGCTATCTGTTTATTTATTTATTTTTTGAGATAGGGTTTTGCTTGGTTGCCCAGGCTAGAGTGCAGTGGCACGATCTCAGCTCACTTCAGCCTCCACCTCCTGAGTTCCAGTGATTCTTCCGCCTCAGCCTCCCAAGTAGCTGGAACTACAGGCACATGCCACCATACCTGGCTAATTTTTGTCCTTTTTGGTAGAAACTTGGTTTCACCATATTGGCCAGGCTGGTCTTGAACTCCTGACCTCAAGTTATCCAACCGCCTGGGCTTCCCAAAGTGCTGGGATTACAGGCCTGAGCCACCGCACCTGGCCAACCCTGTCTCTAAATAACTAAATAAAACATTTTGGTTTAACCTTCCAGATTTTTTAAAAGCACAAACAGTCCTAGCCAGAGCAATCACACAAAAGAAATAAATCAACAGCATCCAAACTGGTCACGAGGAAGCCAAAGTCGGTGTTTGCCGATGATACGACCATATACCTAGAAAACCCTCAAGACTCATCTGAAAAGCTCCTAGAACTGGTAAATGAATTCAGCAAAGTTTCAGGATACAAAATCAATGTACACGAATCAGTAGCACTGCTACACACCACCAACGACCAAGCTGAGAATCCTATCAAGAACTCAATCCCTTCTACAACAGCTGCAAAAAACCCCCCAAAACAACGACAACAAAAAACAAAACAAACAACAAAACCTCAAAAACCTTAGGAATATACCTAACCAAGGATGCAGAAGATCTCTACAGGAAAACTACAAAACACCGCTGGAAGAAGTCACTGATGACACAAACTAATGGAAACACAGAAGCACATCCCATGCTCACGGATGGGTAGAATCAATATTGTGAAAACGACCACACTGGCAAAAGCAATCTACAGATTCAATGCAATTCCCATAAAAATACCATCATCATTCTTCACAGAACTAGAAAAAACAATCCTAAAATTTATGTGGAACCAAAAAAGAGCCTGCATAGCCAAAGCAAGACTAAGCAAAAATAATAAATCTGGAGGCTGGGAGTAGTGGCTTATGCCTGTAATCCCAGCACTTTGGGAGGCTGAGGCTGGTGGATCACTTGAGGTCAGGAGTTCGAGATCAGCCTGGTCAGCATGGTGAAACCCTATCTCTACTAAAAACACAAAGATATATTAGCCAGGTGTGGTGGCGCCCACCTATAATTCCAGCTATTAGGGAGATTGAGGCATGAGAATCGCTTGAACATGGGAGGCAGAGGCTGCAGTGAGCTGAGATCGCACCATTGCACTCCAGCCTGGCTGACAGAGCAAGACTCTGTCCCCGCCCTGCAAAAAAAAACCCAAAAAAACAAAAACCCCCCAAAAACCCAGAGACATCAGAATACCCGATTTCAAACTATACGATAAAGCCATAGTCACCATAATGGCATGGTATTGGTACTGGTATAAAAACAGGCACAGAGACCAATGGAACAGGAGAACCCAGAAATAAACCCAAGTACTTACACTCAATCGATCTTCAACCAAGCAAACAAACACAAAGTGTAAGGAAAGGACACCCTATTCAAAAATGGTGCTGGGATAATTGTGAAGCCACATGTAGAAGAATGAAACTGGATCCTCATCTCTCACCTTATAGAAAAATCAGCTCGGCCGGGCGCTCACGCCTGTAATCCCAGCACTTTGAGAGGCTGAGGCAGGCGGATCACGAGGTCAGGAGTTTGAGACCATCCTGGTTAACACAGTGAAACCCCGTCTCTACTAAAAATACAAAAAATTAGCCGGGCGAGGTGGCGGGCGCCTGCAGTCCCAGCTACTCAGGAGGCTGAGGCAGGAGAATGGCGGGAACCCGGGAGGCGGAGCTTGCAGTGAGCCGAGATCGCGCCACTGCACTCCAGCCTGGGTGACAGAGTGCGACTCTGTCTCCAAAAAGAAAAATCCAAAAGCAAATGCAATGAAAACAAAAATAAATGAGACCTAATTAAACTAAAAATCTTCTGCACAGCAAAAGAAATAATCAGCAGAATAAAACAGAATGGGAGAAAATATTTGCCAATTATGCAGGCAACAAAGGACTAATGTCCAGAATCTACAAGGAACTCAAACAAATCAGCAAGACAAAAAAATCCCATCAAAAAGTGGGCTAAGGTCATGAACAGACAATTCTCAAAAGAAGATATACAAATGGTCAACAGACATAAGGAAATGCAAATGAAAACCATAATGAGATACCACCTCACTCCAGCAAGAATGGTCATAATTTAAAAAATAAAAAAAAAAATAGATGTTGGTAGCTGGGCATGGTGGCTCATGCCTGTAATCCCTGCACTTTGGGAGGCAGAGGTGGGTGCATCACCTGAGGTCAGGAGTTTGAGACCAGCCTGGCCAACATGATGAAACCCATCTCTACTAAAATGCAAAAAATTAGCTGGGCCTGGTGGCAGGTGTCTGTAATCCCAGTTACTTAGGAGGCTGATGCAGGAGAATCGTTTGAACCTGGGAGGTGGAGGTTGCAGTGAGCCGAGATGGCACCACTGCACTCCAGCCTGGGCAACAAGAAGCAAAACTCCGTCTCAAAAAAAAAAAAAAAAAAAAAAAGATGTTGGCACAGATGTGGTGAAAAGGGAAGACTTTTACACTGCTGGTGGGAATGCAAACTAGTACAGCCACTATGGAAAACAGTATGGAGATTCCTTAAAGAACTAAAGGTAGATCTATCATTGATCCAGCAATTCCACTGCCGGGTATCTACCCAGAGGAAAAGAAGTCACTATATGAAAAATACACTTACACACGCATGTTTATAGCAGCACAATCCACAGCTGTGAGAACATGGAACCGGCCTGAATGCCCATTCATCAGTGAGTGGATAAAGAAAATGTGGTATATATACCGTGGAATACTACTCAGCCATAAAAAGGAATGAAATAATGGTATCCACAGCAACCTGGATAGAGTTGGAGACCATTATTCCAAGTGAAGTAACTCAGGAATGGAAAACCAAAATATTTTATGTTCTCACCTAAAAGTGGGAGCTAAGCTATGAGGATGCAAAGGCTGAAGAATGATACAATGGGCTTTGGGGACTCAGGGGAAAGGGTGGGAGGCGGGTGAGGGATAAAGACTACACACTGGGTACAGTGTACACTGCTCGGGTGACGGGTGTACCAGAATCTCAGCAATCACCACTAAAGAACTTATCCATGTAACCCAAACCACCTGTTCCCCCTAAATTATCAAAATAAATAAAATTACCTTTTGTGAAAAAAAAAATAAAAGCACAAATAAACGTTTAAAAACAAATCAGATGCACAACTATTATATAGCCATAATAATTAAAGAAAACCCAAACAACAAATCAGGCTCCTTCTCCACAGAGTTGGTGCCGCACTTTAAAAAACACATATATATGTATATTAATTTTCCTTTGGTCCTTAGTTTTTAGGAACTTTGCTTTTAAATGGTTATATAACACTTCAAAAGCAGGTAAACTGTGACCTAACCATTCCTCTCATTTTGTGCATTCAGATAAAGCACTGAGAATTTGGACGGGTCTGCAACTTCAAAAGCATATTCTACCTTAAGTGTGCAGACACAAAACAGTAGTAAGAATGATGCCAGTCCACAGCGGGCATGTAAACATCCCAAGAAAAAGAACCTTGAAGGAAGTCGTGAGTTGAGAAAGGACAGCCACAGAAACAAGCATACGTCCCTCGAGTAACCCGTAGGAATGAGGCCATGCTAAGGTGTTAAAATACGTCAAACAAAACAACAAAGCAAACAAAAAGCACCAGAAAGCACTAGCAGTGACAATGTAAAATCCTGGAGGACAGTCCTGAGATCCTGGGAGGTACAGAAAGCACTAGCAGTGACAATGTAAAATCCTGGAGGACAGTCCTGAGATCCTGGGAGGTACAGAAAGCACTAGCAGTGACAATGTAAAATCCTGGAGGACAGTCCTGAGATCCTGGGAGGTACAGAAAGCACTAGCAGTGACAATGTAAAATCCTGGAGGACAGTCCTGAGATCCTGGGAGGTACAGAAAGCACTAGCAGTGACAATGTAAAATCCTGGAGGACAGTCCTGAGATCCTGGGAGGTACAGAAAGCACTAGCAGTGACAATGTAAAATCCTGGAGGACAGTCCTGAGATCCTGGGAGGTACAGAAAGCACTAGCAGTGACAATGTAAAATCCTGGAGGACAGTCCTGAGATCCTGGGAGGTACAGAAAGCACTAGCAGTGACAATGTAAAATCCTGGAGGACAGTCCTGAGATCCTGGGAGGTACAGAAATGTGTGTATGCCACATGGGACAGGTCTCAGGTCTCCCTATAGCCCCGCTAGGCACCCTCCAGGCACAATGAACCCACCTCTGCTGCTTTTCTTGGGAAGGGCTGAGGCAGAGTCATCAACTCTAGGTTGCATTCAGTAAGATGCCAACAAGTATATTAAAAACTGTTTGTCTGAGGAGGATTTTACCAGAAAGAAAGCTAGACTGACCAAGAACATCCTCCTACCTGTCTTCTTTTTACTGACAGCTCTTCTCATGGACACCTCATTTTCAGGTATCTCCTCAGCAGAGAGGTCACCATCGCCCACTTTTGTCTTCTGTTCCTCCATCGTCTCCTCAGGCACAAAAGGAGACTGATCTACGATAGCTTCGAAGACGCCCCGAGCTATGGTCTGCACCAGGGTGTGGCTGCGGGTAGAAGCACAGTGGAGAGCATGTGATGAGAACGAATGGCCTGGCCTTCTGGCTTCAGGAGCGCAGAGGGAAGCCCTGCATACGTGGCTGTGGTCTGGAGTGGCCCCTACGGGCCAGCCAGCATCTGCGAGGAACTGCCTAAGTGCCACCCGACAGGCATGGGACGCCCAGCAATCAGATCTTTGGGCATGGGAGGGCATTCCTGGAATGAGTGAGTCAAATACTGAAGCTAGAAGAGGCAAATCACTGCTCGAAGCTTCGGCCGCCTTCTCCAGCTGCTCTCTGCTGTGAAGCAGTGTCCTGAGTACCCTGCGCGTGGATGCGCCACGGCAAGCAGCTCCCCACGAGCAAGTGCCGGAGCAGTGGGGACCAAGTGTCATGGAGCAGCGGGGACCAAGTGCCGGAGCAGTGGGGACCAAGTACCCGGAGCAGTGGGGACCAAGTGCTGGAGCAGCGGGGACCAAGTGCCCGGAGCAGCGGGGAACAAGTGCCACGGAGCAGCGGGGACCAAGTGCCCGGAGCAGCGGGGACCAAGTGCCGGAGCAGCGGGGACCAAGTGCCGGAGCAGCGGGGACCAAGTGCCGGAGCAGCAGGGACCAAGTGCCCGGAGCAGTCGGGACCAACATGGGGATCACTTACTCCTTAGTCTTCGCAGCAATCTTGCAGAATGGATCTATAAACTTGAGATTCTGATCTGCTAAAAGCTGTAATTTAGAAAAAGGGAAAAATTGAGAAAAAGCCTTGCCCTTCTTGACATGTCCTTGAAAAAGGGACCATTCACATCTTTGACAAAGGTGGAGTTAGACCAAGCAATGCCTGTCTCACACAACCCCAAGGCGCCCCTAGGGAACACCACAGAACCACAGAAGCCAGGAGCCAGGCTGAATATCGAGGCCGCCCTCCAGCTACTTGGTATCTCAGTGCAGTGGCTGGAGAAAGGCACCCAGCCCAACCTGCACGATCGTATCCGCCCAACATACAGAACAAGGGTGCCCAATCCTGTGACTTCCCCGAGCTACGCTGGAAGAATTGTCCTGGGCCACACATAAAATACACAAACACTAACCATAGCTGATGAGCTAAAAATAAAATAAAATGCAAAAAAAAAGAAAAAAATCTCATAATATTTTAAGACAGTTTATTAATTTGTGTTGGGCCACATTCAAAACTGCCCTGGGCCCCATGCAGCTCTCAGGCAGCGGGCTGGACAAACCTGACATAGGACATACGTACACTGCCTCTACAAGAGGGGTCACAGGGACAGTGCCTTCACGTGTGAGACAAAAGAATTATTGTTTTGAATATAACATATTTTCTTTTAATTAAAAAAAAACCTATTCCCTGCAAAACATCTGTGAAAGGAAAGCAAAATCTGCGCATATTCCCACATCCAGAGAATGATCTGCGTACTAAAAAATGTATGTTTCCTTTCCAGCCTTTTGTCTCTTTATGAGTATATACCTTAAAAATGTCTACCATTTGCACAGCTTTTCCTACGGCTTTATAAAGCTCCCTAGATCCTGAGCACTCCCCCGTATTAGTGAGTTCTTCACTGGAGTCTGTAGCTTGCTTTCAATTCTATTTTACAGGTAAGACTGTCATGTACATCCTCAGTGCACAAATCCCGCCCCACCAGCTGCTTAGGACACATTCCCAGACAGGACTGAAGCAATTCACACTGCTACAGTCGCTGGTCATGCGAAGTGGCACCCCACAGTAATTCACTGGCAACTACTGCAAACACTGGTGGCCCTCCCACCCCATAGGCAGCCTGTCGTCAGCTGCTTACCTCTTTCCCCCCAACTTTGGAGAGTTCATCCAGGTAAATATCAATGAAGTGGAATCTCACTCCATTAGGAGACTGACTCTCAGGACACAGGATCTCCTTCATCAGGACATCCAAGAAAACCTTGATTCGGCTAAAGAACCAAACACATGCTTCTGTTAATGACAGTACGCCAACACTTCTCACTTCCCAAAGAGAAAAAAAAAACTCCGGTCTGGTACCTACACAGCATAACAATCAATGCAAGACTGAAATCATTTTACAAGGAAAAAAGCAATCACTTAAATCAGTATAAAATGTTAATTGTCATATATACTTAACTATTCTATGCCTTCTACTGGATTTCAATTCTCTGTAGGTAACGATGTATCGAGCGTCTCATGGTATTCTACAAGTTCAGAAAACTTGACAGACACTCTACTACCTTTTAAGTTTTAAGGCTACCAGATGCTAACTCGAATAGTTTACTGACCTTTCCTCCCAGCCGTTTCGCTTCAAGACTTCAAAGGACTGCCTCAGGACCAGACGAATCAGCTAAAGATAGGCAATTTTTGTAAAAAAAAAAAAAAAAAAAAAAAAAAAAAAAAAAAAAAAGGAAAGGTAAGAAATATTTATCAACTCAGCAGAATGAGGGGACCAATGAAATTGGTATGGCCTGGTTTCCAAAAGTAAAAAAATATTCACAACACTCATATTTAACTTCTAGATCAAAAAACATATTCAGAGCCAGGAGCAGTGGCTCACGCCTGTAACCCCAGCATTTTGGGAGGCTGAGGTGGGCAGATCATTTGAGGCCAGGAGTTCAAGACCACCCTGGCCAACATGGCAAACCCTCATCTCTACTAAAAATAGAAAAATTAGCCAGGAGTGGTGATGGGCGTCTGTAGTCCCAGCTACTCAGGAGGCCGAGGCATGAGAATCACCGGAACCCAGGAGGTGGAGGTTGCAGTGAGCTGAGATTGCGCCACTGCACTCCAGCCTGGGGAACACAATGAGAGAGACTCTGTCTCAAAAAATACCCAACATATTCACTAACGCTCCCCAAACTCATCCTTAAGAGCTGCAAAAGCTCAAACAGAGAAGCTTTCCAGGACACATTCAAATTCTTCCTTCACACTAAGCCTGTGGCTTGTTTTGCTTCACAAATAAACCTTTCCATTGCTTTCAAGATAAAGGACATTCTTTTCTTCCCCGGAGTTTTTGAAGTAACTGTGGCAGATCTTACCATATAGTATTTGTCCAGGCGCAGCCTGTCTATTCCTTTCCATTCTCGATTCATGGTTTGCCAAAAGGTCTGAATGAACAGGTGTTCTGCAGTGAACAAAAGGCTCTAAATACTTGCCTTCCACATCAATATATTAACATATAGCAAGAAAATAATGAAGAGGAACAAACTAGCATTATTTATTACTCACTTTTCTCAGTAATTCTTGGGCAGCTAGAAAACGTTTGATGATTAAAAATAATCATTTCTTTTACATTTATTTTTAAACATCACTTGGACTGTGTAGATCTTTTACTTTTTAATTTTTTAATTTTTGAAACGGGGTCCCACTCTGTGGCCCAGGCTGGAGTGCAATGATGAGATCTCAGCTCATTGCAACCTCTGCCTCCTGGGTTCAAGTGATTCTCCTGCCTCAGCCTCCCGAGTAGCTGGGATTACAGGTGAGCACCACCACACCTGGCTAATCTTCGTATTTTTAGTAAAGACGGGGTTTAACCATGTTGGCCAGGCTGGTCTCAAACTCCTGACCTCAGGTGATCCATCCACCTTGGCCTCCCAAAGTGCTGGGATTACAAGCATGAGCCACCATGCCCGGCCTTGATCTTTTGCATTTAAATAAAAACAGAATAATAGGAAGGGCTGGCAACCTTGTAATGTTAGATTTGAATGCTCTCTGGAGCATTTTTCCTTTATCCACTGCAAACCCACATTCCTTTTAAAATAAAAAGATTCCTTGTTCTATTTCTAGTGACTCTTCTACTGCACTGGTACCTAACAATCAGTCCAAAATCATTAATTCTGACACTTATATAATCCATATAGAAACTCATATTTTTGTCTAATGAGAGGTGTCGTCTGGGTGAGCTACAGCACAAAGCACTCAATTTTTCTCTTCTGACCCACAAAACTGGCACTTTTTTATTCAAAAACAATTTTTGTTGATTTTTTGGTTTTCTTTCTTTGTGCACAATTCTTTTTTCGTCTTTGCAAATCTATTATATATCATATGTAGAATTTTGTTCACTATGAGTCAGTTAATATTCAGAGCACCACTGGGGGTTGCTGAAATCATTAGGATGGTTTTCCGAAGAGCGTTAAGCAGAACAAACGAAGTCTGCTGCCTTTTTCTTCCTTTGTAAGCAATCAATGCCTGACACAGAAGCACCCTAACTAATTTCTTTTCTCTTTGGTTGAGACACCAGGAGTGGTGTCTTCTGTGGATTTATTTATTACCAGTGACAGCTCTGTTCTTGGGGAAGATGAACCTGGCATCCAGAGGTCACCATGGACCCTGCATCTGGCTCTCCAGGCTGCAAGTTAAAGTAACTCAGAATTTGAAGATTCTGGAGGATTGTTATTTCTAGAAGCACTTTCTGAAATCTCTGAGATGTCAAATCGATTCTCCCTAAGACACTTCGCCCTCTCACCAAGTCAATGACTAAGTTTATCACAGCTTTTAAAAACAGGAATGGCTTGTCCACTGACATCTACACAATACCGGCACAAGGTTCCCATTAAACTAGCACGTTGGAAAACTTGGAAGGAAGGAGAAGAAACAACAGGACTTACGAGCTGCTGAGTTGTTAACAGCGTGGACTAGCTGTGCGATGGTGTTGGCGAGCTCTTCCTGCAGAGGCGGGGTTGGGGAGAAAAATGGGGGTTATCGTGGGCCAACATGAGATGCTCGTGCCGCGGCCTGCTTCCTCCTCCCACTTCTGCTGGCGGGAAGGTCTACGCCTCTTGTCACTTCCACTAAGAAGTATGTATCCGAATATCTGAATTTTATCAAATGTGTAATTTCCAATACTGATGGACTATTATGCTAACTTAGTATGTCTGCAAGAACTATGTTAAGCTACATGTTTAAAAAAGCATCTCTAGTTATCAGTTCAAATAAACTAGAGATGAAATAATTTAGTTATCAGTTCTTGGCTTTATAACTATATCTGGTCATGTGCGGTTGCTCACGCCTGTAATCCCAGCACCTTGGGAGGCCGAGGCAGGTGTATCACCTGAGGTCAGCAGTTCAAGACCAGCCTGACCAAGATGGCACCCCCCACAGCTCTACTAAAACTTCAAAAATTAGCCAGGCGTGATGGTGTGTGCCTCTAGTTCCAGCTACTTGGGAGGCTGGGACAGAATTGCTTGAACTCGGAGGTAGAGGGTGCAGTGAGCCAAGATCACGCCATTGCACTCCAGCCTGGGCCACAGAGCGAGACTCTGTCTCAAAACAACAACAACCAAAAAACCCACATCTAAGCTGGGCATGGCAGCTCATGCCTGTAATGGGAGCCCGAGCATTTTGGCAGGCCAAGGCAGGCAGATCGCTTGAGTCTAGGAGTTCAATGCTAGCCTAGGCAACACAGTGAGATCCAGTCTCTACAAAAAAATACAAAAATTAGCCAGGCACGGAGGTGTGCACCTGTAGTCCCAGCCACTTGGGTGGCTGAGGCAAGAGGATCAGCTGAGCAATAGGGAGGCTGGGGCTGTGGTGAGCTATGATTGCACCACTGCACTTCAGCCTGGGCAACAGAGTGAGACTGTCAAAAAAACAAACAAACAAAAAAAACAAAAACAAAACCAAACAAAAACAAAATAAAACAAAACCAAAAACAAACCAAAAAACCACTTCATCATAATTCCAGAAACCCTGTGAAACACAGACAGCAGGGCAGACCCACAGAGGTTAGACGCTGGGATGCTCACTGCACACCGCGGGAAAGGCCTCCCCCAGCCCGGTTAGACAAGGTGGAATGTGAAGGTAAACCCAGCCTTCTGGGCTCTGTCCTGGGTGAAGGGGTCCCTGGAAAAGCATGCCCTGCTGAGGTGCAGCAGGCTCACTCTGGGGAGATGCCCCCTGTTCCTGAGGTTCCGTGAGAAAAGCACACTCCTCATCGGTCTCACTCACACGGCACCCGGTCTGTTTTGCTTTGTGGGAGAATGAGGTTCCTGTCCGTTGGTTTTCTTCCTCCACTAAAGCTGTTGGTTGTTACTTTTGAATGTAATATAGAAATATTTTGCCCTGTTCCTACTCAAAATATGTTCAGTAAAATAAAAATGAATTAAAACAAGTTATTACGCAGCATGGGAGAAATGGCAAGGCTGCATGTTAAAACCCAGAAAAGTAAAATCTCACCCTGAGGACTTGTCATCTGCATCAGAGACCTGCAAGCACTTCTCCTCAAGGCTGGTTCTTCTACCTCAGGGGTGTCCAGTCTTTTGCCTCCCCTGAGCCACACTGGAAGAACTGTCTTGGGCCACTCACAGAACACACTAACACTAATTAATGATAGTGATGAGCTTAAAAAAAAATCTCACAAGGTCCTAAAAAGTTTACGAATTTGTGTTGGGCTGCATTCAAAGCCATCCTGGGCCGCATGTGGCTCGCGGGTGGAGAAGCTTCCTCTACCTCTACAGAGGCAGATCTGATCTACGTTTATGGGTCAGAACAAAGCTTTTAAAAAGTGAAAGTCACTTCTTTAGTGGTGGCTTTGGTGGTGGGCTCAGCAGGCCCTGCAGAGAGAGACCGAGCCTGCTGCATGTTTGGATGACTGCGCAGGCAACTCGGCTTTAACAGGGAGGCTTTCGCGGAACGCCTACTGCCTGCTCTCCATGGAACCGAAAGCCCAGCGAAGCGGCTGCCTTGTCCTGGGTTTCATGGGGTCTTCACTAGTTAGTGCTCCTGTCATGCCATCCTTGACCACAAAAAATAAACTTACCAGAAGAGAGAAACTTTAAGTAATGTAAAACCTAGCATGGCACCTATGAAATTTTACAGAGCAATAGTAAATTGGCAACGAATGCACATCTTTCATTTTATTTGAAAAGACAATCCACCTAACTGTGTTGACACTGCATCCCTTTCTGTAAGGACAAGAGGTAAGAAAATGACTCCTTGAAGCATGACTGTCAGTGTGCATCAGTGTATTGGGGGACTGGCACAGCGTGAGTGCTCAAGTCTCTTATCCAGACACAGCAAGAACCAGGGAGCGTGACAAAGGGAACGCACGTTACCTGTAGAAGGGGTTCATCCTGCACCCACATGCAGTAGAAGAGCCCCTTCCAGATTTTTAGAAGTTCTTCCTGACTGAAACCTCCTGGAAGGCAAAACAGCACAAACATCTTAGAATCTATGCATCTCCTTTCTTAAAGTTTAGAAAGTGGTGAAGTACCACATACATTTTAATTCTCTTTCATTTGCACGTCTTTTTAAAAAATGGAAGCAAACATTTCGTTATTATTATAAAAGAAACACAAATAAATTACTACTGTACCTGCAGCTTTATCAGCTACAGGGTAGGGTGGCAGTGGTGGCCTGGCCTCAGTGTGAGGAAGCAAATGTCATCACAACACAAAATTCATGAACAAAGTGGCCACTTAGGAAATCAGCTCCCCCTCAAGGCCCTCCCTGCCCACCACGTGCAGCCATCCTGCACACTGACATTTTCGCTGGTCTTGTGAAGTAAAACTGCAAATCTTACAAGAGATGCGGGGGATTTGCTCATACGAAGCCCCAGCAACGGGGCTTCCGAGGAACAGAAAACCAGCCAGGCTGAGGACACATGAGCTCCGAACAGTACATCTGAGTGTCCAAGGCCTAGGAAAGGGCCTGGGGACGCTGACACTACTTTGGAACATTTTTGCAAAAATGACCTTTTAAGGATCCTAGTATGAGGTCGAAAGTGGCTGCCTCCCAATCACCCTCCCTGTAACGGTGATCATTTACTGCGGCATCACCAGGGTTGGCTTTGTTCTGACTCTAGCTACTTAGGGATCTACCTCTGCCTTCATGATCTATGACTAAATGACCAGTCTTGTTCAGCCTTAGACCTCCTGAGTAGACCCCAGGTGTCATAAAGTATTTGCTGACTGACATAAAGAATCACAAAATGATAAGGTAGGTGTACACTCCTGGAGTTTCCGAGCCTATGGACCATGAAATTAGAACACAAACAGAAACCTCAAGTCTTGATGTGTGTTACAAATGGTCTTTATGAGGATTTTACTAGGAGATCCTAGGAGAAATCTTTTGGAGCAACAAAGTGCTATAAATTAGATGAATGCAAACAAATATTTAGAATCAACGTGATCTTAATACTCCAAAAGATGCTTAAAAAGTGACAAAAAGGGCCGGGCACAGTGGCTCACGCCTGTAATCCCAGGGCTTTGGGAGGCCGGGGCGGGTGGATCACGAGGTCAGAAGATGGAGACCATCCTGGCTAACACGGTGAAACCACATCTCCACTAAAAATAAAAAAAAATTAGCCAGGCGTGATGGCGGGCACCTGTGGTCCCAGCTACTCTGGAGGCTGAGGCAGGAGAATGGCGGGAACCCAGGAGGCGGAGCTTGCAGTGAGCCGAGATTGCGCCACTGCACTCCAGCCCGGGCGACAGAGCGAGACTTTGTCTCTTAAAAAAAGAAAAAAGTGACAAAAAGACCTTTTCCGATGGACCAAAGTTTATTCAGTGTATTCAGAGTGCATTTACCTTAATTTATAGGTATTGATTTCCACTTTACTAAGGGTCTTTCTCCCATCAACAATTTATAATGGTACATTTTGATTCTTCTTTTTTTTTTTTTGGGACAGAATCTTGCTCTGTTGCCCAGGCTGGAGTGCAGTGGCACAATCTAGGCTCACTGCAACCTCTGCCTCCCGGGGTCAAGCGATTCTCCCGCCTCAGCCTCAAGAGTAGTTGGGATTATAGGCGTGCGCCACCACACCTGGCTAATTTTTTGTATTTTTAGTGGAGACAGGGTTTCACCACGTTGGCCAGGCTGGTCCAGAACTCCTCACCTCAGGTGATCCGCTGGCCTCAGCCTCCCAAAGTGCTGGGATTACTGGCGTGAGCCACCACACCCAGCCTGCATTTTGATTCTGATAGTTTTCCATGTAAAACCAAGATATCAGAAACTAACATAAAACTAGTTTATTAAAGTATATTTCCTTTCGCAGTTGGAGAGAAGATGTACCAACTGGTTCTCTTGCCCTCTTGTTATGAACAAATCGTGCCTGGGGATCCTCACACGGCTAATGTAAGTATGGTATGAGTGATAAACCCCAGTAGAGCTGAGCCAACTGTGGTTGTGATTGCAATAACTTTTTTTCTTGGTCACAGTGACCTGCACTTATATTTAATCATGTTCAAAGACCACATATATCCCCAGTGAATTAAAGGCTTTGGGCAAGGATCACAAATGGCTGCTAAAACATTAGATGAAAAGATATCACCCAGGCGTGGCGGCTCACTTGTGCTCAGCAGTTTCAGACCAGCCTGGGCAACACAGCAAAACCCAGTCTCTACAACACTGTACTCCAGTTGGGCAACAGAGCAAGACCCTGTCTTAAACACACACATGCACACGCACACACCCCAACAACAAAACCAAAAAATTGGCAGGGCATGGTGGCATGTGCCTGTAGTCCCAAGTACTCAGGTGGCTGAGGTGAGAGGATGACCTGAGCCCAGGAATTTGAGGCTGCAGTAAGCTATAATCGCGCCACTGCACTCCAACCTGGGCAACAGAGCAACTCTGTCTCACAAACCAACCAACCAACCAACCAACCAACCAACCAACCAACCAACCAACAAACAAACAATATTAAGAAACTTGAAAATGGATGTGTCAGACCATCCACACCCAAACCACTGAGCGATCATTAACACGCACAGGCAGTCACGCAGCAGATGCCAGAGGTGATGGCGACAGGAAGAACGCTGCACCAACTGTGAAGTCTTCTTACAAAATTAAAACAAAACAAAAAAACAAAAACCCAACTGTGTCAAATCTTAACTATTAATACTAGTTTATAGGAAATACAGGGGACAGAGGAACGTGGTGAGACAACAGGATGCAGTCAACAAACCCCAAATATGTGAAACTCTACAAAGCATATGACCCATGTCCTCCAACAAATAAACTGTACAGAAAAAAAAAGATGGTAAGAACTGTTAGAATTTAAGAGTGTCTTGGCAGACATATTAACCAAATGCAACAGGGGGTCCTAATTTGGATTGGTCATAAAAAAATTTGAGAAGATGAGAAAAACTAAACAGATTGGATATTTCATGCTATTAAGGATTTTTTTTTTTTTTTTTTTTTTTTTTTTGAGACAGTCTCACTCTGTCACCCAGGCTGAAGTGCAATGGCGCAACCTCAGCTCACTGCAACCTCTGCCGTCTGGGTTCAAGCGATTCTCCTGCCTCAGCCTCCCAAGTAGCTGGGATTACAGGGACCTGCCACTGCACCCAGCTATGTTTTGTAGTTTTTAGTAGAGACAGGGTTTCGCCATGTTGGCCAGGATGGTCTCAGTCTCTTGATCTTGTGATCCGCCCGCCTCGGCCTCCAAAGTGCTGGGATTACAGGCGTGAACCAGCACGCCTGGCTGCCACGCTAGTTTTAAGGGGGAAAGTGAAGCACAGATTTGTGCAGGAGCTCAACTGCTGGTGCCAGAACCTTGTTTTTCTCCACTGCAACCTCTGCTGCCCCAAAGACTGTCTCCATTCTCAGACAGGATCCACTTGTGTTACAAGGTGGCTGGGAGCAGGTATGAACTGTGTGTTCTCTTCAAGTCCAGTAAGGAGAGAGCTAGAGACTCCTAAGGACTGAGCAAGAAGATTTTTACCTGCAGAGGGTCGCTTGGCTTTCCTTGAACCTGTCCTGTGGCCAAGGGAATTCTGCTAAATTGGCAGAAGCCGTCTCCTCTCCATGTGGGGTAAGCCCCACCCAGACCACAGAGTCCCTCTGTACCCCGCTTGAAGGTGGAGAGCCTTGGAGAGGAATCACAATGTAGCTGCCCAGCAAGGACAAGGAGTGCCCTGAGCCTGACCCCACACAGTCACCTGGGTCCTTTAAATCCTCTTTTTGTGTTTAAGTTGATTAACGCTCCTGCCCTTCCAGTTACATCATTGTCTTAGTCTGTTGCATTGCTATAAAGGAACACCTGACGCTAAGAGGTTTATTTGGCTTGGGGCTCTGCAGGCTGTACAAGCATGGCTCCAGCATCTGCTTCCGGTGAGGACCTCAGGGAGCGTCTTGTCTTGGCTGGAGGGGAAGGGGAGTTGTCATGTCACATAGCAAGAGAGGAGGAAGGTGCCAGGCTCTTTAACAGTCAGATCACACAGGAACTAGAAGTGAGCACTCACTTAATCCCAGGAGAATGGCACCAAGATTCTCCATGAGACAGAAGAATCGCTGGAACCCGGGAGGCGGAGGTTTCAGTGAGCCAAGATCGCACCACTGCACTCCAGCCTGAGCGACACAGCGAGACTCCATCTCAAAAAATAAACAAACAAATAAATAAATAAAATAAAATAACTCTAGCGTGGTGTGGATGTTCTGTCCAGTTGCAACTGAAAGAGTCCTAACTAATAAAAACAGGTTTATTGCAAAGAACCTTACCACCATCAAAGTGATATAATCACAAGCTTGTCTTGCTCCCTGCCTCCTGAATCCCAGGCTCTGAACCAGAGGGACTGATGCAACCTGTCTGATGTGCATCTTTCCAGATCTTTCCTGTGCCTTTATTTACAGAACTGTTACATGTAGTGCAGAAAAGCACAGTTGTGTGTGTGACCTAAAATGGCCTAATATTCTGTATTCTGGTCTTTCTCACTTAAAAACAGCACATTTATCTCCAGATGGTTTTGTAAGTAGACCATTGGGTCAAGCCAACGGTTAAGTGATAATGTGGTCTGCCCAGTATCTACTATGGATAGCCCACACCTATAACAGGCAAAGGCACAGTATGATGTGCTACAGAGGCGTTCATAATGGAAAACAGTAGATTCTCACAGTGACAATAGACCCTGGACAGTGGGCAGCAAAGTGGGCTGGGTGAGTAATATGGGTTGGCTATGTCCCCACCCAAATCTCACCTTGAATTGTAATAATCCCCACCTGTGGTGGGAGGGACCCAGTGGGAGGTAACTGAATCACGGGGATGGGTTTTTCTCATGCTGTTCTCATGAGAATGAGTAAGTCTCATGAGATCTAACGGTTTTATAAAGGGGAGCTCTCCTGCACATACCCTCTCGCCTGGCTGCCATGGATGACGTGCCTTTGCTTTGCTTTTCCTTTGCTGTCTGCCATGATTGAGGCCTCCCCAGCCATGTGGAACTGTGAGTCCATTAAACCTCTTTCCTTTATAAATTACCCAGTATCCGGTGTGTCTTTATTAGCAGCGTAAGAACAGGCTAATATAATGAGAAAAGATATTCTGATTGTCTCTTTTCTAGGAGGCAATGCAGTAGCACGGAAACAAACCTTGGCTCAGGCCCCAGCTTCCTACCAACAAGTGCCCAGTATCAGAAAACTGTCAACTGACTTTTGGGCCTCAGTTCTACCACCTATACTATATGAAAGATTTATCGTTAGGGTCAAGCCCAAGACGTGTGAAACACTGTAAGGATAAAGCACTATTCAGTTGGTGAGATATTACAATAATAATTGTCTCACTTTCTATTCCTAGGGTCTATTTACATTTTGTTCCCTTTTTCCTTTTTTTTTTTTTTTTTTTTGAGACGGAGTTTTGTTCTTGTTGCCCAGGCTGCAGCACAATGGTACGTTCTTGGTTCACTGCAACCTCGAACTCCCAGGTTCAAGCGATTCTCCTGCCTCAGCCTCCTGAGTAGCTGGGATTACAGGCATGTGCCACCACACCTGGCTAATTTTGTACTTTTAGTAGAGACGGGGTTTCTCCACGTTGGTCAGGCTGGTCTTGAACTCCCAACCTCAAGTGATCCACCTGCCTTGGCCTCCCAAAGTGTTGGGATTACAGGCGTGAGCCACCACGCCTGGCATTATTTGGTTCCCTTTTAAAACATGTATTTTCCATTTATGTCTGTGTGTGTGTGTGTGTGTGTGTGTGTGTGTTCACTTAGGAATTTAATAAAAACAAGCCACTTATTTTTGAAGTATTCAAAGTAAAAGACAGAAATGCTCATTACTGAATTACTTTCAAAACTCTGAAAGGCAAAGTACATTATCTGAAGCAGTTTGGTTTCACCAGTCTTTTCTTCTCTATTTTCTTCTTGGGGCTAAATTTCTGAAACTTAATACAATTACATTTTTACAAAAATACAATATAGGTTTAGTTATTTCAAAATGAATGAGGTAGGCCAGGTGCCGTGACTCACTCCTGTAATCCCAGCACTTTGGGAGGCCGAGGTGGGCAGATCACCTGAGGTCAGGAGTTCAAGACCAGCCTGGCCAACATAGAGTGAAACCTCGTCTCTACTAAAAAAATACAAAAATTAGCTGGGCGTGGTGGTGCACGCCTGTAGTCCCAGCTACTTGGGAAGCTGAGGCAGGAGGATCGCTTGAACCTGGGAGGTGGAGGTTGCAGTGAGCCGAGGCTGTGCCACTGCACTCCAGCCTGGGCAACAGAGCAAGTCTCTGTCTCTCAAAAAAACAAAAACAAAGGCTGGGTGCGGTGTGGCTCACACCTGTAATCCCAGCACTTTGGGAGGCCAAGGCGGGCGGATCACGAGGTCAGGAGCTCAAGACCAGCCTGGCCAACATGGTGAAACCCTGTCTCTACTAAAATTACAAAAATTAGCCAGGCGTGGTGGTGGGTGCTCCCAGCTACTCAGGAGGGTGAGGCAGGAGAATCGCTTGAAACTGGAAGGTGGAGGTTGTAATTAGCAGAGATCGTGCTATTGTACTCCAGCCTGGGTGAAAGAGCGAAACTCTGTCTCAAAAAACAAAAACACACAAAACAAAAGAGGTGAACATCAAAGTGAGACATGTAGACATGTGAAATACCAGTAGGTTTTGAAATTAGCAATCCAAATTGCTATTTGAAAATAGCAAATCCAACAGCTACTCTCACCATGTAATGAGCCCAGGAGCCATTTTAGATGCCCCAGGGTCAGAACATCCACAACTCCTATTTATTATAACTCTTGGGCGGAGAGAACCCTAACCCCATCATTATAAAAAAACACTTTCTTACTGAATCTAATATAGCATTAACCATAAGATGTACTGTTATTTTGTGTGTTGCCAAAAAGAAAGCAATGATGCAAATTCAATTGTCACCAGGTTGATTTTAGGATGCCTCTCCATTTTAGTCAATATTTTTAAAGTCGCAGAACTGATAAGATAGGCAGGGATTGTTTTGTCCACTACTATATTCCCAGTGCCAAGAGTAGCGTACATAATAGTACACTCCATAAATGTTTGCTAAATATATGAATGAATGAATGAATTGGGACAAATAAGCTCTTATGAATGAAAGCCATGGAGAGTGATCATTTTAGGACTATGAGTACCCAACTTGAACAGTTAAAGCATGAGCTCAACATTCTGTTACTTAAAGCAATACAAAGATTTCCAATTTATTTTTAAAATTACAAAGCTATCTATTTATGTTGCTGCAGAACAGCTCATGTTTCAGGAAGAGTGAAATCTCAGATTTCCTTTATGATGCCTAAGACAAGATGCAAAAAAGTTTGAGCCTGTTAACGGGAGTCAAATGTCAGGCCAAGTTATTTCCAAACTTGTGTTTTAATTGTGATGGGCCATATCTGTGGGAGAGACCTTGTGTTTTCTTGTCCCATTATCACTGTCCGTGACGTTCACGCTGCAGAGTTATTTTTTGAAGGCCCACTGTATTCCATGCCATGTGGTGGTGAACAAGATGTACAAGACAAGAAACTCTGGGTGTGACAGGCACTAACCAGTCAGGACTCTGGAGCACTGGTGTAAACTGGTCTTAGGCCCCCGCATAACCTCAGCATCTGCAAATCCTGGGCTGGCTCACCAAAGGGTTTGAGCAAAAGGCTCTGTCGAGGCTGTCTTAGCACCATAAGTATTGCTTCTCGTCTTCTACTTTTGTATAGGCCAAGACCTTTCATGGCTGCATGTACTCCCACTTCTGGCTAAGAAAACACATGGAAGCTTACACTGTTTTGGGAGTAGAATGGCACATTGATAATTAAGAAGCAATGTAGCTAAGTGCTACAACAGAGATACAATGGATGTTTTAGACCCTGGAGGAGTCAGGCGAGATGCTAGGGGAGGCTTTTTGAAGGAAGTGATACTGAACTGAATGCTGGGAGTGAAGAAGGTGTGGGAATCTTTGCAGAGTGAACAGGAGAAGCAAAGGCAGAGAGGTGAGAAATTGTGTGCTGTACACCAAGACCCATGACCGGTTCTGTTGACGGAACATGAAGCAGTCACATGGGGCTTAGGGAGGAAGAGCACCTGAGGACAGAATATGACTTGCAGACGCTGAATTTCAAAAAATATTGGTGATGTGGGATCAGATTTGTTTTAGGAAGATGACCCTGGGCTGGTCTGTGGAGGACAGATTCGGGGGGACACAAATGAAGTTAAGGAGAGCAGTTAGGGAATATGCAGGTGCAGAAGTTTGGGTGAGATGCAAAGGGCCCACGGTCAGAGAATTTATTTTCATCAGGAGGCGAAGGAGGGAAGACTGAGGGACACTGGATGTGGGCCAGGGGAAGAGGATGAGGAAGACAGAGGAGTCCAGGACAATCCCGTGCGTCCAGCTGGAATCCGAATGGCGGGTGGGAACTAGCAACCAAAAGAAGAGAAAACAGGTGGTAGAGGAGCAGCAGCAGACAACAGGCTTTCGGGGAAAGAAAATACGACGTTTTTGGCATCCTGAGTGTGAGGTGCCCGGTAGAGAAGCCAGGCTAGCAAGGCACATCCCAGTTGCAAGTAGGAAAGGGCTGGGTCAACAATTTAGGTTTAGAAACTACCAGCATATATGGGGTACCTGGAACTGTGAGAGTAAACAAAACCTCTTAGGGAGATCCCTAACACAACCAAAGTCAGGAATTTTGGTCTTCATTCCTTTTTCTACCAGACTTCCCAGGAAAGTTTCTTTTCTTTTTTTGGGTATTCTGGTGATTTTTCTTAAACTGAGAATGTCAGTAATGGGGGAGATAATATCTGTTCTTTTAAGCAGATTCTAAATGTATTAGTACCATCAGTAACTAAATCAAACTTTATCTTAAAACCTCTGTCACACATTGTAGTTCATATCGTGTGGGCTCACTCAAGAGTTTACAGAAAATATTCTTGGATCAGGTAAATGAAATCATTCAACAGCAGTGCCGTTAAAATCTACACTACAAAGCCCTGTGTGATCTGGTCACTGCCTACAATCTCCAACTTCATCTCATCACACTCTCCCCGCCCACCCACAACTTAATTGGTCTTTCAAACCACTCCTAGCGCACGTGAAGCTCTTTCCTGCCTCTGCATAGGCGGTTTCCGCTCATCTCTCTTCAGATCGCAGCTTAACATCACCCGAGAGGCCTTCCCAGAACAGTCTATCAAGAAGAGCAACCTCCTTCACTTCTTGCTATTACCTGGTTTTCTTTCTTTCTTTTTTTTTTTTGAGACAGAGTTTCGCTCTTGTTGCCCAAGTTGGAGTGCAATGGCGCGATCTCGGCTCACCGCAACTTCCGCCTCCCAGGTTCAAGCGATTCTCCTGCCTCAGCCTCTCGAGTACTGAGATTACAGGCATGCGCCACCATGCCCGGCTAATTTTGTATTTTTAGTAGAGCCGGGGTTTCACCATGTTGGATTGGCCAGGCTGGTCTCGAACTCCCGACCTCCGGTCATCCGCCCGCCTCCGCTTCCCAAAGTGCTGGGATTACATGCGTGAAACACTGCGCCCGGCCTACTACCTGGTTTTCACTTCGTTTACTACACTTACACAAGGTCTACTTTATTTGCCTGTTTGCCTCCTTGCTTTATTACTAACAGATCCTCGAGGGTAGTGATTCTGTCTTCTCTCCTCCAGCCTCCGCACGTAAAGGTGCTGGTCAAAGAAAGGCGGCAATCACCGACCGGACACCAGGGCAAATGAGGGCAGTCCCGTGATTCGAGATGCCGGCTGGGGAATCGGACCCATGTGGGTCTTTTCTCAGCTTCCCCGCTTACTGTGACTCTCACAAGTAACGGAACCCCCTCAACCCGTTTCCTCAAGTGTAAAAAGGCACTAGACACAGCAAGAAGCGGTTCCGGCAGCGCGGAAACCTAAGCACACGCTGGGTGTCACGACAACACGTGGAAGCCGCGTTCCGTGCCAGGGCCCTAGCTCCAGCCCCGGCCCCCGGCCCGCCATGTGGCGCGGCTGACCGCCGCCGTGCGCCCACCTGTCTCCCTCTGCGTCTTCACGCTGATGTACTGGCGCAGCTTCTTCACCGCCCGGTCCCGAATGCCCTTCTCGCTGGACGCCAGCCGCTGGGCAAATTGGATCTCGGCCGGCTGCATGGCGGGGGCCATCGCGCCCGCTGGAGCATCCCCGGCCGCGCAACCCGCGGTGCAGCTGCCGCCAGCCGAGCGCCGCGGAAAAGCCAGTCGCCGTCCGCCAGGGCCGCGACTGCACAGAAGGCGGCGACGGCGCGCGGGCTGATGGCGTCACAAAGGCGCCGCCGCTCGCAGCGCGCTCTGGGAGTGAGCGCGGCCGTGGCCCTGGCAGCAGGCGGAGCGGCCCATCTCTTGTGCGCGTGGCGCCGGCGCTGCCTTTCGGTTGCCCAAATTCAGGCTGTACACTGCGAGGTTAGCCAGGGTTAGGACTTGGCCAGGAAGAGACGGACGGCTGTTTGTAAACGATTTAGGATTTTTTGCTTTTGAGACAGGGTCTCCCTCTGTCGCCGAGGCTGGAGTGCAGGGGCGCGATCTTGGCTCACTGCAGCCTCGACCTGCCAGACTCAAGCGATCCTCCCATGTCGACCGCCCAAGTAGCTGAGACTCCAGGCGCGCGCCATCACGCCCCACTACTTTTTATTTTTGTAGAGACGGGATCTCGCCATGTTGCCCAGGCTGGTCTCAAACTCCTGGGCTCAAGCAATCCTCCCGCCTCGGCCTCCCTGAGCGCTGGGATTACAGGCTTGAACCACCGTGCCTAGCCACAGTCTAGGATCTTTAATCCCATTTAGTACACCCCGTTGAGCCAGCACCTCACTTGCGATCTCCGTGGCACGGAGTTTTTACCTGTGGAGCCCCCGGGCTCCCGGGTGGAGTTGAGACTGGAAGGAAAGGCCGGCACTGGGGCCTGTTGAGCAGGTGGAGGGCTCGCCTTCCGCCAGCGCCTGCAGAGGCTCGGGCAGGTCGGCGCGCCCCTTACTCTGGAGCCCTGGTGCCAGTGCTGGGGCGCCCTCGCCGGCGTCCCGAAGCCTGGAGAGCACGCGCGCTTCCAGGGGAGTTGGGCAGGGCGGGCTGCTTGCTAACTCCAGAGAGGGAAGAAATCTTAGCTTTGGGTTCATCTAAAACCCGAGGACATCCTATATTTTGCGGACTCAGCGGGCGTGCCGGGGCAAGTTAATGGACTAGGTCACTCCACACGTAGCGGGGGTTATCTCAGTTGCTCCGCTCAGTTATCTGGGCGACCTTCCGAGGTGCCTGTTGACACAAAATTCAACCCTTAACATAAAAGGACCTGAATCCGAGCGAGGGAAGGCGAACCGCGGAGGCGAGGTCTCCAGCAAAGACTGCCAGTTTGAAACAGTCCCCCTTAGTGTAGCATTCTTCGCCAAACAGGAAAGGACCCATCCGATTTATTTTGCTTGACACTTACATCAGGGGCTTACTTTACTTCTGCTTTGCAGATAACCCCGGCTAAGTTTAAAACCCCGGCTAAGCCAGAAGAGCCAAAGTGGGACCTCGACAAGACCACTCCTAGCTCTCTCGGCCGAGAAGACTGCGCAAATTCTGCGAGGTTTGAGCCTCGCGCCTCTCCGTTGCCGACCCCCGGCGTGGACACGTTCCCGCGCTTTCTGGCGTCAGGGGTCAGAGGGCACGCCGCCGCGCAGGAGCACGGAGCCGAGGCCTCGGCTGCCATGGGCGAAGCGGGCGGCCCTGAGGAGGCCTGCAGGGTCAGTGAGGAAGCCCTGGCCGCCGCCAGCGTGTTTATGCCGTCGCCATTCGCTCCCCTCAGGGCCGCTCCCAGTGCGCTCGGAGACGGCCCCTTTGTCTTGTGCTTGGGGGAGGCCCGGAGACTTACTCTCCGAACAGCGTGGGCTGGGCCGGAGCGGGGCGGAGACGTGGGCGGGAGGCGACTTTCGCCTCCAAACCCACGCGGGGACCCGGTCTGTGAGGCTGCGCGCGGTGGGGGCACTCAGGGGTGCCAAAGTGGGCATGGGAGCGTGGGATGGATGGTTACTCCTCTCTGCCCTGTGGAAGCCCAGTTCCCCTCCGAAGGCCCTGGCCCCTGCTCCGGGACTTAGCAAGACTTAGCGTCAGTCTCAGAGAGAATCTGCCCTCCGTCGATTTTATAATTGTAACTGATTGCATGCGATGGAGAAGGCGCTGGGACTCTGGGGCCAGACCCGTGTTCACATCCTGCTTCCACTCCTTATTATTTGTGCTGTATTGAGAGTCACCAAGCTCCCGTGCCTTAATTTCCATCTGGACAATTTTGGAGGCTTGGGGTGAATAGATGAGATCACGGGCAGAGGGCTTAGCAAACCCAGTGGGAAACCAGTCTAGATGACTTCCTTTTCCTCCTGATTAATTTGGTGCTGCAATGATAAAAAGTTGCAGGCGTTTTCTTAGCTCTTGTATGACTTTCGTTTTCGTGTTCTTGCTCTGTTGCCCAGACTGGAGGGCAGTGGCATGATCATAGCTCACTGAAGCCTCCAACTCCTGGACTCAAGCCTTCTTCCCGCATCAGCCTCCTGAGTAGCTGGGATTACAGGTGCCCGCCACCACGCCCGGCTAATTTTTGTATTTTTAGTAGAGATGGAGTTTCACCATATTGGTCAGGCTGGTCTTGAACTCCTGACCTCAGGTGATCCACCCGCCTCGGCCTCCCAAAGTACTGGGATTACAGGCGTGAGCCATCGCGCCTGGCCTCCTGGGCATGTTTTCATATTTTTGTAGTGACAGGGTCTCTCTATGTTGCTCAGACTGGTCTTGAACTCCTGGCCTCCCAAATTCCTGAGATTTCAAGTGTAAGCCACCATGCCTGGCTTGTTTGCCTTTACTATTTCTAACGTGTGGCTCTCTTTTTGAAGGCTGAAGCTTCAGCTTTCAAAATGTTTACATATACATAAAATAGATCTATAGCAGAACATACAGTAGGTAGAGACATGATTTGAAATAACGATGAACATAAGAGGCGTGAAAGAAAAGCACGTTGGGCTGATTTTTTTTTTGTCACGTGAAGAGAAATGTAAGATCTGCTTGTTCTTTTAGCACATAGGTACTAAAGAGGAATTTGTTAAAGTCAGAAAGAAGGACCTGGAACGGCTGACAACTGAAGTGATGCAAATACGGGACTTCTTACCCAGAATACTAAATGGGGAGGTGCTGGAGAGCTTCCAGAAATTAAAGATTGTAGAAAAAAGTGAGTCTTCATTTTCAGCAGTCCTTGGTGGTAATGGTAATTTGTTCTAGCAGATTTACCTTAGGTAAATAATTGTAAACCAATTTTAAGGTACTCTCGTAGTCCTTGCGATGATACTTGGGAGAGTCTGATGACCTAAGAAAGGGAGGTTTCCTCAATGTAGTGACTTGGACATATGTAAGTTGGTGTAAGTTGGTGGCCAGTTTCCTGAGCATCTATTATCAGCTTCTATTTCTCGCTCACTCTCTTCATTGGCAGAAGAATTTTATACTTTTGGTAACTGAAAAGCTCTATTATGAAAATTAAGTACTTACTGTCATAAGTTAAGGTTCTTGCCATCTGGAAACCTTGCATGGAGTTTACGTGTCAGTACAGATAGCTGGAAGTGTATTCATTTGTCTGTAGGTAGATGGGTGAGCCAGTTTCTAGAACTGCTTGAAGTTTAGGCTTTCTGGTGTCCATTCAGACTTTTGAGCTGAGCCATTATGTTGAATACCAGTTTAGGAGCCTATTGAAGTTCCTGGAGATATTCTGAGATTGTCTCAGCACTTGCCTGATTGAGGCCAAGTCACGATTAAATCAGCCTTTGACGGTTAAGGCCAATTTGCTGCATAACATTTGGTTGTCAGCCCTCACTGTGTGCCCTGTAGAAAAGGTGCATCCAGGGGGCCCAGGTAGGTCTAGCACTCATCCAGACAAGGAGATAGGTCACCCCAAGAATATGAGTTTGTGGCATGTGCAAATGTATCTGGTCAGTGGGTCAGCCATATCCAGTTAGAAGGGACAGTGCTCATGGTTACCACAGTGCCTCGCTCTCTTTGTATTCTCTCTGAAGTCCTCGGATCCATTCTTCTCTGCCCCGTGGTGTGCTCTGGGAGGTAGAGTCCTGCACACGGGGTTTCCCTGGTTCCCTTGCTGGCTGCCAGTGGGGCTCACCAGTGGAAGGTATTGCTGGGTGGAGAGAGAGGTTGGAGTGTTTCTTCCCGCTCCCTCCCTGCTTTGCTACTCTTCTGTGGCAGTAGCTGCATCCCTCCAGAACAAAAACTCCTGTCTAGAGGCCTCCTCCATAGTCCTAGCTCTTGCTGGACTCCAGGAATGTTGTTTTCTTCCCCTACTGCTTTGGCTGTAGGGCTGTTGCTGGTCCCTGGGTACCTCAGTGTCCCTTGATGGTTCCGTTATCTCTGCTCTCCCCTCTGTAAGTGGTCCTTTCAGAAAAGTCTCAACATCTAAGTTGATTTCTCTTTCCCACTGGGACCCTGCCAGATATATGTAATGTCATTGGTTGCCAAAATGTTAGGTCATTGACTTCTTGATTTCCCTAGTTTTGATTTCATGCTCATCCAGCAACTTTCTGAGATTAGTCATTCCTTGTGCATTTGTCTTCAGGAAAGGAAGGTAAATAGGCACACACCAGTAGCAGTGCATGTTATATTCTCACTGTAAATTAATAAACTGGCATTCTAAAAAATGCATCAGGGTCTCATGAGTTAGTTAACATGAGTGTCTTTAGTGATCAGTCCCCCTGCCAAAATCAAACTGAGTGAGGGCCACAAACAAATCTGTGGTCACTTGATCACAGTCTGACTTTGGGAGATCTTATCTCATAGTCCTGGCCTCCCCCAGGCTATAGAGTCACCTTTTCCCCCATAATCTCTCTGGCAATTCCTGCTTATTCCCCTTTGCTAAAATTTATCCTTCTCTGTTTAGCAGCCTTCAAATAGGGCTTGAGGCTCAGACCTAGGCCCCCCCTTCTTGCCTCACCCCATGGCTTCTCTCTAGGCAGTCTCATGTATACTCATAGCTTCAGTTACCATCTTGATGCCAGTGGCTGCTGGATTTAGTCTCTAGCCCAGAACTCTCCAAGCTCAAGGCCTTGTGCCTGACTCCTACTTGGCATTTCTTCCTGCTTGTTTCATGATTATTTCAAATTCTAAATGTTTGCCCTAGCCTAATCAGTCTAAGGTCACCAGGAACAGACCCACAGTCTGACAGAGTGAGGTTTATGACTGTTTGTAATGAGGAAGACCATACCAGAACACCAAGAAACTGTGGGGGCATCTCAACAAGGAAGAGGATAGAGTTGCTATAGGACTCAGAGACAGAGTGGTATTAGGTGAAGCGTAAATGAAGCAAAATAGAACTGTGTCTAAAGGGGCCAATATCAAGTCTGACTGTGAAGTGGACCCAGGTCCTGTTTCCTTGAAAACTACAAAGTTGAAATAGATGTGGAACATTGTTCTAGAAATCCCTTACTTGAAGCTCTGCAGTAGCTGGAAATAGGGTTCTTTTCTGTGTCACAGTGACTTAGATCCTGCAGGCAAGAGTGGGATCTTCTTTCTTGTATAATTTCAAACAACAAAATTTCTGCGAGTCTGGGATTTTACAGAATCAGGCTTCTCGGCTGGGCGTGGTGGCTCACGCCTGTAATCCCAGCACTTTGGGAGGCCAAGGTGGGCGGATCACAAGGTCAGGAGATCGAGACCACGGTGAAACTCCGTCTCTACTAAAAATACAAAAAATTAGCCGGGTGCGGTGGCGGGCGCCTGTAGTCCCAGCTACTAGGGAGGCTGAGGCAGGAGAATGGCGGGAACCCGGGAGGTGGAGCTGCAGTGAGCGGAGATTGCGTCACTGCACTCCAGCCTGGTGGACAGAGCGAGACTCCATCTCAAAAAAAAAAAAAAACAGAATCAGGCTTCTCAGTGAATAAGAAGTAGGCAGTCACTCAAAGAAGAGGTCATTATGACACTTTACATTGTCTTTGAGAGATATTTTCTGTTAACTTGGCACCTGACTTTATCTGTGTTTGTTATTCCAGCCTGACAGAAGTCAGGACAGACTTTTGCTTTCTCGGTGCAGGCTAATGCTTACTTCCTGTTGTCATATCTGCCTCATGCTATCCATCCCCTGCCCCTATGTTACACTGGCCTGTCTCAGTCTCCTCAAAGCACCCCACCCAGACTAGAGACCCAGGAGTCTTCCTTGTTACCTGTCTCTCTTCCTCACTACTCCCCATGAAACCTGTCCACTGGTAAGTCTTGTGAGTGTTACTTCATGGATGCATCCTGAATCATCAACCTGCGTCTGTCTCCACTGCTGTGTTCTGCCTTCTACTGGCAGTCTCCTCACTGCCACTCTCCAGTCACTCGGATACACTGTAGCCTGAGTAGTTCGTGACAGTTCAATCTGATGATGCTATTCACCTGCGTAAGTCTTCAGAAGCTTCTCTTTGTTTTTAGGATAAAGAACAAAAACCTAAAAAACCCACCCAAACTCACTATCATCCAAAAACCTACACAAAACCATACTACAGCTTAAAAACCTTTGTATTACTGGGCACAGCCTCGGCCCAAAGTCACTGCCTAATCTGACTACCTTGATGTGATCCATCTTCCTTTGAAATGTTGTCATGGTACCCTGTGCTTCTCCTTCAGACACATGGTTTTATTTCCATTTTACTTTATAAGTTGTTGGGAGTGCAGGGCTCCTGATTTTGTCTATCATTATCTCCCTGGCTGATTATTTGGTCTTGAGGGAGCACCCTACTGCCTCTGCATGACCGTCTTTCTTTTTCTCTCTTCCTTCCTTCCTTCCTTCTCCCTTCCCTTTCTTTCCCTTCCCTTCCCTTTTCTCTCTCTCTTTCCCCCTCTCTCTCTCTTTCTTTCTTCCGAGTCTCACTCTGTTGCCCAGTCTTGAATGCAGTGGCATGATCTCAGCTCACTGCAACCCTGCAACCTCTGCCTCCTGGGTTCAAGTGATTTTCCTGCCTCAGCCTCCCGAGTAGCTGGGATTACAGGTGTGTGCCACCATGCTGGCTAATTTTTGTATTTTTAGTTAGAGACCAGGTTTCACCATGTTGGCCAGACTAGTCTTGAACTCCTGACCTCAGGTGATCTGACCGCCTCGGCCTCCCAAAGCACTGGATTACAGGCATGAGCCACGGCACCCGGCCCGCATGCCCTTCTTTTTAGTTTGCAGTGCTGTCTCATGAAACTCACATGTGCTTCAGGAAACGTGGTGTTAAGAGAAAGGAAGCATCAGATTGGGCTGGGCTGGTTCCAGGAGGGTTACTATGGCCTCCTAAGGCATCTTTTATCTAATTTTGGCTTTTGAGTTCTTACCATTTAGGTAACATGAAGAAAAATAAAAATTCTTCTTTTTATAAGGCCTAGATCTGATGGCCCTCCGCAAGCCTTCCCAGGAGCCTGTCTTCCTAGAGTCATCATGTTAGACATGACTCTAAGATTAGAGCTCTGCAGAGGAAATTCACGGTTGTACTGTGGCAACAAGAGCCATTTGACATACTGATTCTTCTACTCTCCCACTAGCCCTGTGGTCCAGTGTCCACTCCTTTTGCTTCTAGAGGTTAATGTGCGCTTCCAGTCTTTTTTTTTTTTTTTTTGAGGTGGTGTCTTGCTCTGTTACCCAGGCTGGAGTGCAGTGGTGCGATCTCGGCTCACTGCAACCTCTGCCTCCCGGGTTCAAGCGATTCTCCTGCCTCAGCCTCCAGAGTAGCTGGGACTACAGGCACCCACTGTCAAGCCCGGCTAATTTTTGTATTTTTAATAGAGACAGGGTTTCACCATATTGGCCATGCTGGCCTCAATCTCCTGAACTCAAGTGATCTGCCCGCCTTGGCCTCCCAAAGTGCTGGGATTACAGGCATGAGTCACCATGTGCTTCCAATCTTAAGCAGTGACAAAAGGCAACTTGAAGGTAGGAATGAATGCAGGCAGGGAAGGAGTAGACCTGATTTGAGAAGTTTCTTTTAGAGTGTGGATATAGTTCTGTTTGGATGGGCTTAGGCTATAAAGTAACGTGTAAGCCAGCTACAGGATTGAGTAGCGAATGGGGCTTGATTTTGATTGTAGCACAGCATCTACCTTTGGGAGGACTGGGCAAGGTAAGTGGCAGTTTGCAATAATACTGACGAAGGTGTTGCTTGAGAGTCTTAGGGAATTGATGGGCACTGGGGAGAGGCATGGTTTGTTAGGAGGAGAAGGGGAGATGTTCTAGGCCAGGGTGGTGGCATGTGAAAGTCACACGGGATTGAGCAGGACTGATTGCAGGTTCATTAGCTAGTGTTTGCTTGCTGTGTGGAGTAAGAATTGGGGTATAGCAGAATTAGGGATGGAAAATGAGCAGTTTATAGAAGACAATCATAGATTGTTTTTAATTTGAGATGAGAGGCAACTGGAAATTACCACATGGAAATAACCATCAAAATAGTGATTTAAATGACGTTTTTAGGGGAGTGGTTTTTATAGGTGAGTGTAGGATAGGTTTGAGGAATTGGGTGGAAGATGAATTAGAGCATTTGTCAGGGAAAGTCATGGGTTCCTTTAGTGTGTGGGACTGTGGCTGTATGGATGGAATGGAAGGGATGTTTGACTAGTCTCGGTGGTGAAGTCAGGATGAAGTGTCATGATTTACGATTGGCAGTGACAGTATGGAGATACAGGATCATCTATATACTGCCTGATGATTAGTGTCTACAAAATGGGGACAGTGATGCTGTCCTCATAGGCTATGGCAAAGCTTAAACTGAGATAAGCTCTGTAAGGTGTGTGCACTGTGCCTGGCTCATGGGAGTCCTCAGTAAGCAGCACCTCCTCAGATGGTGTGGGAAACTAGGTGAACCCTTGGGGAAATGAAGAGAGACTCCAATTCACAGCCCAGCAGCTTCGCTTCTGGCTCGGTCATTGTCACTTCATGAGTTTGGGAAAAGTTTAGGGAGGTTTGAGTAACACTCACCTATGTTTGCAAGAGATATAAATCGGGTCGGGTGCGGTGGCTCACACCTATAATCTCAACACTTTGGGAAGCCAAGGCTGGAGGATCACTTGAGGTCAGGAGTTCGAGACCAGACTGGCTGACAAGGTGAAACCCCATGTCTACTAAAAATACAAAAATTAGCCAGGTGTGGTGGCATGCACCTGTAATCCCGACTACTCAGGATGCTGAGGCAGGAGAATTGCTTGAACCCAGGAGGCAGAGGTTGGAGTGAGCTCAGATCATGCCGCTGCACTCCAGCCTGGGTGACAAAGAGACTCCATCTCAAAAAAAAAAAAAAAAAAAAAAAAAAGCAAGCCTGAAAACGCTATAGGCATCTCCCTTTGACTTGTTAAGGTGGTGGCACTTAAGTACTTAGTAAAACATCACCCTCTGTTTTCTCTCATCCCTTCTTGTACTTTATTCATCCAACAGTGGTGAATAAATCAGTGGGTATCAAAAATTTGTTTAAAACTAGGAAAATCCTATTTTTTTAAAAATAAAATTTTTTGGGCCAGGCGTGGTGGCTCACGCCTGTCGTTCCAGCACTTTGGGAGGCCGAGGTGGGCGGATCATGAGGTCAGGAGATCGATACCATCCATCCTGGCTGACATGGTGAAACCCTGTCTCTACTAAATATACAAAAATTAGCCAGGCGTGGTGGCGGGCGCCTGTAGTCCCATCTGCTCGGGAGGCTGAGGCAGGAGAATGGCGTGAACCCCAGAGCTGGAGCTTGTCGGAGCCGAGATCGCGCCGCTGCACTCCAGCCTGGGTGACAGAGTGATACTCGGTCTCAAAAAAAAAAAAAAATTATGTAATAGTATATGATGGTTCTATATGTAAACTAGATGAAAATCGTATTTTCTGGATATTTTTAAAATTAAGTTTTAGAACATTTACTTATAAAATCAGTATGTACAATGAAGGTGGTTGATGAAAACAAAAATTTAGTATCAGGGATTTTGGAAGATATTTGGATGATCATTTTCAGCTTCCAGTTTGTTTTTAGTTTTGCATGTGAAGTAGCAGGAAAACACAATCCCACAGATAAGGCGTTGCAGGTGGTTAAGTTTTCAAATAGTTCACCTAGCAACATGGAGACACTTTCTAATTCAACTGATAAGATGCTTGAAATAAGAGGAGTCAGATATTTTTGTTTTACAATTAAATCACTAAGATCTAGCAATTCCTTGCTTTCCTTGATTGGCAATTGTTCATTTTGGAGAGAAATAATAGAAAAGCCATTCAGTCCGTTTAAATCTTCATTGTCTTACAGAAAACACTTTTCATGCATTATGTTGCATTTGAAGTGTTAAATGATATAATGAAAAAAAAAAAAAACAGTTTGGCACCTTAGTGGCCGTCAGATATTCGCTGACAGTCTCAGAGGAGCTGAAGTTATTTTTGTATGTTGACAGCACACCTAAAATTTTGGCCTCATTTCTGAAATAATACAAATGTTAAATAATTTTAACCTTTTAAAATTTACTTATTTATTTATTTTTATGTTAATGTGAGCCAGCCTTGTTTTGGTCATTGAAAATATGAGCAGTGAATGCAAACTAGTGCAGCCATGATACGCTGGTGAGATATTTGACCAACAGGTTTTTCTTTCTTTTTTTTTTAAGATGAAATCTCCCTCTGTCACCCAGGCTAGAGTGCAGTGGCACGATCTTGACTCATTGCAACCCCAGCCTTCCTGATTCAAGCGATTCTCCTGCCTCAGCCTCCCGAGTAGCTGGGACTACAGGTGCGCACCATCATGCCCGGCTCATTTTTGTATTTAACATTTTTTTTCAAAAAAAAAAAAAAAGCAAACTCCGGAAAAACAAAAACAAACAAAAGGCCAGGTGTGGTCAGTACACCTGTAATCTCGGCTACTCTACTCAGGAGGCTGAGGCAGGAGAGTCGCTTGAGCCCGGGAGGCAGAAGTGACAGTGAGTCGAGATTGTGCCACTGTACTCTAGCCTGGGCAACAGAGGGAAGCTCCATCTCTAAAAAAATTTTTTAAAATTAAATAAATAAATGATGAGCAAATGAGGCAAACAAAATGTTAATAGTAGGTAAGTCTGGGTATAGAGATACATGGGCATTTTTTTTCTGTATTAGTTTTTGTGAATTTGAAATTACTTCCAAATAAAAAGTTTAAATAACATTGTAAAATAGAGATATTGGCCGGGCGCGGTGGCTCAAGCCTGTAATCCCAGCACTTTGGGAGGCCAAGACGGGCGGATCACGAGGTCAGAAGATCGAGACCATCCTGGCCAACACAGTGAAACCCCGTCTCTACTAAAAAAAAAAAAAAAAAAAAATACAAAAAAAAGTAAAATAGAGATATTAATTAAATGTTTATGAGACTCTAATTGTTCCCCAGGTAGTCTTAGATTCTTAGTGGTAGGATTTGAAAACCACTGCACTATGTTATTTCTAAAGTGTTTGTACAAGGGTATTTTGAGATTAATTTACAGAGTTTGGTATGAGTACCCCCGTTTCAGTTCTGGGAAGAATTATTTGTAGTCTGTAGAAATAAGAACTTGAGAAATGTCCATGAAGAGTGGAACCAAAGAGTGAGCACCAAAAAAGGATTAATACTTTGACTCAGAGTTTATTGTGGCCCAAATGAAAGAACACCAGGTGTGTGTGTCACACCCATATCCTGGCAGGGGACAAAAGGAGTAAACAGTAAAGTGAGGAGATGGAAGTGTGATCAGGGTTCAGGGAGCCAGTGCCTGGAGAAAGAAGCATCCAGGAACTAACGAGTGGAGCGCCATCGGCCTCCCCTAGGTTGAAGGAGCAGGAGAAGGGAGAGAGGTACCAAACTTGGTGAGAGGCGTTGCTCTGGACAAGATGCTTGACTGCACCTGTGGCCTCACCCAGAAGGATGAAGCCCAGCAGGGAGGATGGAGTGGGGAGACATGTCCCACCCTTAGTCATCTCCTCCTGTCCTCCAGTTTCCTGCAGGGCTGCTACTGCATCCAACAGGAAGCCGTAGGACGAGGGAGCCCTGTTGCTATGGGACTTCACATCCGCTTCTTGGGGCACAGATCAGGGTGAAGATTGTCTAGAACACAGGAAAGTAGAGAAAAAAACGCTTGGGGAGCTTATGAACAGAGAAGGTGGAAAGGTGGTCAAGATGGAGGGGAGGAGGCGTGTAGTGTTTGAATAGCACCCCTGACCACCCTGCTATTCATGTCATGTATGTGTTTCAGTGAATGAAAAGCAAAGTTCCCTGACTCGGGTTTGGGAAATCAACAGAATTAATTTGAGTTCAAGAGTGATGTTAGCTTTTTTTTTTTTTTTTTTTTTTTTTTTTTATATGAGATGAAGTCTTGCTCTGTCGCCCAGGCTGAAGTGCAATGGCATGATCTTGGCTCACTGCAACATCCGCCTCCCAGGTTCAAGCAGTCCTCACACCTCAGCCTCCCGAGTAGCTAGGACTATAGGTGTGTACCACCACGCTGGGCTAATTTTTGTAGTTTTAGTAGAGACGGGGTTTCACCATGTTGTCTAGGCTGCTCTTGAACTCCCGACCTCACATACCAGGTGATTAAGAAATGGTAAGATAAATTGATGCCGTTTGTGCAGTTTTCTTTGATTAGTGTTTTAGAAATCCTTCTTTTCATTTCTAGCTTTCTGTACCCTCCATGTGAATAAGTTGAGTATTAAGAGATACAGCCATTCTCATGTTATTAGACCTGTATTAAGAAATGATTATTGGCTGCGTGCAGCAGTTCATGCCTGTAATTTCAGCACTTTGGGAGGCCAAGATGGGCAGATCACTTGAGGTCAGGAGTTCAAGACTAGCCTGGCCAACATGGTAAACCCCATCTCTACTAAAAATACAAAAATTAGCCAGGTGTGGTGGCAGGCACCTGTAGTCCCAGCTACTCGGGAGACTGAGTTGGGAGGATCACTTGAACCTGGGAGACGTTGGTTGCAGTGAGCTGAGATCGTGCCATCTCCCCACTACACTCCAGCCTGGGCAACAGAGCAACTCCGTCTCAAAAAAAAAAAAAAAAAAAAGGTTGTTTCAGAAGATACATAGATGTTTTAATGGTCTGTGATTTAGTTTGTTTGCAGTATTCACTGTTCATATTATTTCTGTCTCTGGGTTTAAAAAAATTACAAAAGTAATATATTCTTACTGTGTAAGAATGTGACATACAGATAACCAAAGTAGCTGTGTGTTTTTCTTGGTTCAAAGATTAGCAGAAGGAATGTATAAAGAAGTGAAATAAGTTTATGTGACAAATATTTATGTACTACCTACTGTGTTCCATATAGACATTTGGAGGGTAGGCATAGAAGAAAACATGCAAATCCCTGCCTTCAGGGTGCTTTTAGGTAGCAGGCACGCAGTGGGCCAAGTTGAAAGCGCAAGGTCATTTGCTGCCGTTGCTTTTGGTGTTTTAGACATGAAGTCCTTGCCCATGCCTATGTCCTGAATGGTACTACCTAGGTTTTCTTCTAGGGTTTTTATGGTATTAGGTCTAACATTTAAGTCTCTAATCCATCTTGAATTAATTTTCGTATAAGGAGTAAGGAAAGGATCCAGTTTCAGCTTTCTACTTATGGCTAGCCAATTTTCCCAGCACCATTTATTAAATAGGGAGTCCTTTCCCCATTTCTTGTTTCTCTCAGGTTTGTCAAAGATCAGATGGCTGTAGATGTGTGGTATTATTTCTGAGGACTCTGTTCTGTTCCATTGGTCTATATCTCTGTTTTGGTACTAAAGAGCTTCTGCACAGCAAAAGAAACTACCATCAGAGTGAACAAGCAACCTACAGAATGGGAGAAAATTTTTGCAATCTACTCATCTGACAAAGGGCTAATATCCGGAATCTATAAAGAACTCAAACAAATTTATAAGAAAAAAACAACCCCATCAAAAAGTGGGCAAAGGATATGAACAGACATTTCTCAAAAGAAGACATTCATACAGCCAACAGACACATGAAAAAAATGCTCATCATCACTGGCCATCAGAGAAATGCAAATCAAAACCACAATGAGATACCATCTCACACCAGTTAGAATGGCAATCGTTAAAAAGTCAGGAAACAACAGGTGCTGGAGAGGATGTGGAGAAATAGGAACGCTTTTACACTGTTGGTGGGATTGTAAACTAGTTCAACCATTATGGAAAACAGTATGGCGATTCCTCAAGGATCTAGAACTAGATGTACCATATGACCCAGCCATCCCACTACTGGGTATATACCCAAAGGATTATAAATCATGCTGCTATAAAGACACATGCACACATATGTTTATTGCGGCACTATTCACAATAGCAAAGACTTGGAATCAACCCAAATGTCCATCGGTGACAGACTGGATTAAGAAAATGTGGCACATATACACCATGGAATATTATGCAGCCATAAAAAAGGATGAGTTTGCGTCCTTTGTAGGGACATGGATGCAGCTGGAAACCATCATTCTTAGCAAACTATCAGAAGAACAGAAAACCAAACACCGCATGTTCTCACTCATAGGTGGGAACTGAACAATGAGATCACTTGGACTCGGGAAGGGGAACATCACACATCGGGGCCTATCATGGGGGGGAGGGGGGAGGGATTGCATTGGGAGTTATACCTGATATAAATGACGAATTGATGGGTGCTGACGAGTTGATGGGTGCAGCACACCAACATGGCACAGGTATACATATGTAACAAACCTGCACGTTATGCACATGTATCCTAGAACTTAAAGTATAATAAAAAAAAAAAAAAAAAAAAAAGAAAGTACAAGGTCAGAGTTCTGTTCCAAGGCAGCAGCAATGCTCCCGTCTGGCCACAAGGCGGCGGCCTCATACAGCAGAAGGGCACTTGCCTCCTCCCCAGGAGCCTGGCGTGGATGGGTGTGGCCTCCCCAACTGACCGGAGTTCTGAGATTGCCTACCGTAGAGTCCTAGAGTCGGCTGTTTTAACCCTGTTCTTTTGGTATGTTAACTTGCGCTAGGGTTGCGTACAGCTGTCTAGAACAAGTGATTATGAAATTACCATAATGCAAGAGAGCCCTTTTGGGTGGTCAAAGTTACTTCCCACAGGTTTTTACACATAATAAGGGTTGTAGAGATTTCCTATCTCCTTTACCATGTTTGAGTAGTATATAGTTTAATAGTAGAAGCCAAATTTAACAGTTAAATGCAAAGAAAAATTTTAAATCACAGAAATTTCATCTTAGTTTTTCAGTTTGTTCTTTTTTGTCTATGACCGTAGGTGGTATTTCATACATGATGATTGTAGTGTGTATGTGTATAAATAATGTATTTCCATTTGACATTGTTACAAATAATGCAAGTATGTAGTTTTTAAAGCATAGTGCTTGCTAGTTGATTTTTTGGCCAGGATTAGGATAAAATCAAGAATTCCAGTAAAAGTCATTGTGGCATAATATTTCTTAAAAAAGCAGAAAATGAAACTGCAATTTGAGGGAGAGGATATAGTCCAAAGGCACTTTGCTCTATTTCTGAGAAACACTTTTTTTTTTTTGAGAGATGGGGTTCTTACCCTGGCTGGTCTCAAACTCCTGGCCTGAAACAATCCTCCCACCTCGGCTTTCCAAAGTGCTGGAATTACACAGGCGTAAGCCACTGGGCCTGGCCCCTGAGAAACACATTTTATAAGAAGCTTTGCCAGCCAATTTTATACTGTTTAACTGGTCTGAATATTTACTTTTAGGTTGTAATCTTTCTTCTAGGACAGGGTCTCTAGAAAATTTAGAGACTAGCTTTATTTCTTCCTCCCTTTATTAAAGTTTCCTTTAGGACTTTGGGGATACATGTGTTCTAAGCAGTCCCCACAATTTTCTTATTCGGGCTTCCTCTTGTCCTCTTGGAACCCTAGATTCGAAAGCCCTACCCCTTCTTGTTTGTTTGCATATAATTGAGGAAGTGTCTGTGAGCTTTTTCTCCTCTAGGGTGGAGTAATGTTCCGTTTTCCAGGCGCCTGGCTCTTTGAGGCTTTCTCACTCATCCCAAGTGAGAGTACAAGAATGAGACAGATAAACAGAGTTGCCTTGTGTTTTTCTCGGTTCAAGGATTAGGAGAGGGAATGTGTAAAGAAGTGAAATTCCTTGGCCGGGCGCGGTGGCTCAAGCCTGTAATCCCAGCACTTTGGGAGGCTGAGACGGGCGGATCACGAGGTCAGGAGATCGAGACCATCCTGGCTAACACGGTGAAACCCCGTCTCTACTAAAAAGTACAAAAAAAACTAGCCGGGCGAGGTGGCGGGCCCCTGTGGTCCCAGCTACTCGGGAGGCTGAGGCAGGAGAATGGCGTGAACCCAGGAGGCGGAGCTTGCAGTGAGCTGAGATCCGGCCACTGCACTCCAGCCTGGGCGACAGAGCGAGACTCCGTCTCAAAAAAAAAAAAGTGGAATTCCTTCATGTGACAAATATTAGGTAGCTGCCTTCCATTACTCCATTTTTCTTGCTCTTTCACATTCCTGTGGATGGGTTCCCTTGTTTGCTGTTGCTGATCATGTGTTGCATGTTCATTTTATTTTATTGGTGATGAGAGACCAGGTTATTGCCCAGAAGTAGTTCTCAAAGTGTGGGTCCCAGACAGGCAGCGTAAGTCTTACTGGGAACTTGTTAGAAATGTAAATTCTCAGGCTCACCTCAGCTGTTCCAAATTGGAGACTCTGTGGATGGGACCCAGCTGACTCTGTATTATCAGGTCCTCCAGGGATTCTGATGTACACTAAAGTTTGAGAATCACTGTCCTAAAGCATTGCTACTTTAATCAGAGAAGTTAGACCATTAGCTCTTGGCACCCTCAAATCTTGGTATATGTTGGCATAAAAACTGATGATTTCCTAGCTCTTGAGATCAATCACTTACAACTTTGTGTTATGTGTTTGATTTTTTGAATGTCAGTATTTCTGCAACATAATATTTAAATTTAAAGTTGATAATGCTTTTGCTTGGTTTATTGACAGGGGTTTTTTGGGATTTTTGTTGATTGTTGTTGACTCATCAACTAAATGAGTGTAGTGGAGAGGAAGTGCTATGTAGTTCCCACTGTTTCACTGTAGCATTTTCTCTTTTTATCACTGTTATTTCCCTCCTTCAGTGCCGACTACTGCAGTTGTTCCCATTGAGTCAGTCTGCCAGTGGGTGACACTAGCTTTGTGAATCAGCCTGTGCTGGCACCGTGCACTCGCTGAGCTGCCTTCTGCTTTTCATGGAGTAGCGACAAGTCTGTGCCATGAAACAGTCGGGCTTCTCAGCTCTGCCTTTGATCCTTTAAATAACACATTTTCTTGAAGCCTTGAGTACTGTCTGGCAGTAAAGCGAAGCCTTAAAAACACAGAACAGAAAACCAAAGTCCTTTGTGCTGTGGGCTAAAAACTGAGATGAACTTAGAGAACAAGACTTTTAGAATATTGGTTATTCAAGGACAGGTTAGAAGTCAAGAAATGCAGATGTTCTCACCTAAGTAATCAGTGCATGTTTTACTAAGTCAAGACTGGGCAAAATAGATGCTTAGGGAGAGATTAGTGACTTGAAATATCTTGAGTAATTTTACGTCTCTTTCTCCTAGACCTGGAAAGGAAAGAACAAGAATTAGAGCAGCTGAAAATGGATTGTGAGCACTTTAAAGCCCGCCTGGAAACCGTGCAGGCCGACAGCATGAGAGACAAGAAGGTACCGTGCTCAGGGACAGGCTCTCACCATGCCAGAAAGTGGGGTTGGTTTACAGCCTTTCACTTATGATAAGCAGTGGGTCTGAATTTTTTACTCTTAATCCTCAATCAGTTGTATTTGTAAATGTGTGTATTCTGAGTGTGTTGGAATGTAGTTGAACAGATGGATTTTATAACCATTTAACACGTAGGTTATTCACTTGGTATCTTTTAACTTTTATGTTTAAAAATCTGCTCTACAGCATAAAGGTTCATAATTATCTTAGTTCATTTTGTGTTGCTATAACAAAATATCTGAGACTGAGTAACTTATAAAGAAAAGAGGTTTATTTTTGTCGAGATTTTGGTGGCTGGAAGGTTCAAGATTGGGCATCTTTTTCTGGTGAGGGTCTCAGGCTGCTTCAAATCATGACAGAAGGGGAGCGGGCTGTGTGACGAGATCACATGATGAGAGAAAGCAAGAGAGAGAAACTGAGGAAGCCAGACTCTTTACCAGCCTGCTCTCGGGGAAACTAATCCATTCCTGTGAGAGCGAGAACTCACTCACCCTCCAGAGAGCACATTAATCGATTCATGAGGAATCCACTCCCATGACTCATACACCTCCCACTAGGCCCCACCTCTCAAGAGTGCCACATTGGGGATCAAATTTCAACATGGTTTGGATGGGGACAAACCACATCCAAACCATAGCAATAAGAATCTTGAGGGAAAAAATGTACATAATATCTTATAGTTGGAGATAGATGTATTAAATCAGAAGTATGTGTAATTAATTTGGGGATTATTATATTTTAACCAGTTATTTTATATAAATATTAGAGAAACTAATATTTCTTAAAAATTGCTTAACTTTTTGTGTGGCATAACTTCCTTTTCCATACAACTAGAACTATTCCCACACTCTTTATAAAATTTGGGGCCTGGATATATTTTTATTTTGAATAATAATAGTACTAACAGGCCAAGTGCAGTGGCTCAAGCCTATAATCCCAGCCCTTTGTGAGGCCATGGTAGGCAGTTCACTTGCAGTCAGGAGTTCGAGACCAGCCTGGCCAACATGGTCAAACCCAGTCTCTACTAAAAATACAAAAATTAGCCGGGCATAGTAGCAGGTGCCTGTAATCCCAGCTACTTGGGAGGCTGAGGCAGGAGAATTGCCTGAACCCAGGAGGTGGAGGTTGCAGTGAGCTGAAATCATGCCACTGCACTCCAGCCTGGATGACAAAGCGAGACTCCATCTCAAAAAAAAAAAAAAAAAAAGAAGCCATTCCAGTAAATACATACTGAGAAGGAGGAAACAGCCATGGTAAAGTAGCTTGAAATCACTAGGGTTTTGTTGCCCTGGAACTTTGACCTTAAAATGTGGGAATATTTTACCCAACGATTCCCTATTTATAGTTAAAAATCTTGTTCAATAGTCCAATTTAATACCGAGGGAAGCCCCTGCAAGGTAAATACAGAGAAGCCCCTGCAAGGTGGATACAGAGAAGCCCCTGCAAGGTGGATACAGAGAAGCCCCTGCAAGGTGGATACAGAGGGAGGCTCCTGCAAAAGGTTGCTGTAACAAGGCCATTTCTCTTCTAGCAGCTGCCTTATCTGTAGCCTTTGCTGTAATCTCTGTCCAGGCCTGTACTGATCATAAGGAGGGACTCTAGAAACTTATTTTATTATTTTTATTTTTTTTGAGTCAGGGTCTTGCTCTGTTGCCAGGCTGAAGTGTAGTGGTGCAATAATAGTTGCGGTAGCCTCGATCTCCTGGGCTTAAGTGATCCTCCTCCTTGACCTCCAGAGTGGCTGGGACTACAGAGATGTGCCATGACACCCAGCTAATTTAAATTAATTATAAATTTTTATTTTTTACAAGAACAATTCTATTAAAGCATAATTTTTAAAACAATTTTTAAGATTTTTTATAGAGATGGGGTCTCACTATGTTGCCCAGGTTGGTCTTGAACTCCTGGGCTCAAGTGATCCTCCTGCTTTGGGCCTCCCAAAGTGCTGGGATTACAGGCATGGGCCACTGCACCTGGCTCTGGAAACTTATTATAGAATTGAGGACCCAGGAAAGAATCCAGGGACTAGATCCTAAGTTAGATTATTGCTAGAAAGTACTTTTTTTTTTTTTTTTTTGAGACAGTCTTGCTCTGTCGTCCAGGCTGGAGTGTAGTGGCGCAGTCTCAGCTCACTGCAACCTCCACCTCCTGGATAGCTGGGATTACAGGCGCGTGCCACCACTCCTGGCTAATTTTTGTATTTTTAGTAGAGATGAGGTTTCGCCACGTTGGCCAGGCTGGTCTTGAACTCCTGACCTCAGGTGATCCGTCCACCCTGGCCTCCCAAAGTGCTGGGATTACAGGCGTGAGCCACTGCGCCTGGCTGCTAGTAAGTACTTCTGTATGAGTGAAAAATCACTAGGAAAAGGCATAAATTATTGAGTTCAATGTGTGAGAAAAGGTCGGAAACAAAGTATGGAACCAAAATCATAAAGTGTGAGCAAGCAGCTTCCGAACCCCTAGAGAAAGGCTACTCAAAGAAGGAAGACTTTGTTCCTGGCCATGGTGGAGATATTTCCTCCACAGAGATTTTGTAGGGTCAGTGGAGGAGGTGCACTGGGTCTTGATACCTGCTTATGATGTCAGGAGGCTAGGCCAGGAAAGAGTCCTGGCAGTAGCAATGTTTGGACCCTCGAGGAAAAAGATCCCAGCTTCCTGTTGAAGGCACAACTGTTGCAGAATATTGGCCAGGCGTGGTGGCTCATGCCTGTAATCCCAGCACTTTGGGAGGCCGAGTTAGGCGAATCACAAGGTCAGGAGATCGAGACCATCTTGGCTAACACAGTGAAACCCTGTCTCTACTAAAAAAAAAAAAACAAAAAAAACAAAAAAAACAAAAAATTAGCTGGGCGTGGTGGCGGGCGCCTGTAGTCCCAGCTACTCAGGAGGCTGAGGCAGGAGAATGGCGTGAACCCGGAAGGCGGAGCTTATAGTGAGCCGAGAAACTTTTAAAAGAAAAATTGTGGTTAAGCTAAAATAAGAAATGAACTACAGAAAGATTTTGAAGAAATCTTGGGAGTTTTGTGTTTGATAAACTGTTATGTATGAGTATTCCATTAAACAGGAAAATGTATCAGGGTTTGATTATTGTTTCTTTAAAGCAGGATTATTGAGGTATATTTTGTGCCACAAAATTTTTTTCCATTGTGATTGTATATATTGTAATTGTATAGTTTGATAGTTTTTAGTAAATTTATACGACTTTTTTTTTTGGTTAAAATTTTTTGGTCCAATCCCACTGGAAACAAAAAAAATTTTTTGGATACACTTACAGATTCACTAGAAGTTGCAAAAAGTCCAGGGAAGTTACCTATACCCTTCACCCAGTTTCCTCTAGTGGTGACATCTTGCATAACTGTAGTAGAAGATAAAAACCAGGAAATTGGAATTGGCACAATTAACAGAGCTTTCAAGTTTCACCAGTTTTCACCTGGACTTCTTTGTATTTCATCACTTCTGTATGTACTCATTTGTGTGTGTGCATATGTACATAGGTCTGTGCAATTTTATGACATTTGTAGATTCATGTAGCTACCACCACACTCACAGAACTGTTCCATCACCATAAGGCTCCTTGGTGCTACCCCTTTATGGCCACATCCACCCCATTCCCTCTGCGTAGCCCCTGGCAATCACTAATACATTTTCCATCTCTCTAATTTTGTTATATCAAGAATGTCATAACGTGGAATAACCTTTTAAGATTGACTTTTCCTTGAGACAGGGTCTCACTGTGTCACCCAGGCAGTGACATGCAGTGGCAGGATCATGGCTTGCTGCATCCTCAACCTCTTGGGCCCAAGCAATCCTCCCATATCAGCCTCCCAAGTAGCTAGGTCCACAGGCACATGCCACCATGCCCAGCTAATTTTTAATTTTTTTGTAGAGACAGGTTCGCTGTGTTGCTCAGGCCGGTCTTGAACCCCTGGGCTCAATTGATCCTTTGGCCTTGTCCTCCCAAAGTGTTGAGATTACAGGCGTGAGCCACAGGTGTCTGGCAGAGACTGACTTTCACTCAGATACATCCAAGTTGCATGTATTGTTAGTTTGTTTCTTTTTATTGCCTCCTATTTCATGGTATGTATATGTTGCAATTGGTTTGCAATATGTTGCAGTTCCTCCACTGAAAGAAGTTTGAATAGTTTCCACGTTTTTTTTTTCTACTACTGATAAAGACACTAGTAACATCCATGTATAGGTTTTTGCGTGAATGTGTGTCTTTATTTTTGTGTAATAAATGCCTGAGAGTACAATTACTGGGTTGTATGGTAAGTGCACATTTAGTTTTGGAAGAAATTGCCAAATCGTTTTCCCGAGTGGCTGTACCATTTTATATTCCCACCAAAAATGTATAAGTGATTCACTTTCTTCGTGTCCTAACCAGCATTTGGTGTTATCTCTATTTTGAATTTTAGTCATTTTGATAGGTGTGTTTTGGTTTTAATTTGCATTTCCCTAATAGCTAATTATGTTGAATATCACTTCATGCATTTATTTTCTGTCTGTGTATTCTCTTTTATAAAATGTTTTTTTCATGTCTTTTATCCATGTTCTAATTGGATTTTTTCCCTTTTCACTTTTGCGTTTGAGCTCTTGATATATTCTAGACACAAGTCCTTTGCTGAATACATGTTTTGCAAGTCTTTTCTCCCAGTCTGTAGCTGCTCTTTTCATCTTCACAGCTTCTTTCAGAAAGCTAATGTTTTAAATTTTGATGAAGTCCAATTTACTGATTTCTTCTTTTTATGGACTATTTTCTTGTTGTTATGTCTAAGAATTTTTCATATAGCTCTAGGTCCCCACAATTTTCTCCTGTTCTTTTTTCTTAATAGTTTTATAGTTTTACATTGTGCATTTAAGTCTATGATTTATTTTGAGTTAATTTTTGTAGAAGGTAAGAGGGTTAAGTCCAGGTTAATATTTTCTTCTTTGGCTTATCGTTGTCCAGTTGCTTCAGCGCTATTTCTCAAAAAGACTCTCTCTCCTTCATTGAATTGCTTTGGCACCTTTGTCAAAATTCAGTCATACCGACCTGGGTCTGTTGTGGGTTCTCTACTCAGGTGCTTTGATCTGTTCCTCCACCAATGATACGTTGTTTTGATTACTGTAGTGAATAGTAAGCTTTAACACTGGATAAAATGATTCTTCCCATTTCATTCCTCTGTTTCAGAGTTGCCTTAACTATTGTAGCTCCTTTGCTTTTCTACATACAGTTTAGAGTAATCTTGTTTATGTCTACAAAAGCCTTGCTGGAATTTTAGTAGGAATTGTGGTGTGTTTGTAGATCAGTTTGTAGAGAATTGATATCTTTACTCTGTTGAATCTTCCAATTCATAAACATAGCATGTCTCTCCATTTCTTTAAGTTGTCTTTAATTTCTTTCATCAGCAGTTTATAATTATTTTCAGCATCTAGATTTGTGTTAGATTTTTACCTAGTTATTTTCAGCATAAACATTTGTATTAGATTTTTACCTAAGTATTTAATTTTATTTGGATTAACTGTAAATGGTATTGTGTTTTTAATTTTGGTTTCCATTTTTTAGTTAGTACATAGAAATGTAATTGCTTTTTGTTTGTTTATCTTGTCCCCTAGGCTGCAGTGCAGTGGTATGATCTCAGCTCACGACAACCTCTGCCTCTCAGGTTCGAGCAATTCTCCTGCCTCAGCCTCTTGAGTAGCTGGAATTACAGGTGCCCGCCTCCATGCCCGGGTAATTTTTGCGTTTTTAGTATAGACACGATTTCGCCATGTTGGCCAGGCTAGTCTCGATCTCCTGACCTCAAGTGATCCGCCCGCCTTGGCCTCTCAAAGTACTGGGATTACAGGTGTGAGCCACCGCACCCAGCCCCTATGGTCTTTTTGAACTCATTTATGACTTCTAGGAGTTCTTTTATAGATTTCTTGAGATTTTCTACAGGGACAATCATGTCATCTACAAATAGGGGCTGTTCTAGTTCTTCATTCTGCTTTGTATACCTTTTATTTCTTCCGCTTGCCTTCTTGCGTGGCCAGAACTTCCAGCACTATAGCACTGTGCTGAATTAGAGTGGTGAGAGTAGATGTCTTTGCCTTATTCCTGATCTCAGGGGAAAGTATTCAGTCTTTCAGCATTAATTATGATTTTAGCTGTAGGTTTTTGCAGATGCGTTTATAAAATTGAGAAAGTCAGCTGGGCACAGTGGCTCAAGCCTGTAATCCCAGTACTTTGGGAGGCTGAGATGGGCGGGTAATGAGGTCAGGAGATCGAGACCATCCTGGCTAACACAGTGAAACCCTGTCTCTACAAAAAAAATACAAAAACTAGCCGGGTGAGGTGGCGGGCGTCTACTTGGGAGGCTGAGGCAGGAGAACGGCATAAACCTGGGAGGCGGAGCTTGCAGTGAGCTGAGATCCGGCCACTGCACTCCAGCCTGGGCGACAGCGCGAGACTCCGTCTCAAAAAGAAAAAAAAAAAAAAATTGAGACAGTTCCCCTCTATTCCTAGTTTGCTGAGTTCCTTTTTTCTTTTTTTTTTCTTTTTCCCCAGAGACAGGGCTTCACTCTGCAGCCCAGGCTGGAGTGCAGTAGTGTGATCATAGCTCACTGCAGCCTTGAACTCCTGGGCTCATGGGATCCAATTGCCTGAACCTCTTGAGTCTGTAGGCATATGCCACCATGGCCAGCTAATTTTTTTTTTTTTTTTTTAAGTTTTTGTAGAGATAGGGTCTTGCTGTGTTGCCAAGGCTGGTCTCCACCTCCTCTCTCTTGTCAAGTGAACCTCCCACCTTGGTTCCTTAAAGTGCTGGGATTACAGGCATGAGCCACTGGTCCTGACTAAGAATTTTTTATTTTTATTTTTTTATCATGAGTGAGTGTTGGATTTTGTCCAATAAACTTTTAGAACATTTCCATCACTTATCTGTGGCAGTTAGTCCCTGCTGTCTTGCACAGCCCCAGGCAAACACTGATCCACTTTCTGTCTCTTTAGATTTGCCTTTTCTGAATAGTTTGTAGGAACAGAATTATATAATATGTAGTCTTTTGCGTCTGGCATACTGTTCTGAAGGTTTATTCGTGTTTTATTCTTTTTTATTGCAAAACAAGATTCCATTGGATAGATGTATCACATTTTCTTCATCCATTCACCAGTTGATGGGCGTTTAGATTGTTTGTAGTTTTCTTTTCTTTTTCTTTTTTATTTTATAGATACAGGGTTTTGCCGTGTTGGCCAGGCTGGTCTCGAACTCCTGGCCCCAAGTGATCTGCTCGCCTTGGCCTTCCAAAGTGCTGGGATTACAGGCGTGAGCCACCTTGCCTGGCCTGTTCCAGTTTTTGACTGTTATGAATAATGCAACTACAAACATTTGTGTACAAGTTTTTCTGTGGTCATATGTTTTCATTTTTCTTTTCTTTCTTTTTTTTTTGAGACAGGATTTCGCTCGGTCACCCAGGCTGGAGTGCAGTGGTGTGATCTCCACTCACTGCAGCCTCTACCTCCCAGGTTCAAGCAATTCTTCTGCCTCAGCCTCCTGAGTAGCTGGGATTACAGGTGCGTGCCACCACGCCCAGCTAATTTTTGTATTTTTAGTAGAGACGGGGTTTCACCATGTTTGTCAGGTTAGTCTTGAACTCCTGACCTCAAGCAATCCACCTACCTCCACCTCCCAGAATGCTAGGATTACAGGTGTGAGCCACCGCATCCGACCCTGTGATTCATTTTGAATTAATTTTTTTTTGCATATGAATATTCAGTTGTTTTAGCATCAGTTGTTGAAAAGACTATCCTTTTTCCATTGAATTGCATGGGCACCTTTGTTAAAATCAATTTTTTCAGTTTCACTGATCTATATGTCCATCCTTATACCAATGCCACACTGGTTCTATTTTGGTAGTTTTATAATTTGTTTTTTCCTCTAAATCATGCACTGTTAGTCTTCTAACATTGTTCTTCTTTTTCAGACAACTTTTTAGATATTCTGAGTCTTTTGCATTTCCATAGAAATTTTAGAATCAGATTATCACTTTGTACAGAAGTCGGCTGAGATTTTGATAGGGATTGTGTTGATCGGTTTGGGAAGAATTGACATCCTACCAATTTTTGAACATGGTATATCCATTTAGCTCTTCTTTACTTTCAGTAATGCTGTGTAGTTTTCATTGTATAGGTCTTGCACTTTAAAAAATTATTCTTATTTTTGATGTTACTGGGAATGCTATGATTTTGAGGTTTTTTTTTTTTTTATATTATTGTACTTTGTGTGGAACCCTGCATTGGGGAATATCCTCCTGCACCTACCAAATGTGACTGTAGTGAGGAAAGTCCTGCCTGGTTATTCTCAGTAGTCTTTTTGTGGTCATGCAGAAAAACTACCATACCCTGACTAATTGAGATGCAGACTGCTTAAGTTGTGAGAAAAGCTAGAATTCCAAAAGGAAGTGCTGTGACGTAGTTTTCTTCATGTGTCACCATGATTTGTGTTCAGCTGCATACACTGGAAGGATGAATCTAGGAGTCCAGATTGTTGTTATAATGAAGACATTGAAAACTCAGAGTTGACAGGTCACATGATGCAGTATTAGCATGTGCCAGAGGTTCAGTGGCCGTTTTTTTCTTAAATACATGTGTGTATATATGTATGAATATGGATGAATCTCTGTGTGCCAAATGCATTGTCTCCAGGTAACTATGAGCGAGCCACCCTAATCCGAGTTACGAGGTCAACAGTATTGATTTGTGGCCCCAAAGCTCTCTTTTTCCTCCAGGGGGTGAAAAGCCCTGGAGGTGGCTTCCTCCAGGGGGTGGAAATGAATTTGACTAGGGTTTTGTATTTTTCAGTTTTTGTGTTATTAAATCAGGAAATACTATCACCTTTTAAGGGAATTTTAGGTACCTGGTGCTGGTGGTTGGAGAGGACAGAAAGCCCCACATCACTCCAGTAGTGCACTCAAGGTGAATCCTCAAAGTGTGCTTGTGTTGTTCAGGAGGGCCATCAGGATGGCCATTCCCTGTGTTTCCCTTGTGAAGAGAGCCATGGCGGAGACTTAGCCAGCTACAGGTCACCTCAGACACTGCTGGTGGGAGAGTAGGAAACTCTTCCTAGCCTCCATCTTCTTGTTAGACTGGCACTGGCTTGCTGCACCAGGGCGTGAATAGGACTCCCAGCCTTCACAATTCTTTTTGCCCCTCCTCCCATCTTTCCTATCTGGTCTTAGGTTTTAGGTTTTCTTTCCCTGTTTAGCTTCACAGATTATATTTTATATTTACTGGCACTTGTGACAATATTCTCATGAGGACTTAAGGATATGTTTATATAGAATGAGTTTTTCTAAAGTACTTCTTTTTTTACAAATCCTGATGTCCAAGTGCCTTTTATTTGGCGTCTGCCTCTGGCAGATGGTGTTTTTTCAATGGAGTGAGCCATTTGGAGGAGGCAGTCTCCTGTCTTAGAAATGTTGCTCTCTGGGTAAACTGCTTTGTGAGGTTGTTTTTGTTCAGAAGCCTCGGTTGGTGCTGGTTCTGGGTATAGTCACTTGGGGCTTGAGATATTTCATGTAGTTACTTAAAGTAGATGAATTCAGCTCTGTGGGTTTATCAACCATAATATAGTAGTATGTTCTTTCCTCAGATATTTCTCAAATGTTTTTGCCTTTGAAATTTCTTCTGTAGATATAGATTATGACTCTGTTAGGACTGGCTTTCATTTGCAGCTATTTTCTATAATTATACATGCATTTCTTTAATAAATACCTTTGTGAAAGAGGAAATGTAATCAAGATACGTCAAGGTTGAATGCTATTATTTATTTTTCGATTTTGTTTTGCTTTCAGGAGAAACTGGCTCTTCGACAGCAGCTGAATGAAGCGAAGCAGCAACTCCTGCAGCAGGCAGAGTATTGTACAGAAATGGGAGCAGCAGCCTGTACCCTCTTGTGGGGCGTCTCCAGCAGTGAGGAAGTCGTCAAGGCCATTTTGGGAGGAGTAAGTATGGTCACTGGACTCTCTAGATATTGTTGATTAATGCTTGTATAACTTAGAGCATATAGCTTATTAAGGCATTTAAAGACTAAGTCCCTATCTTTCCATTTTCTTTTGTTCGTTCATCAGCTAGTTATTGAATACCTGTCGTATGTGGTTCATTGTAACCTGATGCAAAGTGAATGAAATAAGCTCCCTTCTCTCCAGGAGACCTTGTGGTATATGTGGACATATTACCACTTCAGTATTAATGCTTTATATGTGTTTAACAAGATCAAAAGTGCTTTTATATATATTATCTCTTGGTTAATATAGTATTTAATTTATTGAATATATGTTCTCTAACATATATACATGTATGTAGATGTGTGTGTTTGTACACACACACATGTACATATAGATGCAGTTGAACCTTGAGCAACATGCAGGTTAGGGGCGCTGACCTCCTGTGCAGTCGAAAACCACATAGAACTTTTGACTCTATGGTTGGCTGGAAGCCTTACTGATAACATAAATAGTTGATTAACACATTTTTTGTATGTTAGATCGTCATAAAGATCTTCACCCTCATCATCTTCAAACTGAGTAGATTGAAGAGGAGGAGGAAGAGTTGTTGGGTTGGCCTTGCTGTCTAAGGGGTGGTAGAGCTGGAGGAGGTGGAAGGGGAGGCTGGGGTAGCAGACACACTCAGAAACTTTTACTGAAGAAAATTCTTGTGTAAGTGGACCTGTGCAGTTCAAACCCTTGTTTTCAAGGTTCAACTGTGTGTGTGTGTGTGTGTGTGTGTGAGAGAGAGAGACCGTGTGTGTGAGACTGTGAGCGTGTGTGTGTGTGTGACCGTGTGTGTGTGTGAGCATGTGTGTGTGAGCGTGTATGTGTGTGGTAGCGTGTGTGTGAGAGACTGGGAGCCTGTGTGTGACCATGTATGAGGGTGTGTGTGTGAGCTTGTGTGTGTGTGAACGTGTGTGTGGGGGTGTGTTTGTGGGAACGTATGTGTGTGTGAGGGCGTGTGTGTGTATGTGGAGCGTGTATGTGTGTGAGGAGTGTGTGTCGGAGCATGTGTGTGTGTGAGCGTGTGTCTGTGTGGGAGCATGTGTGGGAGCACCTGTGTGTGTGTGGGGGAGCATGTGTGTGTGTGTGACCGTGTGTGTGTGGCCGTGTGTGTGGGAGCATGTGTGTGGGCATGTGTGTGTGGGAGCATGTATGTGTGGGAGCATGTGTGGGGGGGAGCGTGTGTGTGTGTGTATGTGGGAGCATGTGTGGGTGGGTGGGAGTGTGTCGGGGAGCGTGTGTGTGGGTGCATGTGTGTGGGGGGAGCGTGTGTGTGTGTGAGCATGTGCACGCACATGTATGCATGCGTGCGGGCGTTTATCAGGGAACTTCATGGAAGGGGATACATTTGAAATGGGCCTTGATGAATAGGTGGAAATGGCAGAAAATGGGTGGGTTTGTTTTAGGACAGTGAGTACGTCAGTTGACACAGTGGAGAGTTAATGTAGTAGAGTAGTGGGAGATAAAGCTTAGACGTAGGTTGGGATGTGACTTTGGGACCTTGAATACCAGGTTGATGATTCATCCTGTAGGTGGTAAGACTGGATTTCCCCTAAGGGTTTTTCAGTAAAAGAGTGATAGGATAAGAGCAGAATTTTAGGAAGATACACCTGACAGTGAGTGAGGATGGATTAGGAGGTGGGGTTGTGGCACATCGGGTCTAGACAGGGTGACTGATGAGGTGGTCATTCTAGCTGGTCTGGCTGGAGTAAGCTCGGCCCTCTGCAGGGGAGATGGGAAAGAAGGAGCATGTATGAGAGCCATGGCAGTTGAGGCAGATGTGATGGCCGGGCAGAGTGTGTACCTGAAGGGGACAAGAGGAGCCAAAAAAGATCGGTGTTTGACTCTGGGAGCACGGTGTGATCATGACTGGAAATGAAGGTGAAGGGGGGGTGTGTGGCAGGAAACCAGTGGGAAATTACTTACTGCTAATAGAAATAACAGTTGTGTTTGACTTTAGGTGGAAAGACTAAATGTGTTTTTAAAAGTTTGTTGAGCTTTATTAGGTTTAATTTACATGCTGTAAGATTATAAATATACAATTTAGTGGTTTTTAGCAAATTTCTAGAGTTGCATTAACCATCACCACAACCCAGTTTTAGATTATTTGATCATCCGTGAAGTTTTCTTGTATCATTTGTAAATGCAAATATTTCCATTTTTTAAACTGGGTTAAAATGTGCATTGGTTTTACAATTCTTCTTCAGAACTCTAGCACCCCGAAGGAACTATCACAGAGGTTCAAACCTGGAAATGCTTTTTGCCAAGTGATGAAGATTGAAACTACCGGAGGAGCCAGTCTTTACCTCTTTTACATGTTTCCATTAAGATTTTGTTTTTGAAAAAAATTATGCTAAAGGTTTGAACACCTCTGGTTTAATGCCCAGAACAAATAGACAGCATGTTTTTCGAGTCTATTTTTAATTACATTTTGAGTGAATTCTTCCCGTTTTCTTTCATCATCATGTACGTTTGTCCTGTTTCATGTATCTGCGTATGAAGAGCCCACCAATCTTCAGGGTAGTTTTTGTTGCTCCTGCATGCCTCAAGTTGCTTTCTCTGTTCTTTTTTTTTTTTTTTTTTTTTATACTTTAAGTTCTAGGGTACATGTGCATAACGTGCAGGTTTGTTACATATGTATACTTATGCCATGTTGGTGTGCTGCACCCATCAACTCGTCAGCACCCATCAATTCATCATTTATATCATGTATAACTCCCCAATGCAATCCCTCCCTCCTCCCCCCTCCCCCCTCCCCATGATAGACCCCAGTGTGTGATGTTCCCCTTCCCGAGTCCAAGTGATCTCATTGTTCAGTTTCCACCTATGAGTGAGAACATGCGGTGTTTGGTTTTCTCTTCTTGTGATAGTTTGCTAAGAGTGATGGTTTCCAGCTGCATCCATGTCCCTACAAAGGACGCAAACTCATCCTTTTTTATGGCTGCATAGTATTCCATGGTGTATATGTGCCACATTTTCTTAATCCAGTCTGTCACAGATGGACATTTGGGTTGATTCCAAGTCTTTGCTATTGTGAATAGTGCCGCAATAAACATACGTGTACATGTGTCTTTGTAGTAGACTAATTTATAATCCTTTGGGTATATACCCAGTAGTGGGATGGCTGGGTCATATGGTACATCTAGTTCTAGATCCTTGAGGAATTGCCATACTGTTTTCCATAATGGTTGAACTAGTTTACAATCCCACCAACAGTGTAAAAGTGTTCCTATTTCTCCACATCCTCTCCAACACCTGTTGTTTCCTGACTTCTTAATGATTGCCATTCTAACTGGTGTGAGATGGTATCTCATTGTGGTTTTGATTTGCATTTCTCTGATGGCCAGTGATGATGAGCATTTTTTCATGTGTCTGTTGGCTGTATGAATATCTTCTTTTGAGAAATGTCTGTTCATATCCTTTCCCCACTTTTTGATGGGGTTGTTTGTTTTTTTCTCTGTTCTTTTAATGGGAACTTTTAACGAGGGAATAGATTTTATAATATTCTATAATTAAAACTAGAATCTTCTGTATCCTGAACTTTTAAAATGTTTTCACACTAGTGTCTGTAAAAGGATATGACACTTTGATTTCCAAACTTTCAGGATAAAGCTCTGAAGTTTTTCAGCATCACTGGTCAAACAATGGAGAGTTTTGTGAAGTCACTGGATGGTGATATCAAGGAGCTCGATTCGGATGAAAATCAGTTTGTTTTTGCTCTGGCTGGAATTGTAACAAGTAAGTGCAGGCATACCTTGGAGATATTGCATGTTTGGTTCCAGACCACTGCAATAAAGGAAATATTGCAATAACAAACGAGTCACATGAAGTGTTTTGTTTTCCCAGTGTATATACAAATTACGTTTATACTGTAGTCTGTTATATGTACAATAGCATTATGTCTAATAAACAATGTACAAACTTTAATTAGAAAATTCTTTATTGCTGAAAATGCTAATGATCATCTGAGCCTTCAGCGAGTTACAAGTTTTTGCTGGTAGAGGGTCTTGCCGTGATATTGGTGACTGCTAACTGATCAAGGTGGTAGTTACTGAAGGTTGGGGTGGCTGTGGAAATTTCTTAAAATGAGGCAACAATGAAGTTTGCCACATCGATTAACTCTTCCTTTCATATAAGATTTCTATGTAGCGTGTGATGCTAGTTGATAGCATTTTTTCCACAGCAGAACATCTTTCAGAATTGGAGTCAGCCCTCTCAAACTTGTCAACTAGGTTTATGTAATATTTTGAATCCTTTGTTCTCATTTCAACGATGTCTTAGCATCTTCACCAAGAGTAGATTCCAACTCAAGAAACCACTTTCTTTGTTGTTCCATAAGAAGCAACTCATCCGTCGTTTCTGTCACCATGTCTGTAGTTACTTACTCCACTGAAGTCATGAACCCTTCAAAGTCATCCATGAGGATTGAAATCAACTTCTTGCAAACTCATGTTAATGTTGTTATATTGACCTCCTCCCATGAATCATGAATATTCTTTTTTTTTTTTCTTCTGTTTTTTTGAGATGGAATTTTCACTCTTGTTGCCCAGGCTGGAGTGCAATGGTGCGATCTTGGCTCACTGCAACCTCTGCCTCCTTGGTTCAAGTGATTCTCCTGCCTCAGCCTCCTGAGTGGCTGGGATTACAGGCATGTGCCACCATGCCTGGCTAATTTTCTATTTTTAGTGGAGACGGGGTTTCTCCATGTTGGCCAGGCTGGTCTCGAACTCCTGACCTTAGGTGATCCACCCGCCTTAGCCTGCCAAAGTGCTGGGATTACAGGCATGAGCCACTGCGCCCAGCCGAATCATGAATATTCTTAATGGCATCTAGAATGGTGAATCTTTTTAAAAAGGTTTTCAGTTGACTTCATCCAGATCCATCAGAGGAATCACTGTTTATGGCAGCTGTAGCCTTATGAAATGTAGTTCTTAAAAAAATAGGACTTGAAAGTTGAAATTTCTTTTTGATGTATGAGCTGAAGAATAGATCTTGTTTTAGCAGGCATGGAGTCAACGTTACTCTCTTGGCACCTTTCCGTCATGGCTCTGATTGACCAGGTGCATTATCAATGAACAGTAGTATTTGGAACGAAATCTTTTTTTCTGAGCAGTGGGTCTCAACAGTGGGCTTAAAATATTCAGAAAACCATGCTGTAAACAGGTGTGCTGTCATCCAGGCTTTGTTTTTCTATTTCTAGAGCATAGGCAAGAGTAGATTTAGCATAATTTTTAAGGGCTGTAGTATTTTCAGAATGGTTAAATGAGCATTGACTTTAAACGAGCATTGACTTCAATTAAAGTCACCAGCACCATTAGCCCCTAACAAGAGAGTCAGCCTGTCTTTTGATGCTTTAAAGTCAGGCATTGACTTTTCTCTAGCAGTGAAAGTCCTAGATGGCATCTTCTTCCAATAGAAAGCTATTTTGTCTATATTGAAAATCTCTTGTTTAGTGCAACCACCCTCGGCAATGATCTTAGCTAGATCTTCTGGATAACTTGCTGCAGCTTCTCCATCAGCACTTGCTGCTGCACGTTGTACCTTTATGTTATAGAGACAACTTTTTTCCTTAAACCTCATGAAGCAAGCTGTACTAGCTTTCAGCTTTTCTTCTGCAGCTTCCTCACCCCTGTCAGCCTTCATAGAATTGAAGAGCATTAGGGCTTTTCTCTGGATTAGGCTTTGGCTTAAGGGATTTTTGATGATTTTTGATCTTCTATCTACAATACTTGGGCTTTCTCCATATCAGCAATAAGGCTGTTTTGCTTTCTTATCATTCATGTGTTCACTGGAATAGAGCTTTTAATTTCTATTAAGAACTTTGCAGTTACAGTCATAACTTGGCTGTTTGGTGCAAGAAGTCTAACTTTCAGCAGGTCTTAGCTTTGGCCATGCCTTCTTCACTAAGCTTAATCATTTCTAGCTTTTTCTTTTAGACGTGTACCTCTTTCTTTTGCTTGAACATTTAGAGGTCATTGTAGGGTTATTAACTGACCTAATTTCAATATTGTTGTATCTCAGGGAATAGCAAGGTCCTAGGAGAGATGGGAATGGCCAGTCATTGGAACAGTCAGAAGATTAGTAACATGTACTGATTAAATTTGCTGTCTTATGTGGGTGTGGTTCATGGTGCCCCAAAACAATTACAGTGGTAACATCAAAGATCACTGATCATGGATGACCATAACAGATGTAATAATAATGAAAAGTTTAAACTGTTGGAAGAATTACCAAAATGTGGCACAGAGACATGAAGTAAGCATATACTGTTGGAAAAATGGCACCAACAGACTTGCTCAGTGCAGGGTTGCCACATTCCTTCAATTTGTAAAAAAACAGTGTCTGCAAAGCACAATAAAGTGAATGTAATAAAATGAAGTGTGCCTGTAATTCTTTTCAGCTGTAGTGACTGTTGTAGAGACTGGTGTTTACAGTCAGGGTTGAGAGTGTGTAAACATCTCTGGAGTGTTTTCAGATATTAACGCTGGGGAGCACCCTGGAGAATCTGATTCCATAGATCTGGGATATGTACCAATAGGTCCCAGGGGTGTTTATTTTGGAAAATCACCCCAGGTGATTCTGATAAATATCAGTTATTAATGAATGATCTGAAGGAAACAGATGAGTTTGCATGTTCTGCATAGTTATGTACCTTGACAGAAAAAAACAACTAAGTTTAGCTGCTTTTATTCAGAATCATAATTTTACTGTCTAGCTAGCTAAAGTAAAAGCCGTAAACTAAGCTGAAACTGAGCTCTGTGCTATTGTTTTAGTATAATTATATAATCCCAAAAACCTAAATTGCTTCTTCAGTAAAATTCTCCTAAAAGATAATAAAGTAAACCTTTCCCTGAGAGTTATGATAAAATTCCGTATCCGAACTGTCGTAAGGGATAAAGTCCAGGGACTAAATAATTTCTTAGTATAGAGGCCAGGCATGGTGGCTCATGCCTGTAATCCCAGCATTTTGGGAGGCTTGAGGTGAGTGGATCACTTGAAGTCAGGAGGAGTTCGGGACCAGCCTGGCCAACATGGGGAAACACCGTCTCTACTAAAAATACAAAAACATTAGCCAGGCGTGGTGGTGGGCACCTGTAATCTGAGCTACCCGGGAGGCCGAGGCAGGAGAATCGCTTGAACGTGGGAGGTGGAGGTTGTAGTGAGCTGAGATCGCGCCACTGCACTCCAGCCTGGGTGACAGAGCACAACTCCGTCTCAAAAAAAAAAAAAAAAAAAAAAAAAAATTGGTATAGAAAGGTGGAATGTACTAGTGAGTATTGAGACTCTTTGTTCTGAAGTCAGTGAAATGGTTCAATACATTGCTGTGACTTAGCCTTAAATAATGCGATTCAGAAAATAAGACTAAGTACAGAGTTTATTTGTGCACAGAGCTTGACAGTGGCCACTCAGAACCACCAACTTCAAACCAATGGGGTCAGGGTTCCAAGGTGAAGATTTCACTGATAGAGGCAGAGACAGAGAAGTTCCAGCAGGATTAGAACATTTTCCATACAAGACTAGTGTGTGTGCCACAGTGATTTGACTGTTTACAGATTGCTACGTTCCAAGGAGGGTTATCTGAGGAAGTCTTATCTCCAGCAGTGTGGTCTTAATTATTTACAGGAAAGAAAAAGACAGAATTTGCAGCCGCACAGCTACATTCCTCACAAGGGTTGAGATAATTTAAAGTCCCACCAGCTTTAAGTTTGAATTACTTAATTTCAGACTGTTTTTTTTCACATTGATCTTTAATCTCTGCTTTATTATTATTTTCCCATGCTGTTCTTAAGAAAATTCTCTGCTGTTAAAGAGAGAGAAAATTTTATTTTCCTTATGGTATTATCCTTCTTTTATTGAAATCCTAATGGGGCAGGTCCTGTGTAGACATTTGTTTCTTAATCCCATAAAACTTGATGATAGTTCTTGCGGGGTGGATGCTGAGATTGTGATGTTTTCTGGCTCTTACTCCAGTGCAGGGCAGCATTCTGCACGTTCATCTTGGCACCTACAGTTGTAGCAGGCTTGCATTGCCCTCCCTGTAAAAAAATTGTTTGAAGGTTGTCTTTTAACAGAAGGCATTTGCAAATTTAATGATTTGCGTTTTCTTCTCTTTGCAAGTGACCCCAAAGGCTTATGACTTATGCGACTTGTCGTTTTGCTGGTTGTGGATTTGAGTTGCCTGAATTGCTGGCTGGCGTGCTGGTGAGGCCATGGGCTGAGAGTGAAGCTGCTCTGTTGGCCAGCAATCAAGCTCAGCGTGGCTTGGTTTTCCTGTGCTTGTGGTGGTTTACATAGGAACTCTTAGGAAGAGTTGGATAGTGGGCACTTGTATTTGCACGTTAATGAATTTGACTGGGAAGAATGTTTTATTAAAGTGCTGATTTGCAGAGTCCTTGGGGGCTTATGAGTCTCAAATACCAAGACTATTCTGTGGGGATAGGTAATAGAGACCATGGGTTAGCTGTCAAGTGGATTCTTTTCCTTCTAAAACAAATGTTCTTTTTAAAATTTTACATACAGTGAATTCATTCTTTAGTTTTTTTTTTTTTTAAACCTTTTTGCAGTTCTATAAATTTCTACGAAAGTGTACAGTCATTTACCTACCACAATTAGGTTGTGGAACTGCTATTCCTTCCCCCAGACTGCCTGCACCCCATCCTTCTGTAGTCCAGTTCTCCACTCATCACCAGCCCAAGGCAACCACTGATTTTGTGATTTGTTCAGTATTTTACCTGGATTTTTTTTTTTCTACCTTGTATGGTATCCAGCATATGCCCCAGGTGAGCAAGTGCTTGCTTCATGTATCTGCTTGGAGGCTGCTGCCTTTCCTCATTTTTCAGATTGGTTGGCTGGTGTCCAGCCTTAGCTCTCTAGTGTATTCAAGAAAACCTGTGATTTTGGTAAATTATCTCTCCCTCTGCCCCCGGAAAGAATGGGGTAGCTGTCACCAGTTTTCTGTGTCCTAAGCTGAAGCTGGAGATCAGGAATTTATGTAAACATTGAAATTGTTAAATTTCCACCCAACTGTAGTCACTGTTGTTTGGTGACAGGTTAGTGTAGTGCGGAGGAGGTTTGGCCCAGCAGATTTGCTTCCTAGGATGTCAGTTCTCTGGACATCTGCAGGGTGGAATAGTAACATCTGCTCTAATTACTTTACATATTGTGAATCTTCTACTGAACCGTGATGAACGATAGCACATTGACAGCAATGTGATTGTTTCCAGTAACTTGGATAAGAAGGCAAATGAAGAGCATGAAAGAGATGGAAATCTTCACAGTCCTGTGAAGATTAACTGCTTAACTTGCTAGTGAAAACTTTTCTAAATGGTTTTTCTGTTTTTCAGTGATTTGAAAATCATGATTGTATTCCTTGTCTGTGGTTTATGTATTCAAATAATATTAGATAATAACTGCAGCATCAAAATTACTTTTTGATGATTGATACTTTGGGGGCAGGACTGGATCCAGCTTAGTCTTCCAGGGACCTTCCTAGTTCCAAAGTTACCAGCAGAGCACCTTTGTGTCAGTGACCATGGTTGTTCTTGGTCTGCCAGTCCTTCCTCCTCCACACACTCACACCAACACATGGAGGCATGTGGTGTGCAGAAAAGGCCAGGTGGGGCTTGAGGCCCTGTGTCCACTGCTGCTTCTGCCACTGACTAACCCTGTATTCTTGAATATATGACCGTCGGTTTTTGTCTTCTGAGAAGAGTGTGACACTCGATGACAATTATGGTATCCCAGTCCTAGAATTGTGTGACTCTGCCTGTGGAAGAAGAAGGTGCCAGTTTTGAGCTTCAACTTACTGGTCTTCTGGTGTCAGAGTCTAAGTCAGCAGTGAAGGGTCAATGAACAGGCATTTGGGTTGTTTCCACCTTTTGGCTGTTGTGGATAATGCTGATATGAGCATTCGTGTAGAAGTTTATGTGTGGATGTATGTTTCAGTTCTTGGTATCTACCTTGGGGTCGGAATAGCAGGGTGTGGTAACTCTGTTTAGCTTTTTGAGGAACTGCTAGACAGGTTTCCACAGTGACTGTACCGTTTTATGTGCTGGTGGCTGCCTTTCCCCATGTCTTCCGAACAGCCCATCTTTTTCTAGGTGTGCAGGAGTCCTTGTTGCTGTTTTTGGTTCTTTGAGCACCCATTTGTTTCTCGTGTACCTTGAACTCTAGGAGAGATCATTAGTGTGGTCCTGGTTTCCCCATTGTGGTTGAACCTCCTGAAAGGTGAGGTTGGTTTGGAGAGAGTTGATTTACAACTTGAGCACTGATGAACATGATTTTTTCCTCTTTTTTTTGGAATCATCCATTGAATCATCTGTCAGGACAGTAGCTGAACAGAAACTTTTAAGACTCTAGGCAACAGGTAGCAAACAAATATAATTTGAGGCACTATAAGAAGGAAGACCACTCTGGAACCTTGACCCAGATGACTGCATCACCAGCCTGGTATTGACTCTGTACTTTTTTTTTTTTTTTTGAGACGGAGTCTCGCTCTGCTGCCCAGGCGGGAGTGCAGTGGCCGGATCTCAGCTCACTGCAAGCTCCGCCTCCCGGGTTCCCGCCATTCTCCTGTCTCAGCCTCCCGAGTAGCTGGGACTACAGGCGCCCGCCACCTCGCCCGGCTAGTTTTTTGTATTTTTTAGTAGAGACGGGGTTTCACCGTGTTAGCCAGGATGGTCTCGATCTCCTGACCTCGTGATCCGCCCGTCTCGGCCTCCCAAAGTGCTGGGATTACAGGCGTGAGCCACCGCGCCCGGCCTTATATTACCCGTCTTTTAACAGGTTGCTGTAGCTCTGATTGTTTCTGTTTCTAGGCTTCATGCTAGAGTTTCGCTTGGATCGCACCGCATGAGTACAGTATTAGCGTATTCTGGGGTTGTCTGTGTACCAGTGTGCTTTATATTTATTTTATATGTTTATTTAAGTATTTCTTTTTCCAGTGGGTTTTATACCCTCATTTTTTTTTTTCTTTCTGCATGTTAGTGTGTTTTTCTTTCAGACTGAGGAACTTCCTTTAGCATTTCTTCTGAGGTAGGTCTGGTTGGTGGTAAATTCTCTCAGTGTTCGTTTGGGAAAGACTTTACTGCTCCTTCATATTTGAAGGCTGGCTCTGCTGGATATGGTGTACTTACATGGTAGTTTCTTTCTTTCAGAACCTTGAAAATACCATCCCACTCCTTCCTGGCCTATATGCTTTCTTCTTCTTTCTTCTTCTTCTTCTTCTTTTTTTTTTTGAGACAGAATCTTGCTCTCTTGCCCAGGCTGGAGTGCAGTGGCACAATCTTAGCTCGCTGCAGCCCCCGGCTCCCAGGTTCAATTGATTCTCCTGCCTCAGCCTCCTGACTAGCTGAGACCACAGGCATGTGCCACCATGGCTGGCTAATTTTTGTATTTTTAGTGGAGACGGGGTTTCACCATGTTGGCCAGACTGGTCTCAGACTCCTAACCAAGTGATCTGCCTGCCTTGGCCTCCCAAAGTGCTGGGATTACAGGCCTGAGCCGCTGTGCCTGGCCTGGTCTGTATAGTTTCTGTTGAGAAGTCGCCAGATGAATTGGAGTTCCTTTGTTACTTGCTTCTTTTCTTTTGCTGTTTTTAAGTTTCTTTCTTTATTTCTGAATGTTGAGAGTTTGATTACTATGTACCTTTGGGTATACTTATTTAAGTTGACTTCTGGTGTTCTGTGGTCTTCCTGTAGCTGGATATTTATATCTTAAGTTTTGGAAAGTTTTCTGTTATTTCTTTGAATAAGCTTTCTACTCCTTACTGTTGCTCATCGCCTTGTTGAGCACCATAATTCTTATGGTCTTTTGAGGTAATTTTCTATATCTTGTAGGTGACCTTCACTCCTTTGGTTTTTTTCTTCTCTCTGTGTTTTCAGATAGCCTGTTTCTGAGCTCAGTGATTCTCTGCTTGATCCATTCCACTGTTGAGAGCCTCAAATACATTTTTCAGTTCAGCACATGTATTTCTCAGTTCCAGGATTTCTGTTATGATGATGATGATGATGATGAAGATGATGATGATGATGATTTTTTAGAGATGGGATCTTGCTCTGTCACCCAGGCTGGAGTGCAGTGCAACCTTGATCTCCTGGGCTCAAGCAATGCTTCCACCTCAATCTCCTGAGTAGGTAAGACTACAGGTGATCACCACAGTGCTTGGTTAATTTTTTATGTTTTTTGTAGAGATGGAATCTTGCTATGTTGCTGAGGCTGTTCTTAAACTCCTGGCCCCAAGGCCCCTACCTCAGCCTCCCACAGTGTTGGGATTACAGGCATGAGCCACTGTGCCCAGCAGTTTGATTGTTTTAAGTTCAACCTCTTTATTAAATTTCTCTGACAAATTTCTGAATTACTTTTCTATGTTGTCTTGGAAACCACCGAATTTCCTTAAAACTACTGTTTTGGGGCCAGGCGCGGTGGCTCAAGCCTGTAATCCCAGCACTCTGGGAGGCCGAGACGGGCGGATCACGAGGTCAGGAGATCGAGACCATCCTGGCTAACACGGTGAAACCCCGTCTCTACTAAAAACTACAAAAAACTAGCCGGACAAGGTAGCGGGTGCCTGTAGTCCCAGCTACTCGGGAGGCTGAGGCAGGAGAATGGCGTAAACCCGGGAGGCGGAGCTTGCAGTGAGCTGAGATCTGGCCACTGCACTCCAGCCTGGGCGACAGAGCGAGACTCCGTCTCAAAAAAAAAAAAAAAAAAAAAAACCTACTGTTTTGAATTCTTGGTCAGAGAGCTCACATATTGCCATCTTATTAGAGACAGTCACTGGTTCCTTGCTTTGTCTGTTTGGGGAGGCCATGGTTCCCTGTTTCCTGTTGTTTCTTATGGGTATGTGTCTATGTCTTTGCATTGAAAGAGTATTTATTCCAGTCTTGTCTGTCTGGGTTATTTTGGTTTTTATTGGATATGTTTCCTTAGAGATTCTTTGTAATTTACTTGTTGAATTCCTTCCTTTTTTTCTGCAAGGTTGCTGCCTCTTTATAGTCACTAGATGGTGCCTAAGCCCAGGTTTATCTTGGCTGTATAAAACCATCAGAGTGTTGCCCATCCCGAATGGGGGAGGTCACAAGGAGGGTAACCTGGCAGTGTGGGAATACTGGCAAGGTGTCTGTGCCCAGGGGACCTGTGGATCATACCTTCTACTGTGTGCATCTGCTGAATGACCACTCTGATTTGGTGTCTTCTCTGGTCAAGTTACAGAGCAGAGTTTCCAGGGCTGGGAATAGTGGTTCTGCTTCCCCACTTTGCCTCTGGCTATCCTCAGGGATAGTTTCCCTTCAGGTACTTAACAGTGCTTCCCGTGGGTTGAAGCAGGGACAGGTCTTCTGCCAGGGAGCCTAAGATGGTGGGGACAGTAGTTGTTCACCTCCGTCTGACTTTTTCCAGTGTAGAAACTGAGTTGGGGAAATTTTCCTCACGCTTGGTGCTGGGCACATTATGGAGAGGGTGTCACAGATATGAAAGTCCAGTTGTCTTACTGTCTGTTCAGAGTTTTTTTCACTTGTCTGTTGCCATGGGAGCTGTCTGATCCTCATATTTGAGTTCCGGGATATTGCTGCTGATAATCTTGGAGCTGCTGTATGTTGGTTTTTGGTTTTCTGTTGGGAAGCAGTGAAGCCAACTTACTTCTATGTCACCATTTGGAACCGGAAACTCCTTGTTGCCCATATTTTAATTGGGTTATTTTCCTTTCTGTTACTGAGTTGTAAGAAGTATTTGTAATATGCTAGTACCTTATCAGAGATATGATTTTCAAATGCAGCCATACCTCAGAGATACTGTAGGTTTGGTTCCAGATTACTGCAATAAAGCAAATAGCACAATAAAGCGAGTCACATGCATTTTTTGGTTTCCCAGGATATATAAAAGTTAGGTTTACAGTGTACTTTAGTCTGTTAAGTATGAAATTAGCTGGGTGTGGTGGTGCAGACCTGTAGTCCCAGCTACTCAGGAGGTTGAGGGTGCAGTGAACTGTGATTGTGCCACTTCACTCCAGCCCGGGTGACAGAGTAAGATACAGTCTCAAAAAAATGAAAAAATAATTTTATAGCTTTAATTTTTTTTTTTTTTTTTTTTTTTTGAGACAGAGTCTCGCTCTGTCGCCCAGGCTGGAGTGCAGTGGCGCGATCTTGACTCACTGCAAGCTCTGCCTCCCAGGTTCACGCCATTCTCCTGCCTCAGCCTCCCGAGTAGCTGGGACTACAGGCACCCACCACCATGCCTGACTAATTTTTTTTTTTTTTTTTGTATTTTTAGTAGAGACGGGGTTTCACCATATTAGCCAGGATGGTCTTGATCTCTTGACCTTGTGATCCTGCCGCCTTGGCCTCTCAAAGTGCTGGGATTACAGGCGTGAGCCACTGCACCCAGCCAGCTTTAATTCTTATATTCAGATCTTAGATCCATTTTGAGTTAATATTTGTATATGGTATGTGGTAGGTATCCAACTTCCTTCCTTTGCATATGGATATCCAGTTGTTTTAGCATCTTTTATTCAAAAGATTATTCTTTTATCATTTCTTCATTGATTTGTCTTGGTACCTTTGTTGGAATTCAGTTGACCATAAATGTGAGGATTTATTTCTGTACTCTCAATTCTACCATTGATTTATATGACTATCATTCTACCGACACCCTGTTATTACTTTTATTGCTGAAAATAAGATGAAATTATTACAGTCTAAAGCAAAAGTATCAGATATAGTACGTCTCAACTCTGTATATCCTTTTCAGCATAAATAATTGACACCAGATTCTTTTTTTTTTTTTTTTTAATGGGGTCTCACTCTAATTGCCCAGGCTGGAGTACAGTGGCATGATCATAATTCACTGTAGCCTCAAGTTCCTGGGTTCAAGCAATCCTACCACCTCAGCCTGGGTAGCTGGGACTATAGGCATGAGCCACTACACCTAGCTAATTTTTATTTTTATTTTTGTAGAGACGGGATCTCACTATGTTGCCTAAGACTCATCTCAAACTTCTAGGCTCAAGTGATCCACCTACCTTGGCCTCCAAAAGTATTGGGATTATAGGTGTGAGCCACTGTGCTTGGCCCAGATTCATTTCCTTTTTTTTTTGAGACTGAGTTTTGTTCTGTTGCCCAGGCTAGAGTGCAGTGGCAGCATCTCGGCTCACTGCAACCTCCACCTCCTGGGTTCAAGTGATTCTTCTGTCTCAGCCTCCTGAGTATCTGGGATTACAGGTGCATGCCACCACATTTGGCTAATTTTTGTATTTTTAGTAGAGACGGGGTTTCTCCATGTTGGCCAGGCTGGTCTCCAACTCTTGACCTCGGGTGATCCACCCTCCTTGGCCTCTGAAAGTACTGGGATTACAGGTGGGAGCCACTGTACCTGGCCCCATTTCTTAAATTATGTAATTACTATGCTAACCTCTAGAATTACCTATAAACACTTTTAATGAAAAATGAACCTAGAAAAACCATTTTAACAGAAAAATTAACTGGCAGTGTTTTAGTTTTGGTAGATGGTAACAAAGTCAATTCTATAGGCCTTGAATTGACTCACAGGCATTCTAGATAGATTAAATATCAGTAAGCAAAGTACAAATTACCATGTAAAACAAACAAATTCCAACAGATTGACAAGTACTGAAGCTGTCTGTGTAGGAATTTATTCACATTTATTTTACTTTGTAGTTCATGTTTTAGTGATATTTAATGAAATGCAGCATTGGCATTTGCAGTTACAATACTGGATATATGATACAGACTTTATTTACCAGTACATTTGTTGTGTTGGGCATTGTTGCTTGCTGTTTTATATATATATATATATATATATATATATATTTTTTTTTTTTTTTTTTTTTTCTTCAGCGATGTATTAGTAATGTTTTTGTTTTCTGTTGCTGAGTAACAAACCTCCTCAAAATATAAAGTCTTAACATTTATTTTGCTCATGGGTCTACAGTTTGGTCAGGCTTGGCAGGGACAGTTTGCTGCTCTCCAACATCTGGAGATGTCTGTAGCACTGCCCATTGGGAGCAGTGTAATCACTTGATCTGGTCTTCAGGCCAATTTGCAGGGTCTCAGGCATGAGGAAATGGGATACTTGCTTATCCACAATGGGGCATAAAATTGAGAAAATAAGTTTTCTTCAAAATCAATTTTCATACTCTTTTTTGACTACATATAATTTCAGTTTTGTATCATGGCTAAAAGTTATTAGCAAATATAGATTGAATATTCTTTATCTGAAATGCCTGGGACCAGAAGTGTTTTGGATTTTGGAATACTTATATTATACCTGCTGGTTCAACACTCTAATTCAAAAATCTGAAATCTGCAATGCTCTGTGAGCATGACCTTTGTGCATCTTTGTCAGTGCTCAAAAATTTTTAGATTGTGGAGCATTTTGGATTTTGGGTTTTCAGATTATGGATCTTATTAAAAGTGAATTTTCACATCCTCAGTCCTAGATAAGACAATCAGCCCCCACCTTATGTTTGGACTCTGCCTGCCCACAGCTGATTAATGCAGCACTCAGGAGCATAGTGACTGCAGACATGGTTAGATTCCAGGGCTCTGTTTCACTCTTTAGGTGCTTGCTAATTACAGTGCACATTACTTAATATTTCAGTAACTCTTGTGGTTGTCAGTGATTCTTTCTGGGCTGTCGCTTTTGTTATAATACTTTTTTTTTTTTTTTTTTTTTTTTTGAGACAGAACTTTGCTCTGTCACCCAGGCTGGAGTGCAGTGGTATGATCATGGCTCACTGCAGCCTCTACCTCCTGGGCTCAAGCAATCCTTCTGCCTCCACCTCCTGAATAACTAGGACTACAGGTGCACACACCATGCCCAGCTAATTTTTAAATTTTTTGTAGAGATAGGGTCTTGCTATGTTGCCCAGGCTGGTCTTGAACTTGTGGACTCAAGCAATCCTCCCACCTCAGTCTCTCAAAACGTTGGGATTACAGGTGTGAACCACCATGCCTAGCAGTTTCATTTTTATATGTCTCGTTGTCAGCTGTGTTTTCATTAGGTCTTTTGGAAGAAAAACAGCAACAAATACTCTGTTGTGCACACAATCGTCTAGGTTCTGAAGTCACATGATCTTGATGCTTTGTTTCATTTTCTGTTGCAGATGTTGCTGCCATAGCATGTGGTCGTGAATTCTTGGTGAATTCAAGCCGGGTGCTCTTGGACACCATATTGCAGCTTCTGGGAGACTTGAAGCCAGGACAGTGTACCAAACTCAAAGTGTATGGTGGATAATGTTAACAAGTTAACTCTATGTACATATTAATCAGACTATGCTGATTGGGCCTCTCTTCAAGTAAACACAGTTAATTTTGGTGGTAGTTCTAAATACTCGGAGAAATAAATTGACTGGAGAAGTTAAGGGATATACTATCTCTTACATAGCATTTTAGAAAATAAATTTAAGGAAGGAATGTTCTTGCCTTAGAGCAATCAGTGAGTCCCAAAGCCTATCGCATGATACTTCGTGGTTATGTCAAAATGAATTTAAATAGGTATTTGTCGTGGTAGCACCCCACTTCCAGGTACCACAATCTGTATTTGTTTTCTATTTTTTATGTAACAAATGATCACCAACTTGGTGGCTAAAACACCACCATTTATTATTTCATAGTTTGGTAAGTCAGGAGTCTGAGTGGGTTTGAGAGGTTCTCTGCATAGGTCAAAAGTGAGGTGTTTTCCAGGGTGGGATCTTTTCAGAGACTCTGGGGGAGGAATCTGCTTCTGGGCACTTTGAAGTTGCTGGCAGAGTCCAGTGTCTTGGTTTCTAGGACCAAGTTCCCTGTTTCCCGGCTGGCTGCTCAGCTGTGGGTCAGCGGCTGAGACAGCTTGCGTTGCTTCTCACAGGGGCCCCGTCTTCACGCCACAGTCGCTCTTTGAATCCTTCCCACGTTTCCAGTCTCCGAGACTTCCTCTTCGCCTGCCAGCAAGATGAAACTCTCTCTGCTTTTATTCTTTTGTTAAAAAATTTACTTCAAGAAGGCAAAAACCCTGCTTCTTATAGATTTGTGTGTTTAGATTAGGCATACCTGGATAAACTCCTTTTGATAACACTTGAGTCAGTGTACCTTAATTGCATCTACAGAATCCGCCTTTCCAGGCAATGACATCATCAGCGTGTGATAATTTATAGTCCCAGAGATTAGGGCAGGAAATCTTGGGGAGTGGGTCAGTGTAAGATTCTGTCACTCACACCGTTCGTTCTGAGTGTTGCCTTTGACTTCTTAGAGCATCTTTATGTTTTAATTTTTTTTTTTTTTTTTTTTTGAGGCGGAGTCTCGCTCTGTCGCCCGGACTGGAGTGCAGTGGCCAGATCTCAGCTCACTGCAAGCTCCGCCTCCCGAGTTTACGCCATTCTCCTGCCTCAGCCTCCCGAGTAGCTGGGACTACAGGCGCCCGCCACTTCGCCCGGCTAGTTTTTGTATTTTTAGTAGAGACGGGGTTTCACCGTGTTAGCCAGGATGGTCTCGATCTCCTGACCTGGTGATCCGCCCGTCTCGGCCTCCCAAAGTGCTGGGATTACAGGCTTGAGCCACCGCGCCCGGCCAATTTTTTTTTTTTTAAAGAGACCGAGTCTCTACATACATTGCCCAGGCTGGCCTCGAACTCCTAGGCTTTCAAGTAATCCTTCCACCTCAGCCTCCTGAGTAGCTGGGACTACAGGCATGTGCCACAATGCCCTGCTGTGGAGCACTTTTTAAAAGTAAGAGCTTCTGTCAAGTCTGTGCCAGGTGCTTCCAACATCTGTGTCATCCTGGCCTCGGTGTCTCTTGGTTGTTTTTTCCCGTGTCAGTTTAGATTTTCCTGTTTCTTCATATGCCAAGTAATTTGGATTTATCCTGGACATCTTGTTTAAATCCTTGGGAAATGCTGGTGTTTATATTTTCACAGGCAGTCAACCCCTTCGGGTCAGATTCCAGCCAGCCTTTTCTCTGTTTGCTTTGAGTGTGTTCTGTTTTCAAAGAGTCTTTCCAGTGCTATTGGAACTGCCCCTTGTGAGTGCCGCCCAGTGGCCAGTCTGAGACTTGGGTGGTCTGGATTTTCAGTGAAGCGTCTTTCAGATGCTGTTTATGATCAGATCCACACAGGCACCACTTGGGATGAGGCCAGGAATTTATAAACAACTTTGTGGGGTCACTTTTCGGAGCTGTTAACTCTCGGGTACGTTTTCGTTGTCTGGGACTGCCTTTTTCAGTCCCCACCTGCAATGCTGTGGCTTCATATACCCTGCTGCGTCTAAGCGCCTGCAACTGTGCCTTCATCCCGCCCTGCAGCAGGAGTTGAGAAGCTCTTAGAGCTTTCAAGTGTAAGGAAAGAATGCCTTTCTCACAGCGTTTGAGTTACCTGGGGGATGCCCTCACTGCCACCATGCTTGGTTGCTGGCAGGAGACTCTTTTCCCACTCCTTGAGCCTCACTAGAGCCCTTCTTCTGGTGCTCTCTGTGTGGCTCAGGGCTACTTCTGGGTTTGCAGCTCCCTTGAGTCCAGGCCAAGGACACTAGAGGAAAAAGTGGTAAACTCACTGCTGGTTTAGTGGTTCTTAAAATTTTCATCATCTTCCCCTATCTGCCTGCTACTGTTTACTTTTCAGAGTCCTCAAATAGCTGCTTCATGTATTCTCTTTGGAATTTATAGCTGCGTTCAGTGGAAGCGAGAATGGAGGGTGTGTTCAGGCCATCTTATCCAGAATCAGGCTTTCTAGTCCATTTTAATATTTTGTACTAACAAATATATATACATAAATAATACATATATACATATATGCAATTTTTTTTTTTTTTTTTTTTTTTTTTTAGACAGAGTCTTGCTTTGTAACCCAGGCTGGAGCATAGTGGTGTGAACATGGCTGACTGCAGCCTTGACCTCTTAGGCTTAAGTTATCCTCCTAGCTCAGCCTCCTGAGTAGCTGGGACCATTGGTGCATGCCACTATGCCTGGCTAATTGTTAAATTAAAAAAAAAAACTTTTTTTTTTGAGATGGGGTCTCGCTCTGTCACCTAGGCTGGAGTGCAGTGGTGCCATCTCGGCTCACTGCAAGCTCCGCCTTCCGGGTTCACGCTGTTCTCCTGCCTCAGCCTCCCAAGTAGGTGGGACTACAGGCGTCCGCCACCACACCTGGCTAATTTTTTATTTATTTTTATTTTTTTAGTAGAGATGGGGTTTCACTGTGTTAGGCAGGATGATCTTGATCTCCTGACCTTGCGATCCACCTGCCTTGGCCTCCCAAAATGCTGGGATTATAGGCGTGAGCCACCGTGCCTGGCCAAATTAAAAAAAAATTTTTTGTAGAGACTGGGTCTCTCCATGTTGCCCAGGCTGGCATGGAGGGTTTTGTTTGGGGGTATAATTTTACAAAGTGCTTGTGGATCTATCTAGTTCATTCCTTTTAAGTACCTTGCATCAAAGGAGATGTAATATTTGGATTATCCTTCCCTGACTTGAAGGTTTTACTTGACAAATATAATGCTGTAGTGAACATCCTTGATAAAGTATTTGCTAACCTGTCTGAGAGTTCCTCTAGGAGTTTTCCCAGAAGAAAGATTTGAGAAGTAGGACGTGGACATTTTCAGTTTGATAAGATACTGCCAAATTGGTCACCATAGTGTACATTTCTACCTGCACCATGCCACTATTTGTGTTTCCCACGTCCTTGTCAGCACTTCACTGTTTATTATATTCCTCTAAAGAAAAAAAAAAAAAAAAAAAAAAAAAAAAAAAAATATATATATATATATATATATATATATGGAGAGAGAGAGAGAGGTGCGGGGGGGAAGAAGGTGAGAGACCGGGTCTTGCTGTGTCACCCAGGTTGGAGTGCAGTGGTGCAATCATGGCTCACTGTAGCCCCGACCTCTGGGGCTCAAGTGATCCTCCTATCTGAGCCTCCTGAGTAACTGGGGTCCCAGCTACTCATCATGCCACCATGCCCAGCTAATTTTTTTTTTTTTTTTTTTTTTTGAGATGCAGTCTCGCTCTGTGGCCCAGGCTGGAGTGCAGTGGCATGATCTCGGCTCACTGCAAGCTCCGCCTCCTGGGTTCCCGCCATTCTCCTGCCTCAGCCTCCAGAGTAGCTGGGACTACAGGCGCCCGCCACCATGCCCGGCTAATTTTTTGTATTTTTAGTAGAGATGGGGTTTCGTTATGTTAGCCAGGATGGTCTTGGTCTCCTGACCTCGTGATCCGCCCGCCTCGGCCTCCCAAAGTGCTGGGATTACAGGCGTGAACCACCGTGCCTGGCCTTTTTTTTTGTATTTTTTGTAGAGACAGGGTCTCACCTTGTTGCCCAGGCTGGTCTCAAACTCCTAAGCTCAAGTGATCCACCTACCTCGGCCTCCCAGAGTGTTGGGATTACGGCATGAGCCACTGCACCTGGCCTTAAAGAGTATTTTTATCATCTGCCTATCATCTGTGTGTCTTTGTCCTTCTCTCCCTTCCTTCAGATTTAGATTGCCAGTGAGGTTGAGACTCTTCACGTGTTTGTACCATTCCAGTTTTTCCTTTGAGTCGCCCGTCTGTGTCTTGTGCCCACTTTCCTGTTGGGCTGCATTTTTCTTAGTGATGTGCTGTAGTTGTGTGTTCTGGATACTAGTCCATTGCCTCTTTTGTTTCTGTGGTCTGTACAAGGTCCATATTTATGGGCCAGCTAAAGTCCCCCTTCAGCTTCCAAGGTGAAGCTGTGTGTGAGGGCTGGGTCACTTCTAGCCTCTCTGGTTCCAGTCCCTGGAGCTTTGTGCCTTTGGGTCCTGGTGAGCTCTTGCTGATTTCAGTGGGAAATGGGGAGAATTGCCTTCTGAGCCATTCACTGACTTTCTTGGCAGTCTTCCGTTTGGCCACTGAGCAAAGCCGCGTGTTTAGCCTGTATCCTGACTCGGGATCTCAGCATGCACCAGCCTGAGAGAGACCTTCCCGCTGGGATCTTTGGCTGCCTTCCAACATGCTCATGGCTTGTTCCCTCTCACTCTCATTTCCAAGGCACTGTTCTCTCCTCTTTTCACCTCCCCTGCTTCACTAACGCCCACCCTTGAGTCCTCTGGAGCCCCAGGACTTCCTTTCTCCTGCTATAAATCAGCCTCTTTTCTTCCTGGCCTCCCCCTGCCTTCGGTATAGCTTGCCTCTCTCTGGAGAACTACACTTTCACTGCCACTTTCGTGATCGAAGGTCACTAATTCTCAGCAGTTAGTACCTTAGACCCAGAGATAGGGGTTATTTTTCTCCTAGTTGCTCATTTTTAAAAAAAATTTAAATTTAAATTTTAAATTCAGGGGGTACATGTGCAGGTTTGTTACAAGAGTATATCCCGTGACGCTGAGGCTTGGGCTTCTATTGAGTCTGTCACTCAGATAGTAAACATAGTGTCCAATAGGTTTTTCAGTCCTGGTTCCTCTCCCTCCTTCTCTCCTTTTGGAGTCTTCAGTGTCTCTTGTTCCCATCTTTATGTCCATGTATACCAAGGGTTTAACTCCCACTTGCAAGTGAGAACATGCAGTATTTGGTTTTCTACTTCTGGATTAGTTCATTTAGAATAAATGTTGCTGCAAAGGACATGGTGTTGTTCTTTTTTTTCTGCCTGCATAGTATTCCATGACTTGTATGTACCACATTTTCTTTATCCAATCCACTGTTGATGGACACCTCGGTTGATTCTATGCCTTTGCTATTTTTGTTTTGTTTAGTTTTGTTTTTTGAGACAGGGTCTGGCTGTTCCATCCACACTGGAATGCAGTGGTGCTGTCTTATCTCACTGCAGTCTGAAACTCCTGGGCTCAAGCAGTCCTTCTGCCTCAGCCTCCCAAGTACCTGGGTACCTGGGATTACAGGCATGTGACATAACACCTGGCTAATTTAAATTTTTTTTTTTTTTTTTTTTTTTGGTAGCGATAGCAGTCTCACTTTCTTGTCCAGGCTAGTCTTGAACTCCTGGACTCAAGTGATCCTTTCACCCCAGCCTCCCAAAGTGCTGGGGTTTCAGGCATGAATCACCACTTATCTTTGCTATTGTGAGCAGTGTTGTGATAAACATATAAGGGCAGGTGTCTTTTTGGTGGAACAATTTTATTTTCCTTTGGCTATTTACCAAGTAATGGGATTGCTGGGTTGAATGCTAGGTCTATTTTTAGTTCTTTGAGAAATCTCCAAACTGCTTTCCATAGGTGCTGAATTAATTTACATTCCCACCCACAGTGTATAAGAGTTCCTTTTTTTCCATAGTTTTGCCAACATGTTGTTTTTTGACTTTCTAATAAGAGCCATTCTGACTGTTGTGAGATGGTATCTCATTGTGGTTTTGGTTTGCATTTCCCTGATGACTAGTGATGTTGGGCATTTTTTTCTTGTTTTGTTGGCTGCTTATATGTCTTCTTCTAAGAAGTGTCTGTTCTTGGCCGGGCGCGGTGGCTCAAGCCTGTAATGCCAGCACTTTGGGAGGCCGAGACGGGCGGATCACAAGGTCAGGAGATCGAGACCATCCTGGCGAACACGGTGAAACCCCGTCTCTACTAAAAAATACAAAAAACTAGCGAGGTGGCAGCGCCTGTAGTCCCAGCTACTTGGGAGGCTGAGGCAGGAGAATGGCGTGAACCCGAGGCGGCGCTTGCAGTGAGCTGAGATCTGGCCACTGCACTCCAGCCCGGGCGACAGAGCGAGACTCCGTCTCCAAAAAAAAAAAAAAAAAAAAAGAAGTGTCTGTTCTTGCTCTGTTCCCGCTTTTTAATGAGGTTATGTGTTTTTTTCTTGTTGATTTGTTTAACTTAACTTCCCTATAGATTCTGGATATTAGACTTTTGTTGGATCCATAGTTTGTGAATATTTTCTCCCATTCTGTAGGTTGTCTGTTTACTCTGCTGATAGTTTCTTTTGCTATGGAGAAGTTCTTTAGTTTAATTAGGTCCCAACTGTCAATTTTTGGTTTTGTTGCAATTGCTTTTGAGGACTTAGTCAAATTCTTTGCCTAGCCCAATGTCCAGAAGACTATTTCCTAGATTTTGTTCTAGGACTTTTATAGTTTGAGGTCTTACATTTAAGTCCTTAGTCCATCTTGAGTTAATTTTTATCTGTGGTTAGAGGTAGGGGTCCAGTTTCATTTGTATGCATATGGTTAGCCATTTTTCCCAGCACCATTTATTGAACAGGGAGTCCTTTCCCCATTGCTTATTTTTGTCAATTTTGTCAAAGATCAATTGGCTGTAGGTGTGCAGCTTTAATTTCTGGGTTCTGTATTGTGTTTCATTGGTCTATGTGTTTATTTTTGTACCAATGTCATGCTGTTTTAGTTAGTATAGCCTGGTAGTATAGTTTGAAGATGGGCAATGTGATGGCTCTGGCTTTGTTCTTATTTCTTAGGATTGCTTTGGCTATTTGGGCTCTTTTTTGGTTCTATAAGAATTTTAGAAGAGTTTATTCTAATTCTATGAAAAATGGTGTTGGCAATTTAATAGCAATAGCATTGAATCTGTAGATTGCTTTGGGCAGTATGGACATTTTCATGATATTGATTCTTCCAGTCCATGAACATGGAATGTTTTTCCAGTTGTGCCATCTATGATACTTCTTTCAGCAGTGTTTTGTAGTTCTTCTTGAAGAGATCTTTCATCTCCTTGGTTAGATGTATTCCTAGGTTTTTTTTGTGTGTGTGTGTGTGTGGCTGCTGTAAATAGGATTGTATTCTTGATTTGGCTCTCGGCTTGAACCTTTTTTTTTTGAGACAGGATCTCACTCTTTTACCCAGGCTGTGGTGCAGTGGCATGACCACGACTCACTGCAGCCTCGACCTCCTGATCTCAAGCGATTCTCCTGCTTGAGCATCCTGAGTAGCTGGGACTACAGGTGTGTGCCATCACACCTGACTAATTTCTGTATTTTTTTGTAGAGACAGGGTTTCACCATGTTGTGCAGGCTGGTCTCGAACTCCTGAGCTCAAGGGATCTGCCTTCCTTGGCTCTTCCAAAAGTGCTGGGACTACGAGTGCGAGCCACCACACCCGGCCTTCAGTTCTGTGTTGAATAGGTGCGGTAAGAGTGGATATCTCTGTCTTATTCCAGTTCTTAGGGGATGTGTTTCTTCTAGCTGCCCATTTTTATTTTTAATGAAATGTCCCAGAATGCTCTTTAGAAGGCTCTTTCTCTTCCAATCTCATACAAAAATTTTTCCTCCTTGAAAATTCAAGCAACCAGTTGGCTCTCTTCACATCCAGCCTTTCTCATCACTGCACTTTTCTGACCACCCAGGTATTTCTCTTGTTCACCGAGTACTGGCTTGTTGGTGTCCCCCTCCCCATTTCCCGCTATCTTGAATGACTTGAACATGTTTAGGGGTGATTCATTCAACAATCTAATTTCAAGGTCACATGCCTTTCTCAGCTCCCAAGATTTGCTGTGCCCTTCACTGTGGCAGTAGTCTGCCTTGGGCCAGACCCTGCACATGGTCATCAGGTGGACTGTCTGGTAAACACTGCTGTAGCACTCAGGCAGTACCTCCTTTCCTCCTTGCCTCCTTTTCCTACCATTGTTCCCTCTAAACTGCAAGATCTCCTGCTCCTCCTCCTTCCTCCTGCTGACACCATTGCCTCCATGGCCTCCCCTCCCACTAGCTCACCCAGCCCCAGTGTCCATCACTCACATTTCCTGATGCTTTCAACCTTGGACCAGCCCAGCCATCCTCCTTCTCTGTTCCTACAGCTGGGGCTGCTTAGTGAGGTTTGGGAAGAAGCTTTCCTGTGTGCACGGACTCTCGTCATTTCTCCTGGTTTCCAGCACCCTGGGATCCTCCTCTATGTCCTTACTTATCTCCCACTCATTTCCACAGTGGTGGAGGCAGACCTCGGGTGTGACCCTCACGGCCTCCCTGCTCTGCTCTTCCTCTGCAGGTGGGTGTCCCAGCAGGCGGCTTTACTTCCTGCCATACAGAGTCAAGGGTGTGAGTTTGGCCACCTCAGCTTGGCCCTCCCTTGTTTATTCCACTCACTTTTGCTTTTTCCTTTTACATGTCAGAGGCACATATGGCCTGGATGTGTGTGTGTATGGTGTGGGTGTGGGTGTGTGTATGTGGGGGGGGTTGGGGGGTTGGGATGTATTTTGTGTGTGGTGTATGTGTATGTGGGTGTTTTTTGGGGTGTCTGGTGTGTATTGTGTGTATGTGTTTGGGGCATGTTTATGGTGTGAGTGTGAGGGAATGTGTGTGGTGTGTGTGTATATATGGTCGGGGAGGTGGGTGTCATGTGATGTGTGTGACTGTGGTGTGTCTGTATATGTGGGACTATGGGGGATTGGGATGTGTGTATTTTGTGTGTAGGGGGAGATGTGGGTGTGGTATGTGTATGTTGGGGGATGTTTGTGGTGTGTATGTATATGTAGAGGGTATGGGGTATGTGCGTGTGTGGAAGGTGTGGGGGGGGATATGTGTGGGCGTGTGTGGTGTGTGTGTGTGTGGCGTGTGGGGGTGTGTGGGCTGCATATGTGGGGGTGTATGTGTGTTGGAGTGTGCGTGGGGTGTGTGTGGGGAATGTGGGTGTGTGTGGTGTGTGTGTGGTGTGTGGTGTGTGTGTTAGGTGGGTGATGTGTGTTTGTGGGCTCAGTCAAGGCTGGGGCAGTTGGTGCAGTCAGCTGGTGTGTTGTGTATGGTGTGTGGGGTGTGGTGTGTGTGGTGTGTGTGTGATCTGTGGTGTGTGATATGTGTGTGTGGTGTGTGATGTGGGTGTGTGGTGTGTGTGGTGTGTGGTGTGGGTGTGGGCTCTGTCAGCCAAGGCTGGGGCGGTTAGTGCAGTCAGCTGGTGTGTGTGTGGTGTGTGTGGTCTGTGGTATGTGGTGTGTGTGTGTGTGTGTGGTGTGTGTGATGTGTGTGTGGTGTGTGTGTGTGGTGTGTGTGTGATGTGTGGTGTGTGATGTGTAGTATGTGTGGTGTATGGTGTGTGGTGTGTGTGGCGTGTGTGATGTGTGTGGTATGTGGTGTGATGTGTGTGTCGTGTGTGATGTGTGTGTAGAGTGGTGTGTGTGATGTGTGTACGGTGTGTGGTGTGTGTGCAGTGTGTGTGGTGTGGTACACTGTGCGAGTGGTGTGCGTATGGTGTGTGTGTGGTGTGAGAGATGTGCGTGTGGTGTGTGTGTGTGCAGTGTGTGGTATGTGGGGTGTGTGTATGGTGTGGGGTGTGGTATGTGTGTGGTGCAGTGTGCGGTGTGTGTGTGTGTTGTATGATTGTGTGGTGTATGATGTGTGTGTGTGTGGTATGTGTGGTGTGTTTATGGTGGTGTGTGTGTGGTGTATGATTGTGTGTGGTGTGTGTGTGGTGTGTGGCGTATGATGTGTGTGTGTGGTATGTGTGGTGTGTTTATGGTGGTGTGTGTGTGGTGTGGTGTGTGTGTGTGGTGTGTACGTAAGGTGCACGTACTGTGTGGTGTGTGTGTGGTGGGTGTGTTGTGTGTGTGGTGTGTGATGTGAGTGGTGTGTGGTGTGACCGGTGTGTGTGACTGGTGTGTGGCGTGGTATGTGTGATGTGTGCGACAGGTGTGTGTAACGTGTGTGTGGTGTGGTGTGTGTGATGTGTGTGTGATGGGTGTGTGACTGGTGTGTGTGGTGTGGTGTGGAGTGTGTGCTGTGGGGTGTGTGTGTGTAATCTTCCTGCCTCTGTATTGAGCCTTCCTCTGGGATGTGCCCTGTTGCCTGTCACCTCTTGCTCCAGTATTTCTAGCACTCCCGCTCCACTGGCTGCTGTTCAGCCTTTTGTCTCCCAGGCCATGGCTGCCCTTTCAAACCACTAGCCACCCTGGGTTTATCATGACATGTTGCATTTTCCCAGAATGCAGAGCTGGCTCATGGTGTATTCCTTTTGCTTCTACCTGAAATCCCTGTGGGCCCTGTAGGTCAGTGGTGGATGAGACTCGATTCTGCCCTTGGGCTACACGTCCATCTCTTTTGTGGCAAACACTCATAGGGTTGTACCTGGGACATTGTTGCGACTCGGCCTCTGTGAGTTCTTTCAGTGGCATAGCCTCCCCAGCCATATGGGTTCAAGCTGTTGCTAGTTCATCTACCTTTTTAATGAAGGCCATGTTTGTTACTCTCCAAATCTAGGAACTTCCAGCATGTGGTGGCCAGACACGCCAGCTGGCCTTGGAGACCCCTCAAGGTGGTTGGCGCTGCCAGCAGGCTGGCTGGATTCTGTTTATTGTAGTGGTCGCAGCTTTTCGGTCTTGACAGCCATACCCCACGGGTTATTTTCCCCATTCCCATCAACCTCTCAGCTGTCTGCTGGAAATGACCACTTGACAGAACTGTGTGCAGGGTGAGCTCTGTCACCAAGGCTGGGGCGGTTCAGTGCAGTCAGCTGGTGGCTTGTCCCCGGTGGGGTCCTGTCTGTTTCTTCTCTGTGTATTTCTCCTTCGTCATTCAGCCATGGGATGACACATGTCAGGAGCGTCCCACATCATCACCACCTCAGTCCATTTCCTTCACCTCCGGCCACTGGTCACCCAGGCTTGTGCTCCCAGGGCCTGATGTGGGCAGGATTTGTGCTGTGCCCGGACCTTGGATTGCGGGGGGCCCTGAGTGCTGTCCTGGCACTGAGCTGCATGTGGAGGGCCCAGTCTCCTTTCTGTGGCTGTTTCTCCACTGCTGCCACGTGACCCTGGTGTTTCCATTCCCCTTGATACTTGGTAACACTTGGGCAACTGCAATTATTCTTATTTTTTATATTAGATTTGTGGATTTCTCCAGCCTTTAAAGTTTCCCTGCCTTTTTTTGTACTTCCTTATGGAGGCCAGGTTATTTTTTTTCCTCAGTGCCCATACTGCCTGTGATTTTACCAGTCCTTGTTGAGTAGGCCATGAAAGGCCTTTTCACATCTTTGCTAGTGGCTCCTCAGGTCGGACCTGCTGGAGGTGTTATTGAAGGGGATGGCGGAAGGCCCAGAGTTTAAGGTGGTTCTTCACCTGGAGTGAGGAGAGAGGCCTCCAGGGCGGGAGCTACCCACATTCCTAAATGGTCACTTGGTTCTCAGGATGACACTCTCCCTGGATTTGCAGTTGGGGTGCAGTGTCTATGATGAGACCACCTCTACTTTTACCAAGCCAAGGTAACTGACATAGTACATTTCACTGTCAGGGGCCGGGGAGTATTTGGCATGTGTGGGACAACAGTGGCTCAGCAAGGTTGTCTCATCCAGGCACAGGGTGGAGGGTTACAGAAATGCCTCTCGGAGTTTGGGCTCTATACGGTTCCTGTTTCTCGAAGTTACTATTGGTTTATCCTCGCCCAGCATCTTCGCCAGGTGTCACCAGTAGGATGTCATCAGTGAGAATATGGCTTGTGAGAAGTTTCTGGGTTCTTTGTGCAGTTGACTTCAGAAGCAGCTGTGAGCTCTGCAGGAAAACCAGCTCACCTTTGTGGGCAAATCAGGGTGATGGTATTGTCCTGCCTCTCTGTGGAGTAGATGTGTGGCTGCGTCTGTAGGGCAGAGCCACCCACAAGCTCCTGTTTTCCAAAGAATTCTTCCGAAATAGTCACAGTGCAGATTGTATTTTTCAAAGATGCTTCCAGAAGTGTTTCCACAAAATGTCTTAAGACAACAGCAGCCTTTTAGAACTAAGTGTAGAGAGGAAGCTGTAAAGCTTGTACGACACTTTGTTCACTGGTTGCTTTGTTTGTCTGTCTCCCATTTCCTGTAAACTTCTGGAGAGCCTCGAGTCCAGGACAGAGAAATATGCTCAGTAAATGTTACATGATGAGTGAGAGCAAATCGCCACTTTCTGGGTGTGGTTCTCCCTTGTTTGTTATTAAAAGTTCTACAGAGTGTTACTGTGCATTTTGGTGGCCCAGTCCCTTTTTCACGTATATGTATTGGCTGAAAAGAAATCTTCAAACATGATGGAGTTTCTAAACAGTTTCCAGTCAAAGCTTTAGTAATTCTAGATAGGAAAGTTATCATCAGGAATCTTGTAAGATAAATTTAAGACATTGCATTACCATTAATTGTTCTGACGAAGGAAGTATGTTTTCAAGACAAACTCTATCTAGATAACGTTCAAATTCCTAAGTTTAGAGTCCTCATCATTTCCAGATATTAACAAAAGTCAATATCTGGAAGTCATGTGGGGCCTATGAACTAATGTGTATTATTTCCAGGTGGTACAGCTTTCAGCTACAGTGTGCTTACCCGCCACTGAATTGGTCTCTGTTGAGTTATAAATTGGTAGATGGTACTGTGAACATCAGCTCTTCTGAAAGACATTTTTGGGTTTTACCCTGTCTAGTTTGGTCATTCTGTGTACATTAAAAAAAGCTCGTATAACTAAGTAATTTGCTTATTTGGCCTTTTCAATAAGGAAAAGGCAAATAACCAAATACACAAATAGGCAAAAGAGAAAATCAGGAAATTTACAGAATAAAACACGCAACAGCTTCATAAACACGAGAAAGATTCTTGCTTTCCATAGTAATCAGTGGAAAGCAAATTATAACCCATAAGATGCCTTTTCAGTGCCTCTCATTGAAGAAGATCACAGTCTGATGATTACAAGCTTCCGATTGGACGTGAAGCTACAGTGAAGCTTACACCTGTCCATGTGCTGCTGGAGGGTACGTGGAGCCAGCTGGCCTGCGTCTGTGGAGGCTACGTCTGCACATGCCGAGGACAGAGTCCCCGTCTGCATGTGTACTTCAGAGAACGTTTTCCATAGGACACCGGGATGCTTGTACAGAAAATGTGATAGCAGTGGTGTTTATAATAGCACAAACTAGGAAGTTACCTAAATGTCTATAAGCTGGAGAATAGATAAATAAATTGTGATTAATTAAAAAGTTGGCATATATCAGTGGAAATAGGTTGGAACTGTAGAAATCAACATAAACGGATCTCGCCATGGTGTGGAAGGTTGCCTGCAGTATGCTGCTGTTGATGCAGACATACAAAGAAAAATGATTCTGCTCCTAAAGTATTAGCAGTGCATGGCTAGTTTAAATATCAGACGTAGCTGTGGTTACCCCTCCCTGAAGCACACCTTTGGGTGGCGTTCACAGAGGGAATTCAACTCTGGTTATAGGTTTCTTTCTTAATCAGGGGGGTGAGTGTTGTATTATTCTTTATATCCTTTTGTATGTCTTCATTGTAACATAATATATACGAATTAACATACAGACATTTGAGGATGACATGGTATAGACCACAAGTTTTTAGGTTCTAACTTGACTGAGGAAAGAGGCACAGAATCTAAGTCTATTAGGTCATTAGTTACTGTACTCTGTCTAATAAAAAATTGGTAGACCTCTTAAGTTTCTGTCAAGAATAATTTGGTCTAAAAATGTAGTATTGCTGTGCCAGTTGCTTTCTCAAATTACATGCAGTCTTTTGTAGGAATTTTATTACTTACTGTACTGTAGAATTACTTTATGGTGCTAATTTGGCGCTCTTAGATTTTGGTCAGTTTACCATGACTGACTGGCTTGTTTCTGGGCAGTGAACTTCACAGATACTCCTTTTTCTTGCTTATTTTTATTGCTAGTTTGTTTTGAAGTACTGGGTGTGTTTATTCTGTTACTCGTAGGTTACAAGTTATATTTTCTCTCAAGATAAAGAATAAGGTGGTCAAGTTGTCACTTTTACCTTTAGTGACTCAGTTGTGTTGGCCTGTGGAGGAGTGCTGTCTTGCTTTTCACACCTTGAGCTTGTTCAGCCCTGAGACCTTGTGTATTTAGGTAAAGAGAATTTGCTTTTTATCAAAGATGAGTTACTCGTGTTGCTTATGTAGCGTTTTGAGTTCACCAGTACTTTTATTTTAGCCATCTTTTCAGTCCTTTTAAATGTCAGATGGATCTGAGATGATTGAGACTGCAGAGACTGGGAAGTTGCTCTTTTGGAGCCCATTAGCCCCATTTATAACAGGCTTTTTGCTGAGGTTTACGGTAGGAAGCAGAATTTTCCTACTTTTTTTTTTGTCATTGGAAGGAAAAGCCTAACTCTTAGTACACTAGTTTGAGAAATAACATTTTCTTTCTTTCCTTCCTTCCTTCCTTCCTTCCTTCCTTCCTTCCTTCCTTCCTTCCTTCCTTCCTTCCTTCCTTCCTTCCTTCCTTCCTTCCTTCCTTCCTTCCTTCCTTCCTTCCTTCCTTCCTTCCTTTTTTTTTTTTTGAGACTGAGTCTCACTTCATTGCCCAGGCTATAGTGCAGTGGTACCATCTTGCTCACTGCAACCTCTGCCTCCCGAGTTCAAGTGATTCTCCTGCCTCAGCCTCCTGTAGCTGGGACTACAGGAATGTGCCACCATGCCCAGCTAATTTTTGTGCTTTTAGTAGAGATGAGGTTTCACCATGTTGGCCAGGCTGGTCTCAAACTCCTGACCTCAAGTGATCTGCCCGCCTCAGCCTCCCAGAGTGCTGGGATTACAGACGTGAGCCACTGCACCTGGCCAAGAAATGACATTTAATATTTCAATACTAGAAGAGTAAAATGAATGGGTAGTCTCTTTAGACTTGATAATTGGAAACTTGATACACTATTTACAGATATTTTTGGTTGGAATAGAAATGTTATATTAGACAAAACACTTGCATAAGACACAGAATCTTTTGGGTTTATTTTTTGCTAACTCTTGTGTGACCTAGTGTGACCTAGAAGTCTTTGGTCTTCTGTGAGATGTATCTTGGCAGTGACGTGAGGTCTCAGGTGGCGACATGGTTGTTGTAAGTATGTGTTTCGTTTTAGCTTCTTAAGGATAACTGATTTTGACCAAATATAAAAATGTAAAGACCTCTGCTAACTTAGGAGTTGTTTTTGCCACCTTAAATCTAAATGGCAGTCAGCAAAGAATTTCAACTGGCCATCTTTTCAGAAGGTTGCCCTATATTACAGTTATTACCAGATGCTAGCTTTGCTTTTTAAGACATACAGAAGATTGGTTTATCTTATTTTCATGCTGTAAGGCAGAGGTCAGCAGACTTTTTCCATAAAGTGTCAGACAGAAAATATTTTAGGCTCTTGGGGTCATATGATATCTGTTGCAGTGACTCAGTTCTGCTGTTACTGCCTGTGTGAAAGCAACCACGGGCAATATATTTAATTCGAAGGAATTCCGCCTCTCTGGGTTTGTGATCTGAAGCAGGAAGTTTTCTCTTCTTGGAACACTGGATTTGACACCTCACTAAATTCTAGTTAAGGTGCGAAATTTTCCTCATGAACACTACATTTGAGTACCCCTTACTACCTCATTAAACAGGTTACTAGTGAGTAGCTTTTGGATGCGTGTAAAAATTGTCAGTGAAACTTGGAAGAACTTTCATTGTGGCTTATTTTGTAGCCTGCTGGGATGCTGAGGACCTTGTTTTGAGAACTGAGCACCCTGCTCTGGAGGGTGCTTGCATAGCTCTGTCTTTTCTGGCTCCATAGCATTGCCAGGGACTTTGAAAGTGCCCATGGTCAGCCAGGGACGGTGGCTCACACCTGTAATCCCAGTACTTTGGGAAGCCAAGGCAGGCGTGTCACCTGAGGTCAGGAGTTTGAGACCAGCCTAGCCAACATGGTGAAACCCTGTCTCTACTAAAAAAAAAAAAAAAAGTACAAAAATTAGCCAGGTGTGGTGGCACAGGCCTGTAGTCCCAGCTACTCACGAGGCCGAGGCAGGAGAATTGCTGGAACCCGGGAGGCGGAGGTTGCAGGGAGCCGAGATTGCACCACTGCACTCCAGCCTGTCTGTCTCACTTGGCCACAGAGCGAGACCCCGTCTCAAAAAAAACAACAACAGAAAAAGAAAGTGCCTATGGTCACATGGGAGAGAAGGAAGACCTTGGCTTTTATTTATTTTGATCTTAATCACTGAGAGTTGATTCACTTTTCAGTAAAAAATTTGAGTCCTTATTGCATCCAGTCTTACTATACTAGTTTGTGAGATGATAAAGACAAGGCTGGGAGCTTGCTTTTGACAAAATTTAGTGGGGAAACCAGACATTTTAATAGAAAACTATAATAGAAATTTTCTATGGCATGCATGTGTTACATGTACCATAGTATGTTTAGTTAGTCCCTTAACAATGAACTTGGTCAGTGTTATGATTTTTTCCTTTTGCCTTAGGCTCCAGTATGTCTTGGCATGGCACTGTTAACCAGTTCCATCTTTATTTAAAATTTTGGACTGGGCACAGTGGCTTGTGCCTGTAATCCCAGCACTTTGGGAGGCTGACGTGGGAAAATTGCCTGAGGCCAAGAATTCAAGACCAGCCTTGGCAAGATGGCAAGACCTCATCTCTACAAAAAATTGAAAAATTAGTTGGGTATGGTGGCACGTGCCTGTAGTCTCAGCTACTCAGGAGGCTGAGGCAGGAGGATTGCTTGAGCCTAGGAATTCTAGGTGGCAGCGAACAATGACTGTGCCACTGCACTCCAGCCTGGGTGACAAAGTGAGACCTTAGCTGTAGGAAAAAAAACTAAAACATTAAAGTTTTGCTTATTAGGGCTTTTTAAATATATTTTTTAAAATATTGAATTACAGTGTTAAAAAATATGGGCTACTGGGCATGTTGATACTCCCTTAAATTTACACCCAAAGCAAGTGGCTTACTCTCCTCATCCTAGCCGGCAGTGCTAGTTCAGTGTTTATTTGATAGCATGTGTAGTGGAGGTGGCAGAAGGTAGGTTGTGGAGGCTCTGGACTCTGTTGAAGAGAAGTATGTGTATTCTAGCTGGTCGTCAGCTTTGCCTGACTCATACCTGAGCTCTGGCTCCCTGGACATGGTCTGCAGCAGAGCTGTGCCTCATTCCTCTGCCTTGCAGCTCTCCCTCTTTCTCTGCCTTACACTTGTGTCATTTAGAGGCCAGAACCTTGGAGGGTTTTCGTGCACACTTTAATGCTCCCTTGTTCTGAAACCCTCCTTTCTAGGTATCTTTTTCCCTTTCTTTCCACCCTGGTGACCCTGGACTATGTGGTTTTACTTCTGAAACTGGGCATCCCCAGGTTTCTGATTGAGGGCTGGCTGCCTGGTGCTGTGTAGCCCTGCCTAAACCTCAATGTATTTGCCCTCTTTATCTAAAAAAAATTCTTTTTTTTTTTTGGGGGGTGGGGGGACAGGGTCCTGCTCTGTCACTCAGGCTGGAGTGCAGTGGCTGGCACCATCACAACCCTGCAGCCCTTGACGTCCCCAGGCTCAAGTGGTTCTCTTGCCTCAGCCTTCTGGGTAGCTGAGACTATAGGCATGTGCCACCGTGCCTGTCTAATGTTTTCTTTTTTCTGTTGTTGTTTGTTTTTTAATGAAGAGATGGGATCTTTTTGTGTTGCCCAAGCTGGTTTTGAATTCCTGGGCTCAAGCAGTTCTTCCCATATTGGCCTCCCGAAGTGCTGGGATTACAGGCATGAGCCACTCCTCTTCTTTCAAGGGGGTACTTCTCATTTTCTGCCTACCTTTGGCTGCTTTCCATTCCCCTTAAATAGTTCCTATATTTTGTTCAGAATTTGTGATTCTTATTAGTGGGACGGTTAGTCCAATGCAAGTTATTCTGCCATTGCTGCAGCTATTTTTTTCTGGAATAAGTATTTAAGGCTGTGTGTGTGTGTGTGTGTGTGTGTATTTCACTAGCATCACAAGTTTTATTTTTGTATATATTCATTCTTGTTCAGTTGCCCAATTTTCCTCATAATTTCTTTGACTTACTCTTATAGAAGTGTACTTTTAATTTTCTTTTTTCGTTTTTGTTTTTGTTTTTTTTTGAGACAGAGTCTCCCTCTGTCACCCAGGCTGGAGTGCAGTGGCGCGATCTCAGCTCACTGCAAGCTCCGCTTCCCGGGTTCACGCCATTCTCCTGCCTCAGCCTCCCGAGTAGCTGGGATGACAGGCGCCCGCCACCGCGCCCGGCTAATTTTTTGTATTTGTAGTAGAGATGGGGTTTCACCATGTTGGGCCGGATCATCTTAATCTCCTGACCTCATGATCCGCCCACCTCAGCCTCCCAAAGTGCTGGGATTACAGACGTGAGCCACTGCGCCCGGCCACTTTTCTTTCTTTTAAAATTATATTATTTTTAATTATTATTTTTGAGATAGGGTCTTGCTCTGTTACCCAGGCTGGAGTGTAGCAGCACTATCACAGCTCATTGCAGCCTTGACCGCCTGGGCTCAAGCGATCTTCCCACCTCATCTGCTCCAGTAGCTGGGACCACAGGGGTGTGCCATCATGCCCAGCTGTTTTTATATTTTTTGCAGAGACGGGGTCTTGCCATGTTGCCCAGGCTGGCCTCCAACTCTTGAGCTCAAGCCATCTGCCCACCTCAGCCTCTGAAAGTGTTGGATTATAAGCGTGAGTCACTGCACTTAGTCTATTTTCTTTTCTGTTAATATAGCTACCTCAGCCTTCTCTTTCTTCTTTTTTCATTAGTATTGGATATATCTTTTCCGATTCTTTTACTTTCAACTTTCCACAAACTTTTTTTTTTTTAGAGGCTCACTCTGTTGCCCAGGCTGGAATGTAGTGGTGCCATCTCGCTTCATTACAACCTCCACCTCCTGCATTCAAGAGATTCTCCTGCCTCAGCCTCCCTAGTAGTTGGGACTACAGGTGCCCATCACCACATCTGGCTATTTTTCATATTTTTAGTAGAGACAGGGTTTTGCCACGTTGGCCAGGGTGGTCTTGAAATCCTGGCCTCAAGTGATGTGCCCGCCCTGGCCTCCCAAAGTGCTGGAATTACAGATGTGAGCCACCACTCCTGGCCCCTTTCTGGAGACTTTTGTTTCAGGTGTGTTTCTGTGAAACAGTCCATGGTTGCATTTTGTTTTTCCTTTAACAATCTATAATCTATGCCTTTTAATAGGAATAGCTTGTTCATTAACATTTGTGATTAATGAAGTGATTGGATTGATTTATTCTGTCATATTTTGTTTTTCTTCTTATTATGATTTTTCCGTTATCTTTCCTTCCCTCCTTCCCTTTCTCCCTTGCTTCCTTCCTCCTTCCCTTCCTCCCACCCTCTTTCTTCCTTCTGTCTCTCCCTTCTTCTTACTCTTTTTGTTCCTTTTTTATTCTTTCTTTCAACAGGGTCTTACTCTGTTATCTTTCTTTCAAAGTCACTAAGTTCTGAGTTCATTTTATTCTTCTAGTGTCTTGAAAGTTTACCCTTGTGTCTTTCAGTGATAGCCCGTTTTTTAAAGCATGATTTGATGCATTTGGTATATGTGAAAGTAATTAATCTCTTTCTCACCTAAACAGTAGAAAGATCTTAGAATGCTCTAATATTTACATCCTGGATTACATGGATTCATGGACTGTATCTAACTCTGTTGAAAAGTTTCAAAAATCCCGTAGAGTAGACATTTTAATGACTGCTTTTACCCCCCAGTGTTTACTTCTGTACACTCACATCCCTTTAGTTACTCCCTCCTTGTATCTCAGAACATTCTTCTGACGTCATTTTCCTTTTTCCGAAGTCTGTCCTTCCAATTCTTCCAGTTCAGATCTGTTTGTTTAAAAATGTCTGAGATTTTCTTTGACAGTATTTTTACTTTACCTCTTTTGTTGAAAGTCTTTTTGCTGGGTTTACAATTCTGTTTATTATTTTCTCTTTATACTTGGTAGATATAGAGAGCTTAGCTTTTGGTGTAATTACTCTTTTATAGGTAATATATCCTTTCTCTCTGGCTGCTTTACAAAATATGTCTTTAATTTTCTAAAGTTTGGTTGTGATGTGTGTAGATTTGTATTTATTTTTTATCTTTCTTTCTTTCTTTTTTTTTTTTTTTTTTGAGACGGAGTCTCGCTCTGTCGCCCGGGCTGGAGTGTGGTGACCGGATCTCAGCTCACTGCAAGCTCTGCCTCCCGGGTTTACACCATTCTCCTGCCTCAGCCTCCCGAGTAGCTGGGACTACAGGCGCCCGCCACCTCACCCGGCTAGTTTTTTTGTATTTTTTAGTAGAGACGGGGTTTCACCGCATTAGCCAGGATGGTCTCGATCTCCTGACCTCGTGATCCGCCCGTCTCAGCCTCCCAAAGTGCTGGGATTACAGGCTTGAGCCACCGCGCCCGGCCAATTTTTTATCTTTCTTGAGATTTATTTGCGCCTCCTGAATCTGAGGGTTTATATTTACTCATTTCTGGAAAATATTTTTGAAATATTTTTTTCCTTCATTCTTTCTGTTCTTTCTTTGTGGACCCTGTTTGGAAGAATGTTGAACTTTTCATCTTCGCCTCCTTGTACTGTAGCCTCTCTTTCATCTGTTTTTTCTTTCTTGCTGTAGTTTCTTAAGGTCTGTTTTTCTGTTTAGTATTTCTCCTTTTCCATGTGTCTAATTATCCTTGAGTTTTACATTTTAATTATTGTTTTCCTTTTTTGTAAATTCTGCTGTTACTTTTGAATTGGCTGGTTATTCCTAATAGTAATCCTAGCTTCTCGATTATAGTTTTACTTTCTTTTAAAATTATCTTCACCCATTAAACATACCAGTTTTCCATTCTGCAGTTGATACTTCTAGTATCTGAAAAATTTTTGGTTCTAGCCCTGTCATTGGTTCTTTGTGCTGGCTGTTACTCACCTGGCCTTCTTTTTCTCATGAGTCATATTATGATTTTTGTTATGAACTCTCATTTGCTAGTATGTATTTGGGGGAATTATTTGAAGACAAGGTTGAGGATCCTTCCCTTTAATGTCCAGGAAGCTGGGGGAGCTTCTTTCCCACTCTGTTTTATATTAAAATTACTGGCCTGGGGATTTTGAGGCCTGCCAAAAATGTGAATTCATGCTAAGCTTGAAAGTTTCCTCTCTTCTGGTTTCTTCTGCAGGGCCTGTGAACTGAATGCCCGTGTTTCTCTGAGGCTTTTCCCTCTGTCCCTCTGCGTGAAGCCACTGTAACTGAAGCTCTAGTCTTTTGGAATCGCAGCATCTTTTGCACTTTCCTCTGAGATTTTGTGCTCTTACTTTGTTCCTGATCACAGGTGTTTTCCTTTCATTTCTTGCAAACTCATTCTTTATTTCAAAGGCTTTGCAAAAATATTTGTCTAGCCTTTTTATTGCTCTGCAGTGTAAAGTGTTTGGGTTCTCTGTATTTTGCAGTGTTTGCAGAAACCGAAGTCCTGTAGTTTCTGACTTTCACTAGACTCTGCATTGCCAGCCATGGTTCAACCCTGAAACAGCTTGTAAAGTCCTATCCTATTCAGTAAACTGCTCTGTTGGTTGTGAGGGATGGTTGGGTTGTAGTACTCTTCGTTCCTTGTACTGTGATTGTGCAGTCCTGTGGCCTGACCTGGCGACCTGGACCTCACGTGTGATGTTCACTGAATGAAAGTATGTCATTAGGTTTTAGATGGCTGAATTGAACTTTTTTTTTTTTTTTTTGAGACGGAGTCTCGCCCTGTCACCCAGGCTGGAGTGCAGTGGCCGGATCTCAGTTCACTGCAAGCTCTGCCTCCCGGGTTTACGACATTGTCCTGCCTCAGCCTCCCAAGTAGCTGGGACTACAGGCGCCCGCCACCTCGCCCGGCTAGTTTTTTGTATTTTTTGGTAGAGACGGGGTTTCACCGCATTAGCCGGGATGGTCTCGATCTCCTGACCTCGTGATCTGCCTGTCTCGGCCTCCCAAAGTGCTGGGATTACAGGCTTGAGCCACTGCACCCGGCCTGAATTGAACTTTGAGAGTACAGTACTCTTACAAATTGAGAGTAACCTGTATATTAATGCAGGATTGGTCATAAAAGAGATGAATCAATAAATATGTTTTGTGAGGTTTCCCGTGGGACCCTCTCTGCATTCGAGACTCTTGATTATGTGAGCCTATGAAAGGCGGTATTATGTGATATCATTGCTGAAGTTTCCCATTTTCCTGTAGCCTCACATAGACAGATATTACTTCACATACGTTATATTACAATGCTCATTATCCAGATTGTAGAATTGGACATCTAAAATGTGAGGGAATATCTAAATACGTTAAGTTCCTCTTAACTAGGAGATATGTTTAGGGTGAAATGTAGTGTGGATGGAGCATTCCAACACCTTTTTCTTTTACATTTCAGGCTGATGCTGATGTCCCTGTACAATGTAAGCATCAATTTGAAAGGCCTGAAATACATCAGCGAGAGTCCAGGATTCATCCCATTGCTGTGGTGGCTTTTGAGTGGTAAGCGGGGTGGTTATCTGTACAGCTGCTTGTATGGTTTATGCAGTAGTCCTCCCTTATCCACGGCGGATACGTTCCAAGCTTCCTAGCAGATGCCTGAAACCAGAGAGAGCACCAAACCCTCTATATATACTATATTTTTAAACATTCATACATCTGTATGATAAAGTTTAATTTATAGTTAGGAATAGAGATTATCAACAACAATAAAATAGAACAATTATAATAATAAGCCAGCACCGCTACTCTTGTGCTTTAGGGCCATTATTAAGTAAAATGAGGGTTACTTGAACACTGGTGCTGTGGTACTACAGCAGTTGACCTGATAACCTAGATAGCTACTGAGTGACCTAAAGGGTGCATAGCATATGCTGGACAAAGGGATGATTCATGTCCCTGATGGGATGGAGTGGGATGGCAGCATGAGATTTCATCATGCTACGCAGAATGGTTTGCAATTTAAAACTTAAGAATTGTTTATTTCTGGATTTTTCCATTTGGTATTTCCAGACCTTGGTTGACTGTGGCTAACTGAGACTGTGGAAAGTGAAACTGCAGATAAGAGGGGCCTACTGTATACCTGTTCTTCTGTAGCTGAAGGAAATTTTAAAGTATTAGAAAGTAGGATTGATTATAAGATGTTATTTCTTTTTAAAAAAGTCAAATTTTAGAAACTTCCTTGGTATGTTAGGTTTACTCTAGTTCTGTTTCTGAAGTATTGCTTTCAATTTGGATATAATTTACTGGTGTCCCTACAACACAAAGAAAAATTGTCTTATAAAACAGCTGATAAACAGCATCAGCCTATCCCATTCTCTGTTAACAGCACGGTGCTATATGTGGGTATGTGGCTCTATCAGATAAGAGAAGACCCATTGTTAAATAATTTGGGTAAAAAGAAATTGGAAAGACTCCGCAGCTCTGAAGGGAAGTACACATGTAGAGTTTGTATGTGTTTTAAAATTTCTTTAAAAAGCTATCTTTACTGCAACCTTTCCTCTTCACCCTTAACTACCAATCTAACCTAAAGTTCTGTCCCAATTTCATAATTTTTAACACTGTATGTTGTTTAATGAGTATACATTTGACCCATGTATAAAAATAAATTAATTTTCCTTATTTTTTCGTAATTCAAATTAACCTCTAATTTTTAGTGTCAGTTCCATTTGGTGGTGATTGCTTTTTTAAAATAATAGCTTCATTGATGTATAATCAACATGTAATAAGTTGCATATATTTAAAGTGAACAATTGGTAAGTGTTGATATAAATGTCTGCCTGTAAAATTATTATCACAATCAAGGTAATGCACAAACCCATGACCTCCAAAGGCACTTTGTGCCCCTTCATGGTCCCCCCTCCCTGTTCCTCTCCCTGCCTTCCGGAGAGTGACTTGCCTCCTTTCTGCGCTGTAGTTAGTTTTCATTTTCTCTGATTTTATGTAAGTGGAATCATAGTTTGTATTCTTTTTTGCCGAGCTTCTTTCACTCAGCATAATTATTTTGAGATGCATCCATATGTCTATTAATAGTTCATTACTTTTTATTGCTAAATAATATTCCATGTTGTGGATATACCACAATTGGTGTATTCATTCAGCTAGTGATGGACATTTGGGTTGTCTCCAGCTTTTGACTACTGTTCATAAAGCTGCTGGGAGCATTCTTGTACACGTCTTTGCATGGGCATATGCTTTTGTTTCTCTTGGGTAAATCCCTAGAAGTGGGATCTCTGGGACATGTGGTAGGTGCATGTTAGTTTTTATGAAACTGCCACCCTTTTTTCCAAAGTGCTTGTACCATCTTACGTTCCCAGCAGCAGTGTGCTAGTGTATGGTCCCAGCAGCAGTGTGCTCGTGTATGGCCCCAGCAGCAGTGTGCTCGTGTGTGGCCCCGGCAGCCGTGTGCTCGTGTGTGGCCCCGGCAGCCGTGTGCTCGTGTGTGGCCCCGGCAGCCGTGTGCTCGTGTGTGGCCCCGGCAGCCGTGTGCTCGTGTGTGGCCCCGGCAGCCGTGTGCTCGTGTGTGGTCCCGGCAGCATTGTGCTCGTGTGTGGTCCCGGCAGCAGTGTGCTCGTGTGTGGTCCCGGCAGCAGTGTGCTCGTGTGTGGTCCCGGCAGCAGTGTGCTCGTGTGTGGTCCCGGCAGCAGTGTGGTCCCGGCAGCCGTGTGCTCGTGTGTGGTCCCGGCAGCAGTGTGCTCGTGTGTGGTCCCGGCAGCAGTGTGCTCGTGTGTGGTCCCGGCAGCCGTGTGCTCGTGTGTGGTCCCGGCAGCAGTGTGCCCGTGTGTGGTCCCGGCAGCAGTGTGGTCCCGGCAGCAGTGTGCTCGTGTGTGGTCCCGGCAGCAGTGTGGTCCTGGCAGCAGTGTGCTCGTGTGTGGTCCCGGCAGCAGTGTGCTCGTGTGTGGTCCCAGCAGCCGTGTGCTCGTGTGTGGTCCCGGCAGCCGTGTGCTCGTGTGTGGTCCCGGCAGCAGTGTGCCCGTGTGTGGTCCCGGCAGCAGTGTGGTCCCGGCAGCAGTGTGCTCGTGTGTGGTCCCGGCAGCAGTGTGGTCCCGGCAGCAGTGTGCTCGTGTGTGGTCCCGGCAGCAGTGTGCTCGTGTGTGGTCCCGGCAGCAGTGTGCTCGTGTGTGGTCCCGGCAGCAGTGTGGTCCTGGCAGCAGTGTGCTCGTGTGTGGTCCCAGCAGCAGTGTGCTCGTGTGTGGTCCCAGCAGCAGTGTGCTCGTGTGTGGTCCCGGCAGCAGTGTGCTCGTGTGTGGTCCCGGCAGCAGTGTGCTCGTGTGTGGTCCCGGCAGCAGTGTGGTCCTGGCAGCAGTGTGCTCGTGTGTGGTCCCGGCAGCAGTGTGGTCCCGGCAGCAGTGTGCTCGTGTGTGGTCCCGGCAGCAGTGTGCTCGTGTGTGGTCCCGGCAGCAGTGTGGTCCTGGCAGCAGTGTGCTCGTGTGTGGTCCCGGCAGCAGTGTGCTCGTGTGTGGTCCCAGCAGCCGTGTGCTCGTGTGTGGTCCCGGCAGCCGTGTGCTCGTGTGTGGTCCCGGCAGCAGTGTGCCCGTGTGTGGTCCCGGCAGCAGTGTGGTCCCGGCAGCAGTGTGCTCGTGTGTGGTCCCGGCAGCAGTGTGCTCGTGTGTGGTCCCGGCAGCAGTGTGGTCCTGGCAGCAGTGTGCTCGTGTGTGGTCCCGGCAGCAGTGTGCTCGTGTGTGGTCCCAGCAGCCGTGTGCTCGTGTGTGGTCCCGGCAGCAGTGTGCTCGTGTGTGGTCCCGGCAGCAGTGTGGTCCTGGCAGCAGTGTGCTCGTGTGTGGTCCCAGCAGCAGTGTGCTCGTGTGTGGTCCCAGCAGCAGTGTGCTCGTGTGTGGTCCCGGCAGCAGTGTGCTCGTGTGTGGTCCCGGCAGCAGTGTGCTCGTGTGTGGTCCCGGCAGCAGTGTGGTCCTGGCAGCAGTGTGCTCGTGTGTGGTCCCGGCAGCAGTGTGCTCGTGTGTGGTCCCGGCAGCCGTGTGCTCGTGTGTGGTCCCGGCAGCAGTGTGCTCGTGTGTGGTCCCGGCAGCAGTGTGGTCCTGGCAGCAGTGTGCTCGTGTGTGGTCCCAGCAGCAGTGTGCTCGTGTGTGGTCCCAGCAGCAGTGTGCTCGTGTGTGGTCCCAGCAGCCGTGTGCTCGTGTGTGGTCCCAGCAGCAGTGTGCTCGTGTGTGGTCCCAGCAGCCGTGTGCTCGTGTGTGGTCATTCTCTTACATTTGAGACATTCCAGTAGGGGCACCATGGTACTTCACTCTGGTTTTAATTTGTATGCTTGTTATAACTAATGATGTTGAGCATCTTTTCATATTTTGCCATTCATGTAACTTCTTTGATGATAGCTGTTCATATATTTTACTGATTTTTAAAACATTGCATAGACTCCTACTGAATATTGAGAGTTATTTGTGTTTTCAGTTTGTGTCCTTTGACAAATGTGTTGGAAAAATAATGTTTCCCAGCTAGTGGCTTGTCTTTCATTCTCTTAAGAGCATCTTCTGAAGAGCAGAAGACCTATCTCAATTGTAATGAAGTTTGTAATTCTTTTTCTTCGAAGAATCCTGCTTTTGTTGTAGAAATTTTTTCCTGGATTGGTGTCACAAAGGCTTTCTAATGTGTTTTCTCCTAGTAGTTTATAGTTTTGCTTTTCACGTTTAGTTATATGATTCCTTTCGAATTGGTATCTGTTTGTGTGAGAGTTTTTTTGTTGTTGTTTTTATTTTTACTTTTTGGTTTGTTTTTTGCATAAAGTTTTCTATCTAGTTGATCCAGTACCATTTGTTTTGAAGACTTTATTCTCCAGGAAATTGCCTTTGCACCTTGTTGACAATCAGTTGACCATACATGTGAAGGTCATTTTGGATTCTGTTGTGTTCCAGTCATCTATTTTTGGATCATTATGCCAATACCATGCTTTATAATAAATCTTGATAGCTTTATAATAAATCTTAAAGTCAGGTAGTATAAATCCTCCAACTTTGTTCTTCTTTTTCAAGGTTGTTTTGGCTATTTTTAAGCCCTTGGTCTTTCCATATGAATTTAAAAATTAGCTCGTCACTGGCTACCGAAAAGAATCCTCTTGGAATTTTTTATTGGGATTGTGTTGAGTCAACAGTTCATTTTGAGGGAGAATTGACACTTTAGCAATATTGAGACTTACAATCCATGAACACAAGTGTATATCTTCATTTATTTAGATATTGTCGAGACACAAGGGTCTGTCCTGTTTCTTCATGTGTTAAGAGCAGAGGAACTGACCTTTGTTTCTGGCTAGCTTTTCAAGGATGTGTGTATAGCAGATATCCTTAGAGGACAGAGATGCAGTTTCCTTCCAGAGCAAAAAGGGTACGTTTGCTTATATCTATGTAGTAAAGATAATGTTTCCCTCTAGGGCAAAGTTCAGCCAGAGCTTGGGGTTCCTCTCCTGTGACAGCCACACAGCATGTGTGTGGCCTTGTGGCATTGGATCTTAAACTGGCATAAATGCTGCTGCTCTGGCTATGGCTGTTGCTATAACAAGTTCTTGGTCTCAGACTCAAGAGTTTGTGTCTTCTGCCAGCGTCTGTAAGACTCTAGCATGCTAGCTTGTTAGCTTGCAAGTAGGGTAAAGCCCTAGACCTTCCATAGTTTGAGGGCAGGTCCAGGGGGCTATGCTTGTACTCCATTGATAACACTTACCCACCAGGGTTGGATACTTGACCAGACAGCCTTTTTCCTCTCAAGAATCATAGAATCAGAGGTGGTTCCTAGACATGACCTATAAGGTAACTATCCGGGCTGGCTGTTATGGGCCATGAGCAAGCAGACATTGTCAGTTTATGGGAGAGGATGCTGGTGGTGCCAGGGAGAGGTAATTAAATAAGAATACCTAGTACTTCTTGAGTACCAGTCATGGTTTTAAGTGCATTATGTTTGTTACATTTATGTCTCTTAGTACCCTGTAAGGTAAGTATTGTTTCTGTATCATAGATGAAGAAACTGAGGCACATAGAGGTGAGTAAGGCGCCAGGGTTATATAGCTATGGGGTGGGGGTGGTGGAGCTGGGATCTGAGACCCCGACCGCCTGGCTCCAGACCCTGTTTCCCAACCATTCTACAGGACTGCTGCTCAGGAGGACAAGTCTCCTGGGTGGAAGCCTTCGTGCTGGATGACTTCTAATTTTACTTTATTTTTTTTGAGATGGAGTTTTGCTCTTGTTGCCCAGGCTGGAGTGCAGTGACGCAATCTTGGTTCACTGCAACTTCTGCCTCCTGGGTTCAAGCGATTCTCCTGCCTCAGCCTCCCAAATAGCTGGAACTACAGGTGCCTGCCACTACACCTGACTAATTTTTGTAATTTTAGTAGAGACAGCGTTTCACCATGTTGGCCAGGCTGGTCTCAAACTCCTGACCTTAGGTGATCCACCCGCCTCGGCATCTCAGAGTGCTGGGATTACAGGTGTGAGCCACTGTGCCGGGCCAGTGCTGGGTGACTTCTCACGTTTAGTTGACATTAGGTCTGGCTTTGCTTGACTTCTGAGTCAGTTGCCCTGAAACAATATGCCCGTCTCTACTTAGCCTAATTTGCAGCCAGTAATCCTATTTTCTCATAGAAAGAAGAGTTGAGGCTAAATGTTCTCAATGGCCCTTTTAGCTCTGGTCCTCTGGAAGTTTCTGGGGCTGAGTGAAAATTGTGATGAGTTTAATCTGAATTTATGCAGCTCTGTCTGTGGCAAGCAACCCAGGTTCCTGCCACTCATCAGAGATTGTGTTCTTTGACTCAGGTGGGCTTTTCCTGCTTAAGCTTTGGGTTATGGATAATATGAGGTGTTTGTTAAGTTGTGTTAATGCAGTTTTTTTGCTTCTGGGACATCATCCCAGGCTTTCTTTTCCTTTCTTTTTTTTTTTTTTGAGACAGAATTTCACTCTTGTTGCCCAGGCTGGAGTGCAATGGTGTGATCTCTGCTCACCACAACCTCCACCTCCCGGGATCAAGCAATTCTCCTGCCTCAGCCTCCTGAGTAGCTGGGATTACAGGCACACACCACCACGCCCGGCTAATTTTGTAGTTTTAGTAGAGAAGCGGTTTCTCCATGTTGGTCATTTTGGTCTTGAACTCCTGACCTCAGGTGATCTGCCCGCCTCAGCCTCCCAAAGTGCTGGGATTATAGGCGTGAGCCACCATGCCCAGCCATCCCAGGCTTTCTTATCCGTGAAGATAATTACTGGTTCTTTCAACACAGTGAGCACAGCCCAACCCTCATAAATTTATTTCTAGGTCGTCTTACTTTAGAATCATTTGTTCTAAAGTCAAACAAAACAAGATGTGTTTAAGCCTAGGATGTTTGACTCCTCAGTTATGTATGGGATTACTTTAAATTTTAAATGATAGAATTTCATATGTGTTTTAGAAGGTGAATATACAGTTTACTATAGAATAGGAAAATAGGAACAAAAATAGTTCTTGGTGCTTGGTGGTGGTGCTGGTGGTAGTGGGACTGTTCTCAGAATTTAGACTGTTTTCAGAATCTAGACTGTTTTCAGAATCTAGAATCATAACTGCTTAGGACTAAGAGATAATTTGAAAACTGGCTTCCTCTATTCCTTTGCTTTTAGATAGATCTGGTTTATGAAAATATACTGGACAGATAAGAATCTCTTCTAATTTTTAAAAGATCGAGGAAAAGGAGAATTATTTGAACCCAGGAGGCGGAGGTTGCAGTGAGCCAAGATCATGCCACTGTACTTTAGCCTGGGCAACAAGAGTGAAACTTCATTTAAAAAAAAAAAAAAAGATCGAGGAAAAAAAAGATCTCATTATCCCTTTCAGTAATCAGTTCCTACTTTTATCAATTTCTGTTAAGAAATTTGATATATTTTAATAAGAACATGAGCTTTGGACTCATTCGACCCAGATTTGAATTGCAGCTTTCCTGCTTGTGAACTTACCTAAACTTTTAGAATCCTGCTTTTCTGATCTATAAAATGAGAATTTCTACCTCAAGGATCTTAATGTATATTAAAATGCAATAGTGTTTAGGCCAACACCTAATGTCGTAGGTGTTACCTAGGTGCTAGTTTTCCTCTTTTATTTCTAATCTAAATATCTCGTGCTTTTGGGATAAAAGACTTGAAAAAAAAAATCTCATGCTGCAGTGAAAGCTCATTTTCTTTTGTTTGCTTGCTCTAAAGGTGGCAGGTTACTTTCAAGTATCTAGACTTCTCTGATTCAGAGTACGAGACCAGTTGCTATTAATCATCCCTGACTAAATCGTCTTGTTTCCTTTAACCTTTGCTAGATTTTGTTTGTCTTGCCTTTGTTCAACTACATGGCTGGCTTTTTCCCAGGCTTTGTCCACATTCTTCACATTCCTCTTCAGCCACAGAACTGGCATAGAACTCTAGCAAATGGCCGATGAGAACAGAGTGTATCGAGATGGTGGCCACATGTTACGTAACTGTTAATGCAGACTAGTATTGTGATCACAGGAAACTGCACTTCCTACCATGTTTTCAATGCTAAAAAGGCAGATAGGCGGTTATTTCCATCTTACATCTATTTGACTTGTCTGAGTAACACAAAACATTGATCAGGTTCTACCAGATTTGTGTCTTCAACCCAGACCTCTGTCCCAAGCTCTAGCCTCATAGATTGAACTGTCTACTTGATATCTCCACATGAACATCTAATAAATGTTCACATTCAGTGTGTTCAGACTAAACCCCTAATCTTCCCTCACACCAAATTCTAATCTCTGTTGATTACAATTCTGTTTTTCTAGTGTCTCAGACTTTTAAAAAACCTTCCAGTGATTCTTAACTCCTTTTAATCCCTTACACCTACGTTCAATCTGTTAGGAAGTCCTGATGGCTCTGCTTTCAAAACATCTTCAGAATCTAGAATCTGGTCATCAGCTAGCGCTTTCACTGAGGTTTTTTTTTTTTTTTTTTTTTTTTCTTTTTTCTGAGACAGAGTCTCGGTCAGTCACCCAGGCTGGAGTGCAGTGGCGTGATCTTGGCTCACTGCAACCCTCCACCTCCTGGGTTCTAGCGATTCTCCTGTCTCAGCCCCCCAGTAGCTGGGATTACAGGTGCCCGCCACCATGCCCAGCTAATTTTCTCACCTGGTTTTGAGCCACCATCACCTTGGGTTGAGAGCTTCCTCTAAGTCTCCCTATGTTCCATCCTTCCAGGCCATGAATTGGGAGCCAGGGTTATGATGGAAAAATTCCTGACCACCTCTCCTTACTGAACAGTCAAAATGCTGCGTGAGACGCAAAAAAAATTTTACTTATTTGATACAGTGTCTTGCAGTGTCACCCAGGCTGGACTGTAATGGAGTGATGCTAGCTTACTGTAAAGTCAAATTCCTGGGCTCACGGGATCTTCCTGCCCCAGCCTTCTGAGTAGCTAGGACTACAGGCATGCACCACCATACATGGCTAGTTTTTGAAACATTTTTTGTGGAGATGAGGTTTCACTATGTTGCCCAGGCTGGTCTTGAACTCTTGGTCTCAAGTGATCCTCCTGCCTTGGCTTCCCAAAGTGCTGGGATTACAGGTGTGAGCCACTGTGCTTGGCCACACACACACAAAAAAAACTATATATAAAATATAAGTCATATGCAATATATAATATGTAATATATAATTATATGTAGCATATATTACATGCGATATATATGTGATATATGCAACATATATTAGATGTAATATATGTAATATATATTATATGTAATATATACAATATGTAATACATAATATATGTAATATATAATAGATAATAGATTACATGTGATATATATGCAATATATGTAATATATCACATGTAATATATATACACACACAAATACCTAGAGCATGAAAGTCAAGTGAAAGTGGGAGGACAGAGAGGTTAACAGAGAAATTAGCTTCTTGCTTTGAGGGTATTTTTCAAACTTGTCCTTTAGTTTCAATGGCTCCCAGGGTGTGGGGGATAGGAGACAAAGCCCCGCTCCCACCTCAGGTGAATAGCCTGAGAGGAAACTCCCAAGGGTATTTCCCAGCAGTGTAGGGGTAAACTGAAGATACTCACTTAATCCTGTGGTTTCTTTTAGGAAAATTTTTTTGACTTTTGGCATTGAGTGTAGTGGGGGAATAATCTCTTCTGAGAATTAGTAGGCTGGTTTCCATGCAGGTTTGAAGCTTTTATTCAAACCACCTAGGTGGTCCCTAAGAGAGTTAATTTTTGTAGCAACTTGATTGGACTATGAGATGCCCAGACATTTGGCCAAACATTAACTTTGGGTATGTCTATGAGGATGTTCTGGATAAGATTATTTGAACATTTGAACCAGGAGACTGAGTAAAGCAGATTGCCTTCAGCTAGGTGTGTGGCTCTCATCCAGTCAGTTGGACCCCCAATAGAATAAAAAGGCTGAATAAGCTTACTGCTTGAGCTGGGATGTGGGCCTTTTCCTGCCTTTGGACTCAAACTGAAACACCAGCTCTTGAGTTTTGAGCCTGCTGACTTTCACACTGGCACTACACATTGGCTGTCCTGAGTCTCCAGTGCGTGGACTGCAGATAGTAGGACTCCCTCATCTCCCTCAGCAGGCCCTTCATCTCCCTCAGCAGGACTTCATCTCCTGAAACAGGTCCTCATCTCTCACAACAGGCCCTCATCCCCCACAGCAGGCCCTTATCCCCCACAGCAGGCCCTCATCTCCCACAACAGGCCCTTATCCCCCGCAGCAGGCCCTCATCTCCAACAACAGGCCCTTATCCCCCACAGCAGGCCCCCATCTCCCTCAGCAGGCCCTCATCTCCCGCAACAGGCCCTCATCTCCCGCAGCCAGCCGTCATCTCCCTCAGCAGGCCCTCACTCCCTCAGCAGGCCTTCATTCCCCACAGCAGGCTCTCATCTCCCAGATCAGGTCTTGATCTCCCTCAGCAGGCCTTCATCCCCAACAGCAGGATCTCATTTCCCAGATCAGGTCTTGATCTCCCCCAGCAGGCCCTCATCTCCTCAACAGGCCCTCATCTCTTTCAGCAGGCCCTCATCTCCCTCAGCAGGCCCCCATCCCCCTCAGCAGGCCCCCATCTCCCTCAGCAGGCCCCCATCTACCTCAGCAGGCCCCACATATCCCTCAGCAGGCCCTTCATCTCCCTCAGCAGGCCCTCATCTCCCTCAGCAGGCCCCCCATCTCCCGCAAAAGGCCCTCATCTCCCTCAACAGGCCCTCATCTCCCTCATCAGGCCCCCATCTCCCTCAGCAGGCCCTCATCTCCCTCATCAGGCCCCCATCTACCTCAGCAGGCCCCACATATCCCTCAGCAGGCCCTTCATCTCCCTCAGCAGGCCCTCATCTCCCTCAGCAGGCCCCCCATCTCCCGCAAAAGGCCCTCATCTCCCTCAACAGGCCCTCATCTCCCTCATCAGGCCCCCATCTCCCTCAGCAGGCCCTCATCTCCCTCATCAGGCCCCCATCTACCTCAGCAGGCCCCACATATCCCTCAGCAGGCCCTTCATCTCCCTCAGCAGGCCCTCATCTCCCTCAACAGGCCCTCATCTCCCTCAGCAGGCCCTCATCTCCCTCAGCAGGCCCTCATCTCCCTCAGCAGGCCCTCATCTCCGACAACAGGCCCTCATCTCCCTCAGCAGGCCCCTCATCTCCCTCTGCAGGCCCCCCATCTCCCTCAGCAGGCCCTGACCTCCCTCAGCAGGCCCTCACTCCCTCAGCAGGCCCTCACTCCCTCAGCAGGCCCCCATCTCCCTCAGCAGGCCCCCCATCTCCCTCAGCAGGCCCTCATCTCCCTCAGCAGGCCCCCATCTCCCTCAGCAGGCCCCCCATCTCCCTCAGCAGGCCCTCATCTCCCTCAGCAGGCCCTCATCTCCCTCAGCAGGCCCTCATCTCCCGCAGCAGGCCCTCATCTCCCTCAGCAGGCCCCCATCTCCCTCAGCAGGCCCTCATCTCCCTCAGCAGGCCCTCATCTTCCGCAGCAGGCCCTCATCTCCCTCAGCAGGCCCCCCATCTCCCTCAGCAGGCCCTCATCTTCCGCAGCAGGCCCTCATCTCCCTCAGCAGGCCCTCATCTCCCTCAGCAGGCCCCCATCTCCCTCAGCAGGCCCCCATCTCCCTCAGCAGGCCCCCCATCTCCCTCAGCAGGCCCTCATCTCCCTCAGCAGGCCCTCATCTTTCGCAGCAGGCCCCCATCCCCCTCAGCAGGCCCCCATCTCCCTCAGCAGGCCCTCATCTCCCTCAGCAGGCCCCCATCTCCCTCATCAGGCCCCCATCTCCCTCATCAGGCCCCCATCTACCTCAGCAGGCCCCACATATCCCTCAGCAGGCCCTTCATCTCCCTCAGCAGGGCCCCATCTCCCGCAACAGGCCCTCATCTCCCTCAGCAGGCCCTCATCTCCCACAACAGGCCCTTACCCCCACATCAGGCCCTCATCTCCCTCAGCAGGCCTTCATCACCCACAGCAGGCCCTCATCTCTCACAACAGGCTCTTACCCCCACAGCAGAACCTCATCTCCCACAATAGGCCCTTATCCCCCACAGCAGGCCCTCATCTCCCTCAGCAGGCCCTCATCTCCCTCAGCAGGCCCTCATCTTCCACAGCAGGTCCTCATCTCCTCAGCAGGCCCTCATCTCCGACAACAGGCCCTCATCTCCCTCAGCAGGCCCCTCATCTCCCTCTGCAGGCCCCCCATCTCCCTCAGCAGGCCCTGATCTCCCTCAGCAGGCCCTCACTCCCTCAGCAGGCCTTCATCACCCTTAGCAGGCCTTCATGCCCCACAGCAGGCCTTCATCCCACACAGCAGGCCTTCATCCCACACAGCAGGCCTTCATCCCCCACAACAGGCTCTCATCTCCCAGAGCAGGTCTTCATCTCTCTCAGCAGGCCCTCATCTCCCTCAGCAGGTCCTTCACCTCCAGCAACAGGCCCTCATCTCTCACAACAGGCCCTTACCCCCACAGCAGAACCTCATCTCCCACAATAGGCCCTTATCCCCCACAGCAGGCCCTCATCTCCCTCAGCAGGCCCTCATCTCCTTCAGCCGGCCTTCATCCCCTAGAGCAGGCTCTCATCTCCCTCACCAGGCCCCCCATCTCCCTCAGCAGGCCCTCATCTCCCTCAGCAGGCCCTCATCTCCCTCAGCAGGCCCTCATCTCCCTCAGCAGGCCCTCATCTCCCTCAGCAGGCCCTCATCCCCCACAGCAGGCCCTCATCCCCCACAGCAGGCCCTCATCCCCCACAGCAGGCCCTCATCCCCCACAGCAGGCCTTCATCCCCCACAGCAGGCCCTCATGTCCCTCAGCAGGCCCTCATCTCCCTCAGCAGGCCCCCATCTCCCGCAACAGGCCCTCATCTCCCTCAGCAGGCCCTCATCTTCCGCAGCAGGTCCTCATCTCCTCAGCAGGCCCTCATCTCTGGCAACAGGTCCTCATCACCCTCTGCAGGCCCCTCATCTCCCTCTGCAGGCCCCCCATCTCCCTCAGCAGGCCCCCATCTCCCTCATCAGGCCCCCATCTCCCTCAGCAGGCCCTTCATCTCCCTCATCAGGCCCCCATCTCCCTCCGCAGGCCCTCATCTCCCGCAGCAGGCACTCATCTCCTCAGCAGGCCCTCATCTCCCTCAGCAGGCCCTCATCTCCCTCAGCAGGCCCTCATCTCCCTCAGCAGGCCCTCATCTCCCTCAGCAGGCCCTCATCTCCCTCAGCAGGCCCTCATCTCCCTCAGCAGGCCCTCATCTCCTCAGCAGGCCCTCATCTCCCTCAGCAGGCCCTCATCTCCCTCAGCAGGCCCTCATCTCCCTCAGCAGGCCCTCATCTCCCTCAGCAGGCCTTCATCCCCCACAGCAGGCCCTCATCTCCCTCAGCAGGCCCTCATCTCCCTCAACAGGCCCTCATCTCCCTCAACAGGCCCTCATCTCCCTCAGCAGGCGCTCATCTCCCTCAACAGGCCCTCATCTCCCTCAGCAGGCCCTCATCTCCCTCAGCAGGCCTTCATCCCCCACAGCAGGCCCTCATCTCCCTCAGCAGGCCTTCATCCCCCACAGCAGGCTCTCATTTCCCAGAGCAGGTCTTGATCTCCCTCAGCAGCCTCTCATCTCCCTCAGCAGGCCCTCATCTTCCGCAGCAGGTCCTCATCTCCTCAGCAGGCCCTCATCTCTGGCAACAGGTCCTCATCACCCTCTGCAGGCCCCTCATCTCCCTCTGCAGGCCCCCCATCTCCCTCAGCAGGCCCTCATCTCCCTCAGCAGGCCTTCATCCCCCACAGCAGGCCCTCATCTCCCTCAGCAGGCCTTCATCCCCCACAGCAGGCTCTCATTTCCCAGAGCAGGTCTTGATCTCCCTCAGCAGCCTCTCATCTCCCTCAGCAGGCCCTCATCTTCCGCAGCAGGTCCTCATCTCCTCAGCAGGCCCTCATCTCTGGCAACAGGTCCTCATCACCCTCTGCAGGCCCCTCATCTCCCTCTGCAGGCCCCCCATCTCCCTCAGCAGGCCCCCATCTCCCTCATCAGACCCCCATCTCCCTCAACAGGCCCTTCATCTCCCTCATCAGGCCCCCATCTCCCTCAGCAGGCCCTCATCTCCCGCAGCAGGCACTCATCTCCTCAGCAGGCCCTCATCTCCCTCAGCAGGCCCTCATCTCCCTCAGCAGGCCCTCATCTCCTCAGCAGGCCCTCATCTCCCTCAGCAGGCCCTCATCTCCCTCAGCAGGCCCTCATCTCCCTCAGCAGGCCCTCATCTCCCTCAGCAGGCCCTCATCTCCCTCAGCAGGCCCTCATCTCCTCAGCAGGCCCTCATCTCCCTCAGCAGGCCCTCATCTCCCTCAGCAGGCCCTCATCTCCTCAGCAGGCCCTCATCTCCCTCAGCAGGCCCTCATCTCCCTCAGCAGGCCCTCATCTTTCTCAGCAGGCCTTCATCCCCCACAGCAGGCCCTCATCTTCCTCAGCAGGCCTTCATCCCCCACAGCAGGCTCTCATTTCCCAGAGCAGGTCTTGATCTCCCTCAGCAGCCTCTCATCTCCCTCAGCAGGCCCTCATCTTCCGCAGCAGGTCCTCATCTCCTCAGCAGGCCCTCATCTCTGGCAACAGGTCCTCATCACCCTCTGCAGGCCCCTCATCTCCCTCTGCAGGCCCCCCATCTCCCTCAGCAGGCCCCCATCTCCCTCATGAGGCCCTTCATCTCCCTCAGCAGGCCCCATATATCCCTCAGCAGGCCCCACATATGCCTCAGCAGGCCCTTCATCTCCCCCAGCAGGCCCTCATCTCCCCCAACAGGCCCTCATCTCCCCCAACAGGCCCTCATCTCCTACAACAGGCCCTTATCCCCCACAGCAGGCCCTCATCTCCCTCAGCAGACCCTCATCCGCCATAGCAGGCCCTCATCTCCCTCAGCAGGCCTTCATCCCCCACAGCAGGCTCCAATCTCCCAGAGCAGGTCTTGATCTCCCTCAACAGGCCCTCATCTCCCGCAACAGGCCCTCATCTCCCACAATAGGACCTTATCCCCCACAGCAGGCCCTCATCTCCCTCAGCAGGCCTTCATCTCCCTCAGCAGGCCTTCATCTCCCGCAGCAGGCCTTCATCTCCCGCAGCAGGCCCTCATCTCCCTCAGCAGGCCCTCATCTCCCTCAGCAGGCCCTCATCTTCCGCAGCAGGCCCTCATCTCCCTCAGCAGGCCCTCATCTCCCCCAGCAGGCCTTCATCCCCCACAGCAGGCTCTCATCTCCCAGAGCAGGCCTTCATCTCCCGCAGCAGGCACTCATCTCCCGCAGCAGGCCCTCATCTCCCTCAGCAGGCCCTCATCTTCCGCAGCAAGCCCTCATCTCCCTCAGCAGGCCCTCATCTCCCCCAGCAGGCCTTCATCCCACACAGCAGGCTCTCATATCCCAGAGCAGGTCTTGATCTCCCTCAGCAGGCCCTTACCCCCACAGCAGGCCCTTCATCTCCCTCAACAGGCCCTCATCTCCGTCAGCAGGCCCTCATCTCCGTCAGCAGGCCCTCATCTCCCTCAGCAGGCCTTCATCCCCCACAGCAGGCCTTCATCCCCCACAGCAGGCCCTCATCTCCCAGAGCAGGTCTTCGTCTCTCTCAAGAGGCACTCATCTCCCTCAGCAGGTCCTTCACCACCCGCAACAGGCCCTCATCTCCCTCAGGCCCCCCCATCTCCCTCAGCAGGCCCCCATATCCCTCAGTAGGCCCTTCATCTCCCTCAGCAGACCCTCATCCCCCACAGCAGGCCCTTATCTCCTTCAGCAAGCCTTCATCCCCCACAGCAGGCTCTCATCTCCCAGGGCAGGTCTTGATCTCTCTCAGCAGGCCCTCATCTCCCACAGCAGGTCCTCATCTCCCTCAGCCGGCCCTCATCTTCCGCAGCAGGTCCTCATCTCCGGCAACAGGCCCTCATCACCCTCAGCAGGCCCCTCATCTCCCTCTGCAGGCCCCCCATCTCCCTCAGCAGGCCTCCATCTCCCTCAACAGGCCCCCATCTCCCTCAGCAGGCCCCCATCTCCCTCAACAGGCCCTCATCTCCCTCAGCAGGCCCTCATCTCCCTCAACAGGCCCTCATCTCCCGCAACAGGCCCTCATCTCCCTCAGCAGACCCTCATCCCCCACAGCAGGCCCTCATCTCCCTCAGCAGGCACTCATCTCCCTCAACAGGCCCCCATCTCCCTCAGCAGGCCCCCATCTCCCTCAACAGGCCCTCATCTCCCTCAGCAGGCCCTCATCTCCCTCAACAGGCCCTCATCTCCCGCAACAGGCCCTCATCTCCCTCAGCAGACCCTCATCCCCCACAGCAGGCCCTCATCTCCCTCAGCAGGCACTCATCTCCCTCAACAGGCCCTCATCTCCCGCAACAGGCCCTCATCTCCCTCAGCAGACCCTCATCCCCCACAGCAGGCCCTTATCTCCTTTAGCAAGCCTTCATCCCCCACAGCAGGCTCTCATCTCCCAGGACAGGTCTTGATCTCTCTCAGCAGGCCCTCATCTCCCACAGCAGGTCCTCATCTCCCTCAGCCGGCCCTCATCTTCCGCAGCAGGTCCTCATCTCCAGCAACAGGCCCTCATCACCCTCAGCAGGCCCCTCATCTCCCTCTGCAGGCCCCCCATCTCCCTCAGCAGGCCCCCATCTCCCTCAACAGGCCCCCATCTCCCTCAGCAGGCCCCCATCTCCCTCAGCAGGCCCCCATCTCCCTCAGCAGGCCCTCATCCCCCTCAGCAGGCCCTCATCTCCCTCAACCGGCCCTCATCTCCCTCAGCAGGCCCTCATCTCCCTCAGCAGGCCCTCATCTCCCTCAACAGGCCCTCATCTCCCTCAGCAGGCCCTCATCTCCCTCAGTAGGCCTTCATCCCCCACAGCAGGCCCTCATCTCCCTCAGCAGGCCTTCATCCCCCACAGCAGGCTCTCATTTCCCAGAGCAGGTCTTGATCTCCCTCAGCAGGCTCTCATCTCCCTCAGCAGGCCCTCATCTTCCGCAGCAGGTCCTCATCTCCTCAGCAGGCCCTCATCTCTGGCAACAGGTCCTCGTCACCCTCAGCAGGCCCCTCATCTCCCTCTGCAGGCCCCCCATCTCCCTCATCAGGGCCCCATCTCCCTCATCAGGCCCTTCATCTCCCTCAGCAGGCCCTTCATCTCCCTCAGCAGGCCCTTCATCTCCCTCAGCAGGCCCCCATCTCCCTCAGCAGGCCCCCACTCCCTCAGCAGGCCCCCATTTCCCTCAGCAGGCCCCCCATCTCCCTCAGCAGGCCCCCATCTCCCTCAGCAGGCCCCCATTTCCCTCAGCAGGCCCCCCATCTCCCTCAGCAGGCCCCCATCTCCCTCAGTAGGCCCCCATCTCCCTCAGCAGGTCCCCATCTCCCTCAACAGGCCATCTCCCTCAGCAGGTCCCCATCTCCCTCAGCGGGCCCCACATATCCCTCAGCAGGCCCCACATATCTCTCAGCAGGCCCTTCATCTCCCCCAGCAGGCCCTCATCTCCCCCAACAGGCCCTCATCTCCTACAACAGGCCCTTACCCCCACAGCAGGCCCTCGTCTCCCACAATAGGCCCTCATCCCCCACAGCAGGCCCTCATCTCCCTCAGCAGGCCTTCATCTCCCGCAGCAGGCCCTCATCTCCCGCAGCAGGCACTCATCTCCCGCAACAGGCCCTCATCTCCCTCAGCAGGCCCTCATCTTCCGCAGCAGGCCCTCATCTCCCCCAGCAGGCCTTCATCCCCCACAGCAGGCTCTCATCTCCCAGAGCAGGTCTTGATCTCCCTCAGCAGGCCCTTACCCCCACATCAGGCCCTTCATCTCCCTCAACAGGCCCTCATCTCCCTCAGCAGGCCCTCATCTCCCTCAGCAGGCCTTCATCCCCCACAGCAGGCCTTCATCCCCCACAGCAGGCTCTCATCTCCCAGAGCAGGTCTTCGTCTCTCTCAAGAGGCACTCATCTCCCTCAGCAGGTCCTTCACCTCCCGCAACAGGCCCTCATCTCCCTCAGGCCCCCCCCATCTCCCTCAGCAGGCCCCCATATCCCTCAGTAGGCCCTTCATCTCCCTCAGCAGGACCTTCATCTCCCACAACAGGCCCTCATCCCCCACAGCAGGCCTTCATCTCCCTCAGCAGACCCTCATCCCCCACAGCAGGCCCTCATCTCCCTCAGCAGGCCTTCATCCCCCACAGCAGGCTCTCCTCTCCCAGAGCAGGTGTTGATCTCCCTCAGCAGGCCCTCATCTCCCACAACAGGCCCTCATCGCCCACAGCAGGCCCTCATCTCCCGCAGCAGGCCCTCATCTCCCGCAGCAGGCCCTCTTCTCTCTCAGCAGGCCCTCATCTCCCTCAGCAGGCCCTCATCTGCCTCAGCAGGCCTTCATCCCCCACAGCAGGCTCTCATCTCCCGGAGCAGGTCTTCATCTCTCTCAGCAGGCCCTCATCTCCCTCAGCAGGTCCTTCACCTCCCGCAACAGGCCCTCATCTCCCTCAGGCCCCCCATCTCCCTCAACAGGCCCCCATCTCCCTCAGCACGCCCCGATCTCCCTCAGCAGGCCCTTCATCTTCCTCAGCAGGCCCTTCATCTCCCTCAGCAGGCCTTCATCCCCCATAGCAGGCTCTCATCTCCCAGAGCAGGTCTTGATCTCCCTCAGCAGGCCCTCATCTCCCGCAACAGGCTCTCATCTCCCTCAGCAGGCCTTCATCCCCCACAGCAGGCTTTCATCTCCCAGATCATGTTTTGATCTCCCCCCAGCAGGCCTTCATCTCCCGCAGCAGGTCCTCATCTCCCTCAGCAGACCCTCATCCCCCACAGCAGGCCCTCATCTCCTTCAGCAAGCATTCATCCCCCACAGTAGGCTCTCATCTCCCAGGGCAGGTCTTGATCTCTCTCAGCAGACCCTCATCCCCCACAGCAGGCCCTCATCTCCCTCAGCAGGCCTTCATCCCCCACAGCAGGCTCTCCTCTCCCAGAGCAGGTGTTGATCTCCCTCAGCAGGCCCTCATCTCCCACAACAGGCCCTCATCGCCCACAGCAGGCCCTCATCTCCCGCAGCAGGCCCTCATCTCCCGCAGCAGGCCCTCATCTCTCTCAGCAGGCCCTCATCTCCCTCAGCAGGCCTTCATCTCCCTCAGCAGGCCTTCATCCCCCATAGCAGGCTCTCATCTCCCAGAGCAGGTCTTGATCTCCCTCAGCAGGTCCTCATCTCCGGCAACAGGCCCTCATCACCCTCAGCAGGCCCCTCATCTCCCTCTGCAGGCCCCCCATCTCCCTCAGCAGGCCCCCATCTCCCTCAACAGGCCCTCATCTCCCTCACCAGGCCCCCATCTCCCTCAGCAGGCCCCCATCTCCCTCAGGAGGCCCTTCATCTCCCTCAGCAGGACCTTCATCTCCCACAACAGGCCCTCATCCCCCACAGCAGGCCTTCATCTCCCTCAGCAGACCCTCATCTCCCTCAGCAGACCCTCATTCCCCACAGCAGGCCCTCATCTCCTTCAGCAAGCATTCATCCCCCACAGCAGGCTCTCATCTCCCAGAGCAGGTCTTGATCTCCCACAGCAGGCCCTCATCTCCCACAACAGGCCCTCATCTCCCACAACAGGCCCTTATCCCCCACAGCAGGCCCTCATCTCCCTTAGCAGGTCCTTTACCTCCCTCAGCAGGCCCTCATCTCCCTCAGCAGGTCCTCATCTCCCGCAACAGGCCCTTATCTCCCTCAGGCCCCCCATCTCCCTCAGCAGGCCCCCATCTCCCTTAGCAGGCCCCCATCTCCCTCAGCAGGCCCTTCATCTCCCTCAGCAGGCCCTTCATCTCCCTCAGCAGGCCTTCATCCCCCATAGCAGGCTCTCGTCTCCCAGAGCAGGTCTTGATCTCCCTCAGCAGGCCCTCATCTCCCGCAACAGGCCCTCATCTCCCTCAGCAGGCCCCCCATCTCCCGCAACAGACTCTCATCTCCCTCAGCAGTCCTTCATCCCCCACAGCAGGCTCTCATCTCCCAGATCAGGTCTTGATCTCCCCCGAGCTGGCCTTCATCTCCCGCAGCAGGTCCTCATCTGCAACAGGCCCCCATCTCCTGCAACAGGCCCCCATCTCCCGCAACAGGCCCTCATCTCCCTCAGCAGGCCCTTCATCTCTCTCAGCAGGCCCCCATCTCCCTCAGCAGGTCCTTAATCTCCCTCAGCAGGCCCTCATCTCCCTCAGCAGGCCCCCATCTCCCACAACAGGCCCTCATCTCCCTCAGCAGGCCCTTCATCTCTCTCAGCAGGCCCCCATCTCCCTCAGCAGGCCCTTAATCTCCCTCAGCAGGCCCTCATCTCCCTCAGCAGGCCCCCATCTCCTGCAACAGGCCCTCATCTCCCTCAGCAGGCCCTTCATCTCCCTCAAAAGGCCGTCATCTCCCCCAGCAGGCCTTCATCTTCATCTCCCGCAGCAGGCACTTGTGTCCCACAGTAGGCCCTCATCTCCCTTAGCAGGTCCTTCATCTCATTTTGCAGGCCCTCATCTCCCTCAGCAGACCTTCATCTCCCGCAGCAGGCCCTTGTCTCTCACAGCAGGTCTTCATCTCCTTCAGCAGGCTCTTCATCTCCCTCAGAAGGCCCCCATCTCCCTCAGCAGGCCCTTCATCTTCCACTACAGGCCCTCATCTCCCTCAGCAGGCCCTCATCTCCTTCAGCAGGCCCTCATCTCCCGCAGCAGGCCCTCATCTCCCACTACAGGTCCTCATCTCCCTCAGCAGACCTTAATCTCCCTCAGCTGGCCCTCATCTCCCTCAGCAGGCCCTCATCTCCCGCAGCAGGCCCTCATCTCCCGCAGCAGGTCTTCATCTCCTTAGGCAGGCCCTCATCTACTTCAGCAGGCCCTTCTGATCACTGGCCCAAGATGAGACTTGGCAGTGCCAGCTATATAGCTGTGACCACAGTGGTGATTTTAGTGGTGAGTTTGTGCTCTGAGCTAGGCCAGAGTCTTTCTCCAGGAATTGTTTGACTTGAGCTACTGAAGAACAGTGTTTTTTCCCCATTTTTGGGCCATGGAACTATTGAATGTGACTCTAGAGTTGCCTGTGGCCATGTTCCTGGCCACCTGGAGAAAATTTTTCTGTGTTCTCAGTTGCTGATGCCAAAACATAAATGCTGACCTGAGATGCAGAGGAGCCCTGTGGCTTGCAGTCAGCTTTATCCCTGCCCAGGCTGTGCTGTTTAGCTTTTCCTCAGATTTTGAGTTACTTCAGCATCTTTCATAAGTGACTCCTTTGACCTTTCTTTCTTGCTTTTTTTTTTTTTTTTGAGATGGAGTCTCACTCTGTCGCCCAGGCTGGAGTGTGGTGGCACGATCTTGGCTCACTGCAAGCTCCGCCTCCCAGGTTCACGCCATTCTCCTGCCTCAGCCTCCTGAGTAGCTGGGACTATAGGCACGCACCACCACACCTGGCTAATTTTTTGTTTTTTTAGTAGAGACAGGGTTTCACCGTGTTAGCCAGAATGGTCTTGATCTCCTGACCTCATGATGTGCCTGCCTTGGCCTCCCAAAGTGCTGGGATTACAGGTGTGAGCCACTGCACCCGGCCCCCTTTTACCTTTCTTAAGCTAATTTAAGCATCATTTTCCTTCCCGTGAGGGCAGTGTGCCCACTTGCCCAACTTCGATTCCACATCTTTTCCATGGCACCAGTTGCCTTTGATAATGGCATCTGAATCCCTTGAGTGTCTGGGATTTGGCTATATCACATAACACAGAGAAAGGCCGAGGGGTTTAGTAACTAGTGAATATTCAGCGGTGTCGTCATAATTCTTTTCAACCGAAGTACGTGGCATTGTCAGTGTATTGTATATGTTATTATTCTATTAAACAACTTCTTTATTCCACGAGCTGTGGATGACCATTTGATAGAAAAGCAAAATATTTAATATCAGATCTTCACCGACAAAGAATTTTACATGTAAATGTTTTATTATGTTGGTCAAGTGTTTCTCTTAATACTTTTGTATTAGCCAGTGTTTAGTCTGTTAGTCTAAACACTGGGCTAATACCATGAGCTAATACAAGATGTGATTTTTATCTTTTAAAAAATTTCTCAAACATTGTTGTTTTGAAACTTGTCCTTCAGAAGGTCCGGTAGAACAAAGATGTCAGCCTTTCCACAAGAGAGTGCTGGGACTGTTTTCTTTGATTAATCAACACTTACATGATAGCTTTAATAAGAAACATAATTTAAATGTTTGACTTTTCACTGTTGATATAATCAAGTGGTCAAACGGCCACTTCGTATGTCAAAGGATGTCAAAAAACATTTGGCTTGCATATGTCCAGTCTAAGCTGAGCGCAATTGAAACTTTACTGTGGTCTGGTCAGGATACAGTTAACTCATAGGCACATTGAGAAAGGGGAGTGAGTTTACATGAAGATGAATTTAGTGTGTGACATGGTCAGTTTGATGTCATGGTAAAAAAATCCAAATGGAAATGTCTAAAAAGTAGTTGGAGACAAGAAGCTCAGAGTTCACAAGAAACTTGCTGTTGACATGGGTTTGGGAGTCATTCTGAAAAAATTGACAGAGAGACTGGCAGTGTAGGGAACATCACACAGCCAGGCTGGCAAAGAGGCCTGAGCAGAGGGATGGAGGGCTCATCAGAGCCCTGAGCTAGGAGACACAGGTCGAGGCATCAGAAGGCAGGCTGACCCCTCTTCTGCTGTGTTCTGGTTTGCGGTTCTGGGTGAGTCCCTTCACTTCCGTGATATTCTGCCATCCACAAAATAGAGATAGAAACACTGTTCCTATCTCTATTTGGAACAGGGCGGCTGTGAGAATTTAGTGGAATAGCAAGTGGAAATGCTTTATACATTTTAAGAAGAGGGACAAAAACCATTTCTTTGAGAAGAATACAATGGTTGTTAGAGTCAGAACTCAAAGAAAACAAGAATGAAGAGAAGCCTTTGGCAACAGAGAATTATTGATGAACTCTGAAAAGGTTTCCCATAGAGCACAGGGTCAGGCAAAAGGGCGGCTTAGGAGGAATGGGCAGAGAAGAAAGAGGGGCGGGTAGTAAGGGTGATGCTGCTTTGGGGATTTGTTGGTGAAAGGAGAGTTTTGGGTGTTTGTATTAAGGGTAATCAGAGTCTAATTTTCAACATTTCTGTCTAAAATGAAAAATAAGAACAAGAGTTAACTGTTTTACTTCAAAATACACTGTGACTTTCTTCATATTTTCTTGGGCTAGGAGTTCACTGTCCCCTGCTGTTCATCTTTAGACAGTGGCATTTGTGGCATCAAAGTAGGTTACTAAAAGGTAATGCTTGCTCCATTTTTGTTGTTTGTTTTACTATAAGCCACAAATATTGGAATAATTTTTATAATGATTCTTTCTGCATGAATTCTTCATTATTCTTTAAGAAAAGATGTCATCGAATGTTCTTCAATAACTCATTGATGCAGGATCCGGGTGCTTAGGATTATTGTTCTTTGTGAGATTAGGAAACCACAGCTAATGAAATCTTCTGTATGGTTTGTAAGTCTTCCAGCTGTGCACACAGTCAACTGATGACAATCTTAGTTGCATAATGTCTTGGAAACCCTTTCTATTCAGATGTCAAAAGAAATCCTTTAGGAGATGAAAATTGGGGAGTTAGCATTTGTCAAATATTTGTGGATTACGTTTCTTGGACACAAATATACCGTTTGTGTAAGTGCTAAAATTGTTAAGAAAAACTTGGACATCCTGAGCCCTGTCAAAGTCCTGATATCCCAGAGGCAGTCCCGGCCGGCTGGAAGGTACACAACTAGTCTTCTCTTCTGGCTCATGCCTTTCCTAAGCCAGAGTGCCCTGCCAGGCCACAGAGACCTGGGTGGAGCAGACTGCCATGGCCCTGGACAGTCACACAGTTTCAGCCCAGAAACAGCACAGGGTGGGGGCCCCAGCACCATCTCATCTGGGAGGCTGTGTGGGAGAGCTCTGCTTACATTCTCTGGGGCTGTAGGACCCTTCAGAGGCTTTCTTACAGTGTCAGGTGACAGCACGCTGAGGTTATCACCTATGCGTTGTGCAACACAGAGCCATCCATGTGAGAGTGGTGAAGGTGGTATGGTGCCTGAGCCCGTCGCAGCATAGAGAAGGACCTATGTTGCCTTTCTTCATGATTGATTTGGTTGCATCTGTGTAGAATGGACACCATGGATGGCTTATCCCTCACCATTTTTCCCTTTCTTCGTTTCTAACAGAACCCCAACTTTATTCAGAGCTCCATCCTCTCTTTCTGGGTCGTATGGATCGTATGACTCAGGGAAAGAGAAGGGGGTTTCAGAGAAAAAAAGAATGCGCACACACACACACACACACACACACACCCATCTCTAGGGAATCTGCATCCCTCTAGGGAATCAGCATCACCCTTACTACCCGCCCCTCTTTCTTCTCTGCCCATTCCTCCTAAGCCGCCCTCGTGCCTGACCCTGTGCTCTATGGGAAACCTTTTCAGAGTTCATCAGTTCTCTGTTGCCGAAGACTTCTCTTCATTCTTGTTTTCTTTGAGTTCTGACTCTTAACAACCATTGTATTCTTCTCAAGGATTCTAATATGTGAGACAGGGTTGAAAATGAATGGTCTGAGCCAGCTAGCCATCTTACTGTGTGCCAGTGATGGGTTTAGGGTTCAAGGCATAAGGTTGTCAGTACATGGTATCCTTCTGCCAACAGTACATGGTCCATGTCACGCGTGTTCGTGTGAAGACAGTCCACCGAACAGGCTTTGTGTGAGCACCAAGGCTGTTTATTTCACCTGGTTGCAGGTGGGCTGAGGCTGAAAAAGGAGTCAGCAAAGCGTGGTGGGATTATCATTAGTTCTTATAGGTTTGGGATAGGTGGTGGAGTTAGGAGCAGTTTTTTGTGGGCAGGGGGTGGATCTCACAAAGTACATTCTCAAGGGCGAGGAGAATATTACATAGTGCCTTCTTAAGGGTTGGGGAATATCACAGAGTCCATTATCGCAAGGGCGGGGAAGGTGTATCGTCGTAAGGTCAATTGATCAGTTAGGGTGGGGCAGGAACAGATCACAATGGTGGAATGTCATCAGTGAAGGCAGGACCTGGCTACTTTCACTTCTTTTGTGGATCTTCACTTGCTTCAGGCCATCTGGATGTATACGTGCAGGTCACAGGGGATATGATGGCTTAGTTTGGGCTCAGAGGCCTGACGGTCCAGAGGTGGGTACATGACCTGAGTAGCTACATCTCCCCGAGAGATTGGGGAGAGACTGCTTCACTGGAGATGAATAAGGAAGCCTGTGGCCCTGAATGCCAGCCTTACGGTTGATGCTGTCGGGGCAAGCAGAGAAAATAACCCAGGCCTTCCCTAACATAATCGAGACATTGGATCTATCCCTGGACTTCTTGTTATAAAAAATAATACATATGATTACATTTAAGCCACTGTGAGTTGCAGTTTTGTACTTTCAGCTGAAGTACTTTGTATTTTTAGTTGAAGTATTTTGACTGTTTCTGTAGTAATAACAAGTGTCCTAAATCAATTCCAAGTTTCTTGATATGCAGAATAGAGGGAAATAAAGAAGGCGTGATAATTGGAGGTAACATCTTCATTTTCTTAAAAACATATCCTGCCAGCACCAACTTACTTGCTTTGCTTTTCTTAAAATATGAAGACACCAAATGCAAATAGAGAGGTGAACAGAGGCCCCTGCATGTGGTTGAGAAGTGGAGGTCGAGGGATGGGGTGCTGGAGTGCCAACCTGCATGTCAGCTGTGGGTTTGGGGCAAGCTCCTTGACCACTTGAAGAATGGTGTCGCTGACATCACTTCAGAGCAATTATGAGAATTAAATTCGTTGACCTACATAGAGCATCCAGTCCAGGCACTGGACTTAGGTTGAACCACATGAAATTGCTGGTATTTATTCATTTTAGACCTATGAAAATGACAATTTCACGTGGTTTAGCTGAATAATTTCTTTAATAATGATAGCTATTATTAATAGTAAGTGAAATTGGGAATCGAGGATGTCTGTGAGCATAACTAAAGCATTAATTTGGCGTCAAATAATGTTCAGTGAAAGTTTTTAAAAACTGAAATTCGCCATATTTCACCTCACTTTGCATGTTTTAAGACCTTAGTCAAAGAACCTACAAATTTAATTTTTCAAGACTATGCAGAGTATTTAATTCATAGGAATACGGAAGGTTATTTAACTGTGTCATTCTTTAAAATGCTTAGTGTTACCAAGGCAAGCTTTTCATCGATGTGCTAGTAGAGAGTTGCCTACTATATAGGGTTGTGCAGACTGTACGTGACTGGCGCTTTGTCCTGAACAGCAGTGGAAGCAAACGTGAATTTAGTATGTGACAGCCCCTGGACTAGAGCCTTTCCTTATGGGATTTGGTGTAATCTTTATGCCAGACGTATTTTATATGTGGGGACACTGAGGCTTGGTAGTGTAGAGGCTCTGTATGACAACTAATTATGACTAGTAAGAGGTGAAGATGACTTAAATTCATGGTTATAGACAAGTTTAAGGCTTGCAGACAATCAAGAAGTCACAAAACAAATAGGAAACCATTAACTTCCTTTACACTTAGAAATTGAAGTCACTGAGGTCTTGGCCCAGGAGGATGGCCTCACATCTGAGATTGATATCATTACATACTGTTGAATATGAGAATTTGGAAATGACTTTTTTTTTTTTTTGAGACAAAGTCTGGCTCTGTCATCCAGGCTGGAGTGCAGTGGCACGATCTCAGCTCACTGCACCCTCTGCTTCCCGAGTTCAAGGGATTCTCCTGCCTCAGCCTCCTGAGTAGCTGGGACTACAGGCGCCACCACTATGCCCGGCTAATTTTTGTATTTTCAGTAGAGATAGGGTTTCGCCATGTTGGCCAGGCTGGTCTCAAACTCCTAGCCTCAGTGAGCCACCCACCTCGGCCTCCCAGAGTGTTGGGATTACAGGCGTGAGCCACTGCGCCTGGCTGACTTTTGAATGATATTTTAAATACCCTTAGCACTAATCTTGGCTATTCCTTTAACTATAAATAGGAAGAAAGCTTTAGGAGTTTTTTAGTCTATAGTGGGATCCTAACATTAGCTCACGCTGTTGTCCGACTGGGTTTGTTAAGATGCGCTTCCTATTTATTTGGCAGGATTACTTAACAGTAGTGTGTTTCATTTTCTTTTGGGCTAAAGACTTCCCTCCCAAAGTAAAAATGCAGTAATATGTGTGAAAGTAGTTTGTAAGTGGTAAATTGCTAGTCAAGTGTAAGTTATTTTTGTCATCCTCTCCTTCTGGAAAGAATCAGGCCTTCAGAGGGTGCCGGCAGTTTGTCACAGTGTTAGGTATCGGCTCCCCCACTTCTTGCAGTTGAATAGCTACAGTATCTTCTAAAGTTTTTAAAGGGAGTCTGAAAGCTTAGGTGGCGGGTGTAAATCTCTGTGACAGGTTTATGTGTTTTTCCACGGAGATGTGCAGGCTTCACAATAAATTGCCCTTGTCCGCATGCAGGGCTGAGGCTGCGCCATCCCGAGGGGTGAGCATGCTCGTGCGGCCCAGTGGAGCCTCGTGTTTTCATATTCTGTAACTTTTGTGGCTGACTTAGTGCACCTGTTATCAGAACTGTGATATAAATATCCTGTAACATTTGAGAAATTCCAAACCCTGGAGGTCCAAACATTTTGAGTTCCATTTCTTAAAACAGGAAGAAGACATGAAGGAGCTGCCTGAAAAGCACAGCAGGAGCCCTGTGAGCAGCAGGAAGGGGAGGGAAGGGCCTGCTGCTCCTGTGCCCTGGTCGCCCGTGCGCATGCTGTGAGCCCTGTGGGTTCTATCGGGCCTGGGAGTGGAAGGAAGCAGAGCCTGAGGCCCTGAGCTGTGTGTCTGCCGTGGCTTATCCTGCTGGCACTTTTGAGCCATCCCCTTACTGGGAGAGAAGAGGAAGCAGCTGGGTTGACGGCACCCTGTGTCCCGAGGAGGCTGAGCCGTGAGGAAGCCATTGCGGAGGAGGGAAAAGCAAGATCAGCCTCAAGGACAACTGCTCCCCCACGGAGGGTGGCCCTGTGTGCTCTGTGGTCTCAGTGTGCGTGGATGTTGGGGTTGGAGAGGACTGGGCCCCAGCTTTTACTGGAATTGAAAAAGGGCTTAAACTCAAAGGTTTAAGAACTGTTGCTCCCAAGATAATCACCCAACGTGTAGATTTGCTGTCTTTAGAGGAGTCAGCTAGTGCATGGCAACTGATTGATTTTTTTATTGTTTCAAATTTAAGTGCTAAATTGAATAGTTACAGGTTGAAAGGGCGAGATGACATAGTTGTGCTGTTTTCCAGGGGAAGGCAGGATGCTGGCAGTCTGGTAAGAGATCCTGCTGGGCCTGTGGTCTGGCCTCCTCTCCCTGTGAGGGCCCCACGGTGGTCTTGGTCATGAAAGGCTGCCCCGGCCCTGCTCACTCACAGAGTCTCATGGAGCAGAAGCCCATTGATGGCTTGACTGCGAGGCTGTCTTTGCTAGTGACTGGGATGCTCTTGTCCCATGTAGACAAGATGACTTCTTCCTAATTTCCAGCAACTTAGCAAATGAAGCTACTCATCACGAGGTTGCCCCGAAAGGATGGGAATTGAGCAAAGTGGAAGGATGTGGGGAGCCAGATGCAGATGAGCCCCGAGATGCCCAGCTGTCACCCTCCCCCAGCACAGTGCCCACTCCAGTGATGGCCCTTTCCCGTGCTGTCCTCCACACCGTACCCCATGCTGCCAGGTGCCCCTTCAATTCACGGAGCCTTCCCCCCAGGGCGCCGCCAACACAGTTTCTCTGTCCCCTGTGAGGGAGAGGGCAGAGACCGAGTCCTGGTCATTGCCCTGTGCTCCGCTGTGACCCGGAGCTGGGGAAGTAGCAGTGTTTCATCTGCACTTATCACATGAATGAAGGGGTTTTGGTCTGGCCTTCTGAAGGTTACAGCAGGGTTATTTTGATTGGAGTTTTGGGTAATTCAGGACTCTTCATATGTTACCGGTTGGATTTCTAATTTATTTTCCAAGATTTCTAATTATGTACATTCTAAGTTTGGGTTTTCCTAGTTTCACTCTCTCTGAGACGGTAGCATTGTTGACAGGTTCTCAGGGGGAGCCTTGTGCTCCTCTGGGCTGTGCCTGTAGCTCTGTGAATGGAGCACCCCCACATGGGCCCACCACACAGCTGGCTCGGTGGTACAGCTGCAATGGGGAGTGGGCAGCGTCAGCCCCCCTGTTACACTGGGTAGCAGCAATGGAAAGGTGGCTTTTCGGTAGAGCTAGTAGGCTCTAGCCTTTCCCTTCACTCCCACCATGCAGGTCCAGTCAGGCCATGTGTCCTCTTGCTCCTGGCTGTTGTAACTTCCAGAATGTCTCCTGTGTCCTGCAGACTCTGACTGGGTCCAGCCTGTGAGCATTTCTTGTTGAGTTACCAGGGGATCTGTTGGTGGTTCCCTCGGCTTTGGGCCTAGTCGCTCTGATTCAGCCCTCTCTCTCCCCCGGCAGGGGAGCCAGGATCAAGCCCTGCTTTTCTGATTCCAGAGCACCATGCTTGGCTCACCCATGCAGAGCCGTGGCAGCGGACAGCTGGCGGGGACACACGTTCTTTCATTCACTCACTCATGGGCTGATTCGTGTATTCACCAAACACTTAGTGCCTCGTAAGGACCAAGTGCACCGCTAGTGTTGTAGAACAAGGGAGACTTCTTAACGCTCACAGATTTAACGTCTGTTCATTGGTATACTCCAACCTAAGGGTGTTTTGTTATTGTTTAGCATTGTGAAAGTGGAATTGATTTGGGTCTAATCCGAGAGTTTTATAGCATAGAGAAGAAAAGTCAAAGATACCAAGAACATCTAAGCCCCGATGTCCAATTTATCCAAAGACTGGAACGTTTTCACTTTGCTAAACTTTCAAATATAGGAAAATGTGTGTGTGTTTCAGAGGACTCTGACTCTGAAGACAGCTCATTGGAAAAGGCAGCATCTGCAGCTGTGATTTTTGCCACATCATTGGTTAGTTTTCCAACAGAGAGGAGAGAGCTCAGCAGCACTCGTCCTTGTCCTCTCAGACACCTGAGTGCCAGGGAGCAGCTGGAGAGGGGGCGTTGCTGCTGAAGCCCTGAGGGAGTTCTGTCCACTGGCTTTGTGGTGGGCCTTCCCTGTGTGCTCTTGTGCTAGGTGTAGGAAATGTGGGTGACTTCACATGCTCCCTCTCTGCTGCACTGCACATCTCTGTTTCTCTCCCTCACTTGCTTTCCTGAGGGTGCATCTTGACCCAGGCTCCTGTCCACAGCAGGCCTCTTCTCCAAGGCTATGTGTTCTCTGGGCAGATCTTTCTCCCAAGCTCTGGGCTAGCACGTCCAGTGCCTATGCCTTTCCTTCACGTGGACGTCCCACAGCCACCTCGTGACTCCCAGAGCTGGACGTGTTGTGTTTCCCCTGGGGCTCGCCCTGTGCTGTCTCTTCTACGTCCTGGCTAATGGTGTCCCCTCTCTTCCCCCAGGCCTGGCCTTTCCCTTCACTCCCATCATGCGGGTCCAGTCAGGCCATGTGTCCTTTTGCTCCTGGCTGTTGTAACTTCCAGAATGTCTCCTGTGTCCTGCAGACTCTGACTGGGTCCAGCCTGTGAGCATTTCTTGTTGGGCTACCAGGGGATCTGTTGGTGGTTCCCTCGGCTTTGGGCCTAGTCACTCTGATTCAGCCCTCTCTCTCCCCGCTGTTTTGTTAGACCGATCTTTCACAGTCAGATCACATCACTGACATCCCTACTGAAAACCAGAAGGGGCTCTAATCAGAGTCCATGATCCGGCCTCCTCTGGTCTCACCCCTGGGCATCCTACACAGGCTGTGGTCACACGTGACCACATCCTCATCACCGTGTCTCTCTGCTCACACTCCTCACATCGCCTTGTTGGGTTTGGACTCAGAAAGGTGAGAGCTTTTCAGGAGAGAAACAGACTGAAAATGTGAATTTGAGAGAGCTCTGTTTTGAGCTGTGATATGGAGCAGAATTGATTCCATCTTCAGGGGAGAGCATGAGCGTGGCAGTGAATGGAGGAGGCTGAGCCGCCACACGCTCCTTCCTACTGGCCTGTAGAAAGGGAAGGCAGAGTTGCTGAGGGGTTCACAGTTGCTCAGTGAAGGGAGAGCCTGGAAAAGGAGGGGAAAACAAGACCAAGAGGCTGAGGACTGAGTAGAGGCCCCGAGAGAATCCAGATGTCCAGGTTCCTGGAAGAAAGCAGAATCAGTGGCATCGTGGTGCTAGAAGCCATACTGAGGGAAGGCTAGGGATGACAAACACGGAGGGAAGGCCCCGCCAGGTATGCAGTGGCAGCAGGTAGGAGGGAAATGACCCAGTGGCAGGGCAAAGCTGCGTGGACAGAGGGTGGAGGGGCTGCCCAGGCGTGAGTCAAAGCAGGGGGACTTCCACAGATGCTGTGGGGTGGGAGAGGCTTTGTGGACTTTGTGGGACAGCATTTGCATCTGGGTACCTCTGGAGGATTTCTGATCTAATTTGCAATAAAGAGAATGCTTATATGTCTTTGTTTTAAATATACACAAATAATTTAGTATACGTGACTAATCTAGCATATGTACATATATTTAAAGTGAGGGATATAAGTATTGCTTTGCCCTACATTGTGTTATCACAATAAACAGAAACATATATGCTGATACAAACTCTAATATTTAAAACGTATTCTCCACAAACTAAAATTCCCAGAAAACCAAACCAAAAGGTAATTCTTGAAAAGATAATTATTTCAGGCCATAAGTATGTGATAATCTGCATGGCCAAAGGAAGCAGAGCAGCCAATGAGAGCCCTAATAGTTACTATTAAATTTCTACCTGTTTTACATGTGTTATCCAATGTGCTATATAAAAGTCTTTGAGATGGATGTACTTTGTATTATATTGACAAGGAAACAGGTTCAGAGAATGTAAAAGCTTTACTTGTCAAGGCCAGTTAGTTAGGCAGGACCCCATTTGGCATTCATATCCTGGCCCCTGATTAGAAACCCTCTACCTCAGCTTGTGTGTTTTCTCCTGTGCCATGCCGAATTTATAAATTAAACCTACATTTAATTTGAAATGTAAAAATTATATATTGCCTTCATTTTAATAGATGATATACCATTCTGAGAATTCTGCTTGCCAGTGGTATTTCTGTTATGGTTACTGACATCTGCTTACTTTAATGTATTTTGACGTGTGGAAGTGGGACTAATCTGGTAGTGGCTCAGGCTCTGCATATGTATCAGGGCTGACCCATCTGCCGTGCAAGTGTGTTTTAGAAAAGGAGCAAATTCCTGGCTGGGCCAAGTAACACCTTTTCCACTTCTCCTCTGTGTGTGATCTGTTGTCTACAGTATCATGTTGAAAAAGTTGAGAAGCGATTTTGGAAAGAGGGAAGTGAGGAATCTGTTGCCAGAGTGTAATTGAGAAACAGATGAGCTAATGGAAGAAGCCAAGAAGTTACATTCCATTATAAGGGAGTTTTAATTTACTGTAAAGGTTGAGGGAATAGCATCTTTTTGGAAAGAAAAAGTCAGAAATATAAAATAGCCTACTATATAAAGTTTCACGAGTCCATCTCATAATCATTTAAATGGGTAGATACTTTATGTTCCTAGACCTTCAAAAGCCAACTTGAAACCACTTCCCGGAGAGCCTTTTCAAATTTCACATCCTCAAGTCTGATCATTCCTTCTTCTGTATCCCATGGTGAATATTACAAATAGAGTTAGTTATACCTTCTGAAATGGTTTCATTGGAAAATCCCTTGCCGGGTGTGGTAGCTCATGCTTGTAATCCCAGCACTTTGAGAGGCCGATGCAGGCGGATCACCTGAGGTCAGGAGTTCGAGACTAGCCTGGCCAACATGGTGAAACTTTGTCTCTACTAAAAATACAAAAATCAGCCAGGCGTGGTGGCGAGTGCCTGTAGTCGCAGCTACTCGGGAGGCTGAGGCAGGAGAATCGCGTGAACCTGGGATGCGGAGGTTGCAGTGAGCTGAGATCATGCCGCTGCACTCCAGCCTGGGCGACAGAGGGAGACTTGGTCTCAAAAAAAAAAAAAAGAAAAAAAGAAAAGTCCCTAACTAGGTAAGAAAGTAAGGACTCGGTAAGGGAGTAGTTGTGTTTCTTTTTTGTCTTCCACAAAATACGCTGAGGGAGCTTTGCGTTCCCTCTTCAGACAATGCTGCTGAGCCAGGCAGGGTGCTGAACCTGCCCTGGTCGGGGGTGGTGCCATGGGAGGGTGCACTTCAGCTTGGAGCACACTCAGGAGAGTTAGTCTGCAGGGAGTGGGCCGGCCTGTTTATTACCATTGTTGTAGAGCTCCCAGCACTTGGGTGGGTCAGAATGCAGGGAGGGAAGCAGCGCCATTTATTGTAGTTGTCAGGCTCAGAAGTGAGCAAGACGGAGTTCTTTCCCTATGGAACTTATATTCAGGTAAGGGGACTTGACAGTACACACATGTAATGGCATATATCATATAGTAATGCAAATAAAAATGGAGTGTGGTGAGGAGGAGGCTAGAGAGTGTTGGGCGGAGCTGCTGTTTTGGGTATTTGAGTGGATACCTGAATGAAGTGAAGGGCAGCCTGTGCCGAGATCTTTGAGCAGAGCATCACAGGCCAAGGGTGGCAGGGGAAGGGTCTGAGGCAGCTATGGGCAAAGGAATATTGTAGGAGTGACTAAAGGCCAGTGTTGCTGGAGAGGATAAGAAGGGAATGTCAGGAGTCAGGGCCAGAGGAACAGCTGGTGCTGGGAATCATCATGGTCTAGAAGGTATTTGTAGCCATGGCAGGGGACTGCATTGCTGAGGGAATGATATGGGGCTGAGGATGAAGCTGTGGGGCCAGCATTTTCAGTGCAGATGAAGATGATGAGGGAGCACAGAACAGCCAGGTGAGGTCGGAGGAAAGCCAGGAAGATGCAGTGTCCTCCAGGGCTAAATGGAAATGGTGTTTCCACACACAGCTAGGGACTGTCTTATGCTTCTGAGCTGGGCAGGTAAGCCTACAGGCGGACAGGTGAGAGGGACCAGCTGTGTGAGTGGGGTTCAAGGCAGCCACTTGGTCTCTTCACCTTCATTAGTGACTCATAAATGAAGCTCACAGTAGCCAGCATGACTTTTTTTATTTTATTTTTTTGAGATGGAGTCTCACTGTGTTGCCCAGGCTGGAGTGCAATGGTGCGATCTCGGCTCACTGCAAACTCCGCCTCCTGGGTTCAAGCGAGTCTTCTGTCTCAACCTCCTGAGTAGTTAGGACTATAAGCATGTGTCACCATGCCCGACAAATTTTTTTTTTGTATTTTTAGTAGAGGCAAGGTTTCAGCATGTTGGCCAGGTTGGTCTCGAACTCTTGACCTCCTGGCCTCCCGAAGTGCTGGGATTACAGGCGTGAGTCACCGCACCTGGCCACCAACGTGACTTTTAAGTAACACTGTTAGTGTTAGAATCCTGATGGGGAGGTGGTGTCAGAATCTAAGATGGTAACACTGATGTTTGTGTGTGGCTCACAGATTGAAGGTTATTCTAGGAGGAGTTCCAAAAATGTTCTGAACAATGACAGTATTTTGTGTGTGCTTACCACACCTGAGTGCCTTGAAGGGGAGAGCAAACTTTGGGTTTCTGTGAGTTCTGGTACTCTGGTGAAAGTATTGTGCCCTGGAGACCTCCTAGGCCGTTTCCATTTCAGATGTTGGTCATTGGGCAGGACTCTGTGGAAGGAAGAGGCAGTTTTCACAGCAAGGGAGGAATAGCTGCCAGCCTACACTCTCTTCTGCCATATTGCATTATCGAGGGAGAGACCGGTTTTCTTCTGGATGGTTTTATTTTGTTTAGCAGATTCTTGATGAATATTTGATTTTGGTAGAGAGAAATTTTCTTCTGTGGAGGACTTTTCAGTTTATTATTACTTATTCTCTTCATCCTTCTTAGTTCCACACAATGGCAACTACCTATTCTTTTTTTTTTTTTTTTTCTGAGAAGGTTGGCTGGAAATCTTTTTGTAATCTCTAAATTCTTTTTTAAGAATTAGCTAGATAATTTTTCTCCAGGAAAGGGATTCTTTTGTTTTGCATAAGCATATCTTAATATATATGACTTTAAAAATAAAATTATGTTCTAATTGTAATTTAACATCTTTTTAAAATTATACTTTAAGTTCTAGGGTACATGTGCACAACGTGCAAGTTTTTACGTATGTATCCATGTGCCATGTTGGTGTGCTGCACCCATTAACTCGTCATTTACATTAGGTATATCTCCTAATGCTATCCCTCCCCCCTCCCCCTACCCCACAACAGGCCCTGGTGTGTGGTGTTCCCCACCCTTAACAGGATCTTGTGGTTAGTACTTTTGTTAATTTGCCTTGAAATTGATCTGTTTTGTCAAGCATCCTTTTTATAGTTTCAATGTTCTCCAAGAACAGGCTGAAAGCACACCTGCTTTCCCACTTCCCATGCTTGTGTGTCAAGGATTATGGCCGATTTCCACAGGCATGTTGCCTTTTTGTGTTAGTTTCACTGTTTGTCAGCTCTTTTAGATAAGACAGGGCAAGGCGTTGAACTGTCCAGAACTCGCTCCCCTCATTGCAGATGGCAGCAGCAAGACCACTGCACTTGGGTGAGGGTCACTCATAAAAAGGGCAGAAGTCAACATCATCTATGAAAGTATTATTCTTACATGATAGCACTAAATCTACTCAAATTGCTACTTTAATATAAAAGTTCCTATGGCAATATTAAATGTGAATCTTACTGGTTTTAATGTTTAAAGCTCAATAACTCTTTTTTGGTTAGAGAATCAAATAATTAGTTTTGGTTGGTGATATGGTTTGGCTCTGTGTCCCCACCCAAATCTCATCTTGTAGCTCCCATCATTCTCATGTGTTGTGGGAGGAAACTGGTGGGAGATTACTGAATCATGGGGGCAGGTCTTTCCCGTGCTGTTCTCCTGATAGTGAATAAGTCTCATGAGGTCTGATGGTTTTAAAAATGGGAGTTTCCCTGCACAAGCTCTCTCTTTGTCTGCCACCATCCGTGTAAGATGTGACTTGCTCCTCCTTACCTCCTGCCATGATTGTGAGGCCTTCCCAGCCATGCAGAACTTTAAGTCCCTTAAACCTGTTTTTCAGCAGTGTGAAAATGGACTAATATGGTAAGTTGGTACCAGGAGTGGAGTACTGCTGAAAAGATACCCAAAAATGTGAAAGTGACTTTGGAACTGGGTTACAAGCAGATGTTGGAACAGTTTGGAGGGCTCAGAAGAAGACAGGAAAATGAGGGAAAATTTGGAACTTCCTAGAGACTTGGTGAATGGCTCTGATCAAAATGCTGATAATGATATGGACAGTAAAGTCCAGGCTGAGGTGGTCTTAGATGGAGATGAGGAACTTGTTGGGAACTGGAGCAAAGGTGACTCTTGTTATGTTTTAGCAAAGAGACTGGTGGCATTTTGCCCCTGCTTTAGAGGTTTGTGGAACTTTGAACTTGAGAGAGATGATTTAGGGTATCTGGTGGAAGAAATTTCTAAGCAACAAAGCATTCAAGAGGTAACTTGGGTGCTGTTAAAGGCATTCAGTTTTATAAGGGAAGCAGAGCATAAAAGTTTGGAAAATTTGCAGCCTGACAATGCGATAGAAAAGAAAATCCTATTTTCTGAGGAGAAATTCAGACCGGCTACAGAAATTTGCGTAAGTAACAAGGAGCTGAATGTTAAGCCCTAAGACAATAGAGAAAATGTCTCCAGGCGTGTCAGAGACTTCTGCAGCAGCCCCTCCCATCATAGGCCTAGAGGCCTAGGAGGAAAAAGTGGTTTCATGGGCCAGGCCCAGGGTCCCTGTGCTTTGTGCAGCCTAGGGACTCAGTGCTCTGTGTCACAGTCACTCCAACCATGGCTGAAAGGGGCCAATACAGAGCTTGGGCCATGGCTTCAGAAGGTGCAAGCCTCAAGCCTTGGGTGCTTCCATGTGGTATTGAGCCTGTCAGTGCACAGAAGTCAACAATTGGGTTTTGGGAACCTCTGCCTAGATTTTAGAGGATGTGTAGAAATGCCAGGTTGTCCAGGCAGAAGTTTACTGCAGGGATGGGGCTCTCATGAAGAACCTCTGCTAGGGTAGTGCAGAAAGGAAATGTGGGGTCAGATCCCTCACACTGAGTCCCTACTGGGGCACCACCTAGGGGAACTGTGAGAAGAGTGCCACCATCCTCCAGACCCCAGAATGGTAGATCCACCGACAGCTTGCACCATGCACCTGGAAAAGCTGCAGACCCTCCACACCAGCCCATGAAAGCAGCCAGGAGAGGGGCTATACCTCACAAAGCCACAGGGGTGGAGCTACCCAAGGCTAGATGTGAGACACAGAATCAAAGGAGATCATTTTGGAACTTTAAGATTTGACTGCCCTGCTGGATTTTGGACTTGCATGGGGCCTGTAGCCCCTCTGTTTTGGCCAATTTCTCCCATTCAGAATGGCTGTATTTACCCAATTCCTGTACCCCTATTGTATCTAGGAAGTAACTACCTTACTTTTGATTTTACAGGCTTGTAGGCAGAAGGGACTTGCCTTGTCGCAGATGAGACTTTGGACTGTGACTTTTGAGTTAATGCTGAAATGAGTTAAGACTTTAGGGGACTGTTGGGAAGGCATGATTGGTTTTGAAATGTGAAGACATGAGATTTGGGAGGGACAAGGGGCAGAATGACATGGATTGACTCTGTGTCCCCACTCAAATCTCGTCTTGTAGTTCCCATAATTCCCATGTGTTGTGGGAGGGAGCTGGTGGGAGATAATTGAATCATGGGGCGAGTCTTTCCTGTACTGTTCTCATGATAGTGAATAAGTCTCACAAGATCTGATGGTTTTAAAAATGGGAATTTCCCTGCACAAGCTCTCTCTTTGCCTGCTGCCATCCATGTAAGGTGTGACTTGTTCCTCCTTACCTTCCAGCATGGTTGTGAGTCCTCCCTAGCCATGTGAAACTGTAAGTCCATTAAACCTCTTTTTCTTCCCAGTCTTAGGTACGTCTTTATCAGGAACGTGAAAATGGACTAATACAATTGGTTTATAAAAGTAGTTTTAAAAAATTCAATGGGATTTTTTTTCTTGACCCATTGAATTTTTTCTTCTTTACCGCAGAGAAGTAATTGTAGAGATGTTCTTCATGTTGTTTCCAGAGTAACACACATTGATATTTATGTGTAAGAGCTGTTGGGTACGGTAATCATCTGAGAGAAATGATCAGATGTCGGTGTAGGGCAAGGGCAGCTGCCATCAGAAGAAACAACACTGTGAAAGGCCAAAAAGATTTATGAAGAACTTGACAGAAATAAGAGATTTTTCAAAATGCTCGCTGGTCACTTGGAACAAATAGCAGTGTACAAGGTGTGATTTGAATGAATACTTCTTAGATTGTAGATGAGAACATTGGTGGCTTTCAGGATATTTTAAAATTACAGTTTGATGCTCAAGGCACCTATTTCTTTAGCTTAAAGGAAAAGAATCTGCAAGGAGCAGAGGGAAACCAAGTAGATTTTATTGTTTGACTGAGTGTGCTGTGGCAGATGACATGTAGCTTATTTCAGATATATGTTTGGCATTGTTTATTTTTAGAATTTACCTGATATTAGATCTTAGTCTACTAGACAGTGTGGGAGCACGGCATTGATAGACAGCCTGGGCTGGCACACCCCATGAACAGTAGTCCCTGATGCAGGGTATGGACAGCAATTCCTACTTGACTGGGAAACTCCACGCACTCCACATGCATCAGGCCTCACTGTGTTGCAGGCACATCTCAATGGGTCCAGCCAACCTTGCTCACCACAGTGGTATGTGTTCAGGTGCAATGTCAGCCAGGAGTGTACACAGCACTGGTTTGGATCTGTGAGGGTTACTGCCTTGCATACTGTGTGACAGAACTTGAAATTTGCCGAGAAGGCAAGACTTAAATGAACTAGATTCAGACAGTACAAAGTACTTGATGAGATGATAGTTGTGATCATGAGCAGTTCTCAGTGCTTCCTCTGTGCTGAATGAACCCTATTGTGAGCACTTTCCACGCATTAACTCGCCAGCCCTGCCAGGTCAGTGCTGATACACCCAGGGAGCAAGTGACAGAGCAGGATGTGAGCCCAGGCAGTGAGGATCCTGATAGAGCCAGGAATCGGAGTGGACATGTCAGTAAGGGCTAGGATGGGTGGGCAGGGGTTGCTGAACCCTGTTGCTGAGTTCATGGGTCTGGGAATACGAGTGCAGTTGACCAGGAGATATGGGAAGGACTTTGGCAGATCTTTCTTTTTCTTTCTCCTTTCTTCTCTCTGTCCTCCCCTTCTATCATCCTTCTCTTCCTTTATCCTTCCCTTCATTCTGTTCTCAGACTTTTAAAATATATAATATTTTACATATTTATGGGGTGATATGTGATATTTTATTGCACACATAGATTATATACTGATCAAGCTGATCAAGTCAGGGTATTTGGAGTATCCATCACCTTGAGTATTTGTCATTTCTATATAATGAGAACATTTCACATTCTTCTAGCTACTTTGAAATACAGTATACATTGTTGTTAACTATCATCACTCTACTCTACTCTCAAACATCAGTACTTACACCTTCTATCTAACTGTGTTTGTGTTGACCAACATCTCTCATCCCCCCTTCAACCCACAGACCCTTCCCAGCCTCTGCTGTCAATCACTCTACCTTCATGAGATCCCTTTTTAGTTTCCACATATGAGTGAGAACATGCAAAATTTGTCTTTCTGTGCCTGGCTTATTTCACTTAATGACCTGCAGTTTTATCCATGTTGCTGTAAATGACATGATTCCATTCTTTTCTAAGCCTGAACAGTATCCCACTGTGTATATATACCACATTTTCTTTATCCATTCACCTGTTGACAGACACTTGTAGGTTGACACTCTTGGCTGTTATGAACAGTGCTGCAATAAACTTGGGGGTATCCCTTTGACGTATTGATTACTTTTCCTTTGGATAAATATCCAGAAGTGGAATTGCTGGATCACATGGTAGTTCTATTTCCAGTTTGATGAGAAATCTCCATACTGTTTTCCATAGCAGCTATACTGATTTACATGCCTATCAACAATGTGTAAAAGTTCCCTTTTCTCCACATCCTTACCAGCATCTAGTTTTTGTCTTTTTAGTGACAGCCGTTCTAACTGGGGTAAGATGATATCTCATTGTGATTTTGGTTTGCATTTCCCTTTCCCTGATGATTAGTGATACTGAGCATTTTTTATATACTTATTGGCCATTTGTATGGCTTATTTTGAGGAATAACTGTTCAAATCGTTTGCTCACTTTTTAATGGGATTGTTTGTTCTTTTATTTGAGTTGAGTTCCTTTTAGATAGATCCCCTTTCAGAGGAATAGTTTGAAAATAGTTTCTCCCATTCAGCACATTGTCTCTTCATTCTGTTGTTTCTTTTGCTGTGCAGAAGATTTTTAATTCAGTATCGTCCCATTTATCTATTTTTGTTTTTTGTCTGTTTTTTCGAGGTCTTAGCCATAAAATATTTGCCTATACCAAATGTCCTGAAGTGTATTCCCTATATTTTCTTCTAGTAGTTTTTAGTTTTGGGTCTCCAACATTTAAGCTTTAATCCATCTTGAGTTGCTTTTTAAATATTTGGTGAGAGATAGGGATCGAGTTTCATTCTTCTGCATATGGATATCCAATTTTCCCAGCACCATTTATCAAAGAGACTGTCCTTTCCCCAAGATATATTCTTGGCATCTTTGTTGTATATAGTCGGATTTATTTCTGGATTCTGGATTCTGTTCCATTGGTGTGTGTGTCTGTTTTCATACCAGTACCATGCTATTTTGGTTACAAAAGCTTTGTAATCTGTTTTGAAGTCAGGTAATACGATGCCTCCTGCTTTTATCTTTTTTTTTTTTTTTTCTCACAATTGCATTGGCTATTTGGATTCTTTTGGTTCCATGCAAATTTTAGATTTTTTGTTTCAATTTCCGTGAAAAATGACATTGGTATTTTGATAGAGATTACATTGAATCTGTAGATGGCTTTGGGCAGTATGATTATTTTGATGCTATTAATTCTTCCAATCTTTGAACATGGGATGTCTTTTTGTTTGTGTCCTATTCAATTTCTTTGGTCAGTGTTTTGTCATTTTCCTTGTAGAGATCTTTCACCTCCTAGGATAAATTTATTCCTAGGTATTTTAATTTTTTGGTAGCTGTTGTAAATGTGATTTCATTCTTTATTTCTTTCTCAGCTTGTTCATTGTTGGTGTATAGAAACACTGCTGATTTTTGTATATTGCTTTTGTATCCTGCAGCTTCACTGGATTTATCAGTTCTGGCAGTTTTTTGGTGAACTCTTCAGATTTTTCTAGGTAGAAGATCATATCTTTAGCAAAGAAGGACAGTTTGACTTCTTTTCCAATTTTGCTGCCTTTTGTTTGTTTATCTTGTCTATTGCTCTGCTTAGGACTTCCAGTACTGTGTCGGATAGGAGTGGTGAAAGTGGGCATCTTGTCTTGTTGCAGTTCTTGGGTGAAGGGATTTCAGCATTTCTCACTTAGTATGATGTTAACTGTGGATTCGTCATATGTGGCCTTTATTTTGTTGAGGTATATTCCTTCTATCCTTTGTTTTTCTTAAGGTTTTTATCATAAAACGATGTTGAATTTTACCAAATGCTTTTTCAGCATCTGTTGAATGATCATATGGTTTTGTCCTTTGTTCTGTTGATGTAATGTATCATGTTTATTGATTTGCATATGTTGAGCCATCTTTGAATCCCTGGGATAAGTTCCATTTGATAATGATGTGTTATTTTTCTGATGTGCAGTTGGATTCAGTTTGCTAGTATTTTGTTGAGAATTTGTAAGTCTATATTCATTAGGAATGTTAGCCTATAAGTTTTCTTTTCCTTTCCTTTTCCTCTTCCCCTTCCCCTTCCCCTTCCCTTTCTTTTCCTTGTTGTTGATGGAGTTTTGCTCTGTCACCCAGGCTGGAGTGTAGTGGTGCGATCTTAGCTCACTGCAACCTCCGCCTTCCAGGTTCAAGCAGTTCTCCTGCCTCAGCCTTCCAAGTAGCTGCGATTACAGACGTGTGCCACCACGCCCAGCTAATTTTTGTATTTTTAATAGAGACGGGGTTTCACCATATTGGCCAGGCCAGTATTGAATTCCTGACCTCATGATCCACCCGCCTCGGCCTCCCAAAGTGTTGGGATTACAGGCGTGAGCCACTGCGCCTGGCCTAGCATATAATTTTCTTTTTTTGTTGCATCTGTGTCTGGTTTTACTGTCAGGATAATGCTGACGTCATTGAGTGAGTTAGGGAGAATCCCTTTCTCTTCATTTTTTTGGAATAGTTTTAGGAGAATTGGTGTTAGTTCTTTAAAAGTTTGGTAGAATTTGGTAGTGAAGCTATCCAGTCTTGGACTTCATTGGGAGACTTTTTATTACTGATTCAATTTCATTTCTTGTTATTGATCTGTTCAGGTATTCTATTTCTTCCTGATTCAATCTAGTAGATTGTATGTGCTTAGGAATTTATCCATTTCCTCTAGGTTTTCTAGGCTGTTAGTGTATAGTTGTTCATAATAGACTCTGGTGATCTTTTGTATTTCCATGTTATCAGTTGTAATGTGTCCTTTTTAATTTCGGATTTTGTTTATTTGTGTCTTCTCTTTCTTGGTTAGTCTAGGAAGTGCTTTATCAAGTGTATCTTGTCAAAAAAACAACTTTTTTTGTTTCATTGATTCTTTGTGGGTTTTTCTTTTTTCTTTTTTTTTTTTTTTTGCTCTGATCTTTATTATTTGTTTCTGCTAATTTTGGGTTTGGTTGGTTTTTGTTTTTCTAGTACCTCGAGGTGCACTGCTAGATTATTTATTTGAAATCATTCTACTTTTTCTGATGTAGGCATTTGTTACTGTAAACTTCCATCTTAGCATTGCTTTTCCTGTATTCCATAGGTTTTGGTACATGTTTCAATTTTCATTTGTTTTCAAGAGTTTTTAAAAGTTTCCTCCTTAATTTCTTTCTTGACTCAGTGGTCAGTCAGGAGCATATTGTTTAATTTTTATGCATTTGTAATTTCCAAAGTTCCTCTTGTTATTGATTTCTAGTTATATTCCACTGTGGTCTGAGAATAGACTTGATATGATTTTGATTTTCAAAAATTTGTTGTTGCTTGTTTTGTGTCCTAACATATGGTCTATCCTGGAGAATGTTCCATGTGCTAATGAGAAGAATATGTATTCTGTAACTGTTGGATGAAATAGTTCTGTAACATCTGCTAGGCTTATTTGGTCTAATGTGCAGTTTCAATCCAATGTTTCTTTGTTAACTTTTTGTCTGGGTGATCCAATGCCAAGAGTGGGGTGTTGAAGTCTTCAACTATTATTGCATTGGCTTCTGGCTTTCCCTTTAGATCTAATAGTACGTGCTCTATCTGGTGCTCTGGTGTTGGGTGCATATATGTTCAGAATTGTTATATCCTCTTGCTGAATTGATTTTTTAACATTATATAATGACCTTCTTTGTCTCTTTTTATAGTTTTTGACATAAAGTCTATTTTAACTGATATAAATAAAGCTACCCCTGCTTGCTTTTGGTGTTCATTCGTGTGGAATATCTTTTCTTTATCCCTTTGCTTTCAGTCTATATGTGTCTTTACAAGTGACATGAGTTACATGTAGGAAATACGTAGTTTCCTTTTCATTGGGGTCTGTTACTAGAGAGTTAGTATTTTTTAAATTAATTCAGCTAGTCTGTATCTTTTAAGTGGAGGAATCTAATCTGTTTACATTTAATTTTATTAGTGATAGGTAAGGACTTACTCCTGTCATTTTGTTGTTTTGCAGTTTTTCTATAGAGTCTTTGTTTCCTTCTTCCTATCTTGTTTTTTATCATTGAGGTTTAGTGTGTTTTTTTAGTGATAAGTCTTGATTCTTTTCTCTTTCCCCCTTGTGTATCTGCTGTACCAGTATGTTTTATACTTTTGTGAGTTTTTAAGAGAGTGTTTATCATCTTTTCACTTCCAGATGTAGGATTTCCTTGAGCATTTCTTGTAACGCCAGTCTAGTAGTGATGAATTCCTTTAAGTTTTTGCTTGTCTGGGAAAGACTTTATGTCTCCCTCATTTCTGAAGGATAGCTTTCTGAAGGATAGTATAATAATCTTGCCTGCCAATTTTATTCTGCCATCACTTTGAATATTACATCCCCTTTTCTTCTGGTCTGTAAGGTTTTTGTGGAGAATTTTCTCCTGGTCTAATGAAGATTCCTTTTTATGTGACTTGATGCTTTTATCTGGCTGCTTTTATAATTTTATCTTTGTGTTTGATTTTTGACAATTTGACTACAGTGTGCCTGGGGAATAATTTTTTTTTGGTTGAATCTATTTGGGGACCTTTAAACTTCCTGGACTTGGATGTCCATATGTCTTCCCAGACTTTTGAAGTTTTTCGCTATTATTTAAGTAGGATTTCTATACCTCTTCACTTATCTGTCATCTCCTATAATTCTCATTATATGAAATTCATTTGCTTAATAGTGTCCCAGAAGTCTTGTAGACTTTCTTCACTCTTTTTCCCTCTTATTTCTTTCTTTCTCCCCTCTTGACTGGGCAGTTTCAAGTGACCTGTCTTCATATTTAGAGATTCTTTCTTCTGCTTGATCAAGTCTTCTGTTGAAGCTCTCTGTTGTATTTTAAATGCAATTCATTGAATTCTTCAGCTTCAGGATTTGTTTAGTACTTTCTCATGATTTCTGTCTTTTTGTTGAATTTCTTGTTTAGACCATGAATTCCAGATTTTGTTGAATTGTCTATATGTATTTTCTTGTGTCTCATTGAATTTCCTTAAGATCATTTGGAATTTTTCTTTTTGGCAATTCACTGATTTTCTCTTTGTTGGAGTCTTCTATTCCTAGAAAGTTATTATGTTCCTTTGGTGGTGTCCTATTTCCTTGCTTTTTGATGTTTCCTGTGTCCCTGCATTGATATCTGTACATGTGGTAGAAGAATTGCCTTTTCCAGATTTTCTAGCATGGCTTTTGTAGAGAGAGACTTTTACCTGCAGTTGGGTTTCAGTGTGCTGTTTAGGAAGGGTGTAGTGACTGTTTCTGGTTAGGTGCAGTGGTATAGTCTCCATGAACCTTTTTCAGCTGTGTTCAGTGTTGGCCTCAGTGGCCCAGGCTATAGAAGTTTGTTACAATGGTGGTGACAGTGTAAGTTGTTAATGTCCTTGGTATCAAGGACTTTTGGGGTCATCCTAGTCTCATTTTCCCTGCAATGGGGACACTTAGCTGAGGGGAATCCCTTTGATGTCAGCTCTGACATGGCCTACAAGCAGCTGCCCTGGTGCTGGGTTCCAGGTGTAGGTGCTTGTAATGGTTGCGGGGCTGGGTCGCAACCCCTGTTGTGGCATGTGGGTCTTGGGGTACAGGTTTGCTTTCTACGGCAGGGTTAGATGTAGGTGGCCCTCAGAGCCAGGATCTGTGACTCTGAGGCACCCTCTAGCAGCTTGGGCCCAGGGGGCCAGATTGTAACTGTGACTCCACCCCAGCGGGCGGGGCAGGGCACAGCACTGGCCGAATTCTGAGGAAGAAGGGGTGCTCTAGGGGCTTGGGCCTAGGGAGCAGGGTGTGGCTGCAGTTCCGGAACCTGAGCCAACAGGGCTTAGTGGCAGCTCCGGTCCCAGGGGATGTGACACTGTGTAACGATGACTCAAGACCCTGGGATGGTGGGGCTTGTGAGTTTCCCAGACTCTGTAAGGCCACGTGTGGCAGGAGAACGTACCCTAGAATGACAGAGCACACTTGTCATTGGGGTCCTGAGGAGGGTGGGAAGCAGTGTATCCATGATTCCACTCTGCAGGGGGAGAGGTGTCTCAGCAGCTCAGACTGGGGTGGGGGCTAGTTCAGCTCCAGGGAAACAGGCAATTGAGTTGTTTGGCCTGTAAGGTGGGATGTCTGGGTTCAGCTACTTCTGTTTCTCTGGGATGTAGGGCACTGCCTCAGCTCAGCCCTGGGGTATGCAGCTGCTCCGCTCAGCCAGGGCTCTGATTCCCCTTGGGGTGGTTTGTCGCTTCTGCTCAGGCCTGAGGGATGGGACTGTCCTGGGTGGCCCAGGCATCATTTTCCTGGATGCAGAGTGCTGCTTCCACTTGGGTTCCAGGAGGTACGACTGCTCTGAGCAGCCAAGGTATTGTTTTCACCGGAGGCAGTTTATGGCTTTAGCTCCAGCCTGAGGGGGCGAGAGCGGGTAGTGGAGTGGTTCCACTTTTGCTTGGCCCCACAGAGAAGGTGTAACAGCTGCCTGCAGCTTGGCTGGGGGATGTGGGGCCACGGGGTGGGGTGGTTGGGCAGCAGGTTAGCCTCAGGGGTGAAGGGGAGCTGGGGGCTGCTCCCCCAGGAACAAGACACTCCACGGTAGTTCCAGTTCCAGGAGGGCACCGCGAGGGCCATGAGGTTAGGCACGGTGTCGATTCTTTCTCTGGCGGGAGCACCGTGGTGTGACCTCCAGGCAGCTCACTCCACCCTGGGCTTCATGCCTGTGAGGACTGCAGGGGACCCCAAGGGTGAGGGTGGTGGGTGTCCACGGTGTTGGTGGGGGCTGCTGGGGTCCTCTTGATTACCTCCTCACTGAAGGGAGATATTTTCCTGGCTTCTAGCTGACCCTGGTTAGGGGATGGGGTAGCAGGGTCCCGGCGTTTCCTTATGTTCTTTTTGTGACTATCATGAATTTCTGGGCTCGCCAGGGTTTCCATCCCTCCTCTGATGCACATTAGCGCTCTCCCTCAGTTGTTTCTCTGAACATGTAGTTGTGTGTTCATTGTTCTGGCGGGCTCTGTGCGGGGTGAGTGCTGGCACTGTGTGTTCATTGTTCTGGCGGGCTCTGTGCGGGGTGAGTGCTGGCACTGTGTGTTCATTGTTCTGGCGGGCTCTGTGCGGGGTGAGTGCTGGCACTTCTAGTCGGCTGTCTGGATGATGTTACCCAGATCGGGGAGTTTCCATTGTCCTATCTTCCCATTTACTGATTTACTTATTTTTAGTTTTTGCCTCTGTCCCCTCCATTCGGTCTTCACCAATATTTTAATTTCAGTTATTTTACTTTTTCCGTTTTAGTTTTTCCATTTTGGTTTTCTTTATATGTTGTTTTTTTCTCATTGGTTTCCAGCATAGTTGCTCACTAAATAAATTTCATGAGGGCCGATTTAAAACCACCATAAATAATATCGGATAATGTGAACATCTGTGTCATCTCCGCTGGTGTCAGGCAGTTTTTTTGTTTAAGTTGCCTCATGTGTCTTTAAACTCAAAGTTCAGCCATGACTATTGTAAATGTTCTCAGTCTCAAGTAATGACGTTTTTCATGATTAGACCTGAGCTCTGTTATTCTCCTGCCTATGTTATGAGCAGAGTTTTGGTACATATCAGCCATTCACATCCTTTTCATCTGTGTTCCCCTCAAAGGCTGTCACCCTGCTGCTGTATTTTCCTTAGGATGATGTCCTCATGAGGTTGTTCCATTTGGGTTGTGCCCTTGACAGCATTTGTCTCATGGCTAAAGTGGCCTGTTTTATTTTACCCTTTCAGGGGGCTCACATAGCTATCTCTTCACCTTGACTAGTGATTTGATTTGTCCAGAAATTTCCTTATCATTTGTATACTGTGTATCCCAACAGCCTTAGCCACATAAAATAAATCCTTTCCATTCATTTAGCACATATTTACTGAGCCCTTACTGTAAGGTGGTGAACAACACAGCCAATGTTCTGCTTTCATGAAGCTTTCAGCCTAAGGAAGAACACTTATTCCTATTTCATAGAATAATTATTATTGAGAGAACTAAAATAGGTTAATGGGCTTGACAGTGAGTGGGCGATAAGAGACGACCTCTCTGAGGAGAGAATATGTAAGCTGAAATTTGATTCTTTTTTGGAATTTCCATTTCTGTTTATATTACACATCTGTTCTTGCATATTTTCTACTTTGCCATTAGAATTTGTTATATATTGAATAGTATTCTCCCCCTCCCCACCCCCCATTTATATGTTGAGGTTCTGACCCTCAGTCTCTCAGATTGTTAATGTATTTAGAGATAGAGCCTTTTCATTAAAGTAAAATTGGGCCATTAGGGTGGACCCTAGTCCAGTCAGACTGGTGTCTTTATAAGAAGAGAAGATGAAGACACATGGAGAAACCCCAGGGGCCTGTGTGCACAGAGGGATGGCCATATGGAGAGGCAGCAAGAGGGTGGCATCTGCAAGCCAAGGAGGGAGGTCTCAGAGGAAAGCAGGCCTTCTGAGGCTTTGGGTGGACAACCCAAAGCGGGGGCTTTCAAGCAATAGGTAAAGTTAAACATTTTCTGGGTGACAATTGGTTGAGGTTGTCTGAAGACCTAGGATCAACAGAAAGGAATGTTCAGGTTAAAGATAAAGGATTGCGGAGACCAAGTTTTATTGTGCAGAGGAAGCCCTTAGATAGCAGACTTCAGAGAGAGCAGGTTGTAAATTGTTTTTCATCAGACCTAAAAGGGTACCTGGCTCTTAGTTGATTATCTCCTGGATCTGCCAAGAAATGAAGGAAAACAAAGTGGGAAGGGGATTCTCTGTAGAATGTGGATTTTTCCCACAAAAGACTTTGCAGGGCAGTTTCAGGGCATGGCAAGGAAATATATTTTGGGGTTAAATATTTTGTCCTTGTCTCATAATGTTATGCTAGAGTCAGACTGAAAAGTGAGTCACAATATACAGGGTCAAATAAAACTCATCTGCTGAGAATCCATGGTTGGTAGGGCATGACTCCCCACACCCCTTAGATAGGAATCTGGGCAAGATTAAAAAAATCAGAGCTTAGTCCTCAGCATGTGGGAGTTGGAATTGCTGCGCTGAGTGAGATTTGAAAGGAGCAAGACATATGAAGATTAGGGCAGGAACATTCTGGTTAAGAAAATGGAGAGCAGGCTGGCGCTCCTGGGGCATGGTGCAGATGGATGAGTGATGTGAGGGGAGCGCTGGGAAGCAGCAGGGCTGAATCTGGCGGGGCTTCATCAGCCAGGACGAGGACTTGGGGCTCCATCCTGAGTGCAGTGAGGATCTGTGGGAGAGCAGGGAAGGTATATATTCTGATTTCTGTTTTAAAAGTTTAAAATACAAAAATTAGCTAGATGTGGTGGCACATGCCTGTAGTCCCAGCTACTCGGGAGGCTGAGGCAAGAGAATCACTTGAACCTGGGAGGCGGAGGTTGCAGTGAGCTGAGATCGTGCCACTGCACTCCAGTCTGGGCAACAGAACCAGACTCTGTCTCAAACAGACAAACAGTTGAATTCTGGCTGCAGCATGGCAGATGGATAGGGGTAGGAAGAGGCAAGAATGCAAGATTAAATAAGCAAAGCACCAGAAGACTATTACAGTAGTCTGGGGGAAGCAGAATAGCTTAGACTAGGGTGGTGGTTATGGGCTTAGGGCATGTTGGGAGGTAGAGTTGATAAGATGTGATGTGAGAGGAGAAGAGACGAATCAATAACAATACCTGCATCTTTGGGTGGGTAAATGGTAATGTTGTTTACTGAGATGGGGAAGATGAGGGAGGAGCACAGAGATTCAGGAGTTGGGGGTTGGCCTTGTGAAACCTGAGTTGGCAGTAAATTCTCAAGGGGAGTTGTCCAGGCAGGTTTTTGTGGATATGAAGTCTGGAATTCCAGGGAAGGACCGGGGTTGGAGAAATGGTTTTGAGGGTCACTGGTAGATATATGGGATTTGAAGTCACGGAGTAGACGAAGTCACCTAAGGAGAGTAGAAAGATAAGGAAGCCTAGGACAGAGCCCTGGGCTAGCATCTAAAGGAGAAGTATAAGGAGGAAATGGCGAAGAATGAGTTCTATGGAAGCCAAGAAAAGCCAGAGGAGTCAAGTGAGATGAAAGCTGAACAGTGGCAACATGGAAGACATTGGTGACCTTGAGAGAAGCTGTCTCAGGAGTGAGCAGATGGTAGCATGACTGAAGGGTGAAGGTGAGGTGGGGCGGTAGCAACAACAGACAACTCTTGGAATATTTTTGGGAAGGGAGTCAAAAACTGGGGAGAACTGGAGGACAGTTTGGGGTCAAGGAAGATTTTTTTTTTTTTTTTTTTTTTTTTTTGCCTTCTTGTTCTTTGAAGCTTGGAGGAATGGGCTTGTGTTGCTGCCAGATGACTCCATGTTCCTAGGTGCCCAGGGAGCCTGGGGCATTGCCAAAGATGTGGCTGACATGCTCTGGAATCCATACGTGCTTTGGAGGTGGCCAGGGAGCCCATAGGAGGAGAGAATGTTCAGTGTGTGCCCTGAGAGCTTTGCCACTGTCAGGAAGCACCTGACAGGAACAAGTTTGATTGTATTTGACACATGCTGGCATTACCACAGAAAGTTTTAGCAACAGATAAGAGGGAAAATCTATACTCTCAACTTCTTTTTCATACTTCCTATTGAAGTTTTCATCTCTGCTCTCAGGCATGTAATTTCTAAGACGGCTGGTTGTTTTTTAATTGTCTTTAAAAATAGCATCCCATTCTTGTTTAACAGATGATATAGCTTCTTTTACCTCCTTGAGGAAGATATTAACAATAGTTTTTTAAAACTTTTCTTCTAGCTGCAGAATCCTTTTGTTCCTGTTTAAAATGATAGCCATCTATCTTTTTCTCAGGTGTCTGGCAATGTGTGGTTGTCTGGTCATGTTTGACAGTGGGGTTTATAATGCTGATTGGAAGCTGTGAGCATGTGGGTGGAGCTTCTGAACTTTTCTGCATTGTGAGCTGGTGCATCAATTAATTGGGAACACATAGGTCAGTATCTTTGACTGTGTTGTCTTGGATTGTTCAGATTGTCCAGAGAAGAGTCACCTACCCGTCTTTCTGGAGGGATGAAGGCCTATACACTCTGGAAACAAAGTAGGGATAGAGGGAATGTCTTAGAGCTTGTAGGTGTGTGTTTATCTAATCCACGTGTTTTCCAGACAGAACCTCCATCCTCAATTGTGCCTGATATTTCATCTCCAGAGATTCTTTAGAAAATAAATGTCCAGGCCGGGTGGGGTGGTTCACACCTGTAATCCCAGCACTTTGGGAGGCTTTGGCAGGTGCCTGTAATCCCAGTTACTTGGGATGCTGAGGCAGAAGAATCACTTGAACAGGGAGGCAGAGGTTGCAGTGAGCTGAGGTTGTGTCACTGCACTCCACCCTGGACGACGGGATCTCTCAAGAAAGAAAGAGAGAGAGAGAGAGAGAGAGAGAGAGAGAGGAGAGAAAGAAGAGAGAAAAGAGAGAGAGAGCAAGAGAGAGAGAGAGAGAGGGAGAGAGAGAAAGAGAAAGAAAGAGAGAGAGAAAGAAAGGAAGAAAGAAAGAAAGAAAGGAAAGAAGGAAGGAAGGAAGGAAGAAAAAGGAAGAAAGAAAGAAGAAAGAAAGAAAGGAGGCCGGGCGCGGTGGCTCAAGCCTGTAATCCCAGCACTTTGGGAGGCCGAGACGGGCGGATCACGAGGTCAGGAGATCGAGACCATCCTGGCTAACATGGTGAAACCCCGTCTCTACTAAAAAAAAATACAAAAAAACTAGCCGGGCGTGGTGGGCGCCTGTAGTCCCAGCTACTCCGGAGGCTGAGGCAGGAGAATGGCGTAAACCCGGGAGGCGGAGCTTGCAGTGAGCTGAGATCCGGCCACTGCACTCCAGCCTGGGCGACAGAGCAAGACTCCGTCTCAAAGGAAGGAAGGAAGAAAGGAAGGAGGGAAGGAGGGAGGGAGGGAAGGAGGGAAGGCGGGAAGGAAGGAAAGAAAGAAAGAGAGAGAGAGAAAGAAAGAAAGAAAAAGAAAGAGAGAAAGGAAGAAAGGAAGAAAGAGAAAGGAAGAAAGAGAAAGGTCCAGTCTCTACTAGGGAAGGGGCATTTGTCCAGAGGCAGGGAGTAGGGGAGAGGGTCCAAGGATCTAATTTCTTCTTATTATTTTTATTTTTAAAATTTTTGAGATGCAGTCTTACTCTGTCGCCTAGGCTGGAGTGCAATGGTGTGATCCCAGCTCACTGCAACCTCTGCCTCTGGGGTTCAAGTGATTCTCCTGCCTCAGCCTCCCAAGTAGCTGGGATTATAGGCGCCTGCCACGACACCTAGCTAATTTTTGTATTTTTAGTAGAGACAGGGTTTCACCATGTTTTTCAGGCTGGTCTCGAACTCCTGACCTTAGGTGATCTACCAACCTTGGCCTCGCAAAGTGCTGGGATTACAGGCGTGAGCCACCATGCCTGGCCACCTTCTTATTTTTAATATAAAGCCAGATTTGTTATAATTTACATAGAACAAAATTCACTTGTTAGTAGACAGTTCTGTGAGTTGTGACATACAACTGTCTCAGCATATAACTCATATGTTGAGTTATATGGTAAGTATGTGTTTAAATGTATTGGAAATTGCCGAATTGTTTTCTCAGGTGGTTGTACCATTTTATTTTATTTTATTATTTTATTTTTATTATTTTATTTTATTTTTTATCTTTGAGACAGAGTCTTGCTCTGTTGCCCAGGCTGGAGTGCAGTGGCACGATCTCAACTCACTGCAACCTCCACCTCCTGAATTCAAGTGATTCACCTGCCTCAGCCTCCCAAGTAGCTGGGATTACAGGCATGCACCACCACACCCAGCTAATTTTTGTATTTTTAGTAAAGATGGGGTTCCCGTGTAGGCCAGGCTGGTCTCAAGCTCCTGATCTCAGGCGATCTGCCCGCCTCGGCCTCCCAAAGTGTTGGGATTACAGGCGTAAGCCACTGTGCCTGGCGTGGCTGCACCATTTTAAATTTTCACCAGTAATCTATGAGCATTCCAGTTGTTCCTCATTCTTGTCAACACTTGGTATTTTCAGGTTTTTATTTTTTAATTTTACCCATTCTAATAGGTGTGGATTTAATTTCCATTTTTCTAGTAGCCATGATGCTGAGCATCTTTTTGTGTGCTTGCCATTTGTGTATCTCCTTTGATGAAGTGTCTTTTCAAACACTTTGCCTGTTTTTATTGTGCTGTTTTATTGCTGAGTTTTCAGAGGTGTATGTGTATTCTGGATTCAGGTCCTTTATCAGATACGTATTTTGCAAATGTTTTGTCCTCATCTGGTGGCTTGGCTTTTCATTGTAACTATCTTTTGAAGAGCAGATTTTAAAAATTTTGGTGTGGTTAATACATTTTTTGGTTGCGTGGCTTATGCTTTTGGTTTTGTGTCTAGGAAATCTTTACCTAATTCAAGGTCACAAAGATTTTTCTCCTGTTTTCTTCTGGAAGTTTTAAAATTTGGGGTTTTACATTGAGGTCTGTTATTATTTTTTGTATAATTTTTGTATGTTAGGCAAAGTATAGATTGAAGTTCTTTGTTTTTGCATATGGATGTTCAATTTTTTCCAGTACCATTTTTTGTAAAGGTTATTCTTTCTTGATTGAATTGAATGTATACCTTCGTTGAGAGTTCACAAAGCTGTGGTTCATTTTTGGATCCTCTTAACTTTATTTCACTTATCTCTTTGTCTGTCGCTTGACCGGTACCACACTCTTGATGACTGTAAATGTTGAAATCTGGTACTGTGATTCATCCAACATTTCTCTTTCTCTAAATTGTTTTGTCTGGCCTAGTTCCTTTGCTTTTCCAAATAAATTTGAGAATCACTTGTTGATTTCTGCTAAAATTTCAACTTGGATTTTGGTTGGCATTGCATTGATTATATAGATGAATTTGGGGAGATCTGACATTTTAACAATATTGAGTCTTCTAGTCCATAAATATGGCATATTCTCTCCATTTATATGTCTGTGGATCCTTATATCTGTGTTTTGTCATTTTTCAGCATAGAAATCTTGCACATAATTTCATGAGATTTATACTTAAGTGTTTCATGTTTTGGTGCTATTATATAATACATGGTAGTTTTTAAAAAGCATTAGATTTTCAATTTCTTATTACAAGTATGTGGATACTTTGTATGTGGAATTTGTATTCTGTGACCTTGCTAAACTCAATTAGTTCTAATAACTTTTTTTGTAGTTTCTTTGGGATTTTCTGTATAGACAGTCATGTCATCTGCAAATAGAGACAGTTTTATTTCTGCCTTTCTAATCAATAAACCTTTTATTTCTTTTTCTTGCCTTACTGCACAGGCTAGGATCTCTACTATGATTTTTGAATAGGGGTGTGGTAGGATATTCTCGCATTGTACTTCATCTTAGGAAAGAAGCATTCAGTCTTCTACCCTTAAGTATGATGTTAGCTGTGTGTTTTTTGTAGATGCCCCAATCTGGTTCAGGATGTTCCTTTTTATTCCTGGTTTGCTGAGGGGTTATAATAATAATAATAATAATAATAATTTATATAATAATAATAATTATTATTATTATGAACAGGTGTTGAATTTTGTCAAAAGACTTTTCTACATTTATTGAAGAGATAATTTTTTTTCATCTTTAGTCCATTGTTATGATGGGTGACATTGACTGATTTGCAAATAATGAGCCAGCCTTCGATTCCTAGAATAAGTATCTTTTGGCTGTGAAGTATTATCCTTTTTATATATTGCTGAATGCAATTTGCTATTTTTTTGTGTAGGATTTTTGTGTCTTTGTTTATGAGGGATATTGGTCTGTTCTTTTATTTTAACATCTTTATCTAGTTTTGGTGTCAGTGTAATTCTGGCCTCATAAAAAAAAGTTGACTTATTTCCCCCTTTTCTGTTTTCTGGAAGACTTGTTTAAAATTTCTATTATTTCTTTTTTAATTGTTTGATAGAATTTGAGAATGAAGCCCTCTGAAATGTTATGCATTGCATGACTGTTTATCTTTAAATAATAATCTGCGCTTCAGGTATAGTGTAAGTACCTTAAAACAGTGTTTTCCCATCTATTAATCATATTTATGTCAGATTCTTTTTCTGAAATTCCTGTATTATTATTCCAGATTATCTGTGTGTCTGCTTCTGTTGATTGTCACTTGACAATGAGCCTTTTGTTTCCTTTGCCTTCTTTTTTTGTTTGTTTGTTTTTGAGATGGAGTCTCACTCTGTCGCTCAGGCTGGAGTGCAGTGGCACAATCTTGGCTCACTGCAACCTCTTCCTCCTGGGTTCAAGCGATTCTCCTGCCTCAGCCTCCTGAGTAGGTGGGATTACAGGTGTGTCCCACCACACCCAGCTAATGTTTGTATTTTTAGTAGAGGTGGCGTTTCACTCTGTTGACCAGGCTGGTCTCAAACTCCTGACCTTGTGATCTGCCCGCCTCGGCCTCCCAAAGTGCTGGGATTACAGGCGTGAGCCACTGCGCCTGGCCTCCGTTGCCTTTTCATTGTAATTTTTGATTTCAGTGTTGGACATTGTGTGGGGGGCTGTAGGCAAGGTCAACAAACGTTTTCTGTAATAGGCGAAATAAGAAATATTTCGGGTTTTGAGGGCCACATGTAGTCCCTGTTGCATATTGTTCTTCTGGTTTTTACTTTTAAAAACTTACCCTTAAAAAATGTAAAACCTGGCAGGGTGCAATGGTTCATGCCTGTAATTCTGGCCCTTTGGGAGACTAAGGTAGGAGGATTACTTGAGCCCAGGGGTTTAAGACCAGCCTGGGCAATGTGGTGAGACACCATCTCTACAAAAAAAATACAAAAAATTAACTGGATGTGGCCACATGTACTGTGGTCCCGCTTTCTTGGGAGGCTGAGGTGGGAGGATGGCTTGAGCCCAGGAGATTGAGACTGCAGTGAGCCATGATCGTACCACAGTACTCCAGCCTGGGAGACAGAGCAAGAACTGGTCTCCAAAAAAAAGAAGAAAAAAAGTAAAGCCATTCTTAGCTTGCAGCCTGTACAGAAACAGGTCATGGGCTACATTTGGCCTCTGGGCCATAGCGTACCCTCTCTGTAGAGGGGAATGAGGTGGGTAGATAGTGTTATACTCAGGAATGGCCACTCCTCTTGTTCCGCTGGGCTGTCATTGTCGGGGAGTTGAGGTGGGTCTGGGTTTTGTTGTTGTGTATGTACCTTCCATCCCACTGGCTTCAAATTCCTCTAACCTTTCCTTGAGCTTAGGATGAGGGCTCAGCTGCCAAAGCGCCTTCACCCATGGCTTTTGTCCTTGCCTCTGTGTCTGCCTTAGCTGCCCCTTATCTTTGGCAGGTCCCTACTAGAGAAAGTTCCTCTCCCTCCCCCAAAGTAAGAGCACTCTACAGATGGCCCCTAGACCCTCCCCCAGGGCCAGAGCAGATTGCCTTTTAGCTTCCCTGGCCACAGCAGTCTTCCGATTCTGTAGGTGAGAAGCTTCTTGTCAGGGCTTGGTGCTGTGGCAGCTCCCACTGAGAGACTGTTCAGTCTGCTCTTTCAGTCTACGTCTTAAAAGGATTTTTTCTTTCCTTTCTTTCTTTCTTTTTTTGTTAAGTAAATGTGCTAAGAAAGAGGTGCTGATTTTGAGCCTGGTTCCAATTTACAGTACCCAGTCAAGAAGTGAATTTATAGCATTGTAAAGGCTGCCAGTAGAGAGGAATGGTAAGGAAAGTTGGCTCCACTCTGGTGATGAATTGAAGCTTCCAGTGGGTTGTCTAGCTATTTTTTAGTGGTTGCTACAGTGTATGCAAAGCTACCAGATTCTATGACTCCTGGGACCATTCCCATGGAAAATAAACAATGTGAATTTTATATACCCAGTGACATTGTATAAACTCAGTGGCCCTGATGCGTGCTATACGTGTATGTGGCCCCCAAGGGATGTGCTGGAGTTGGAGTGAAAAAGAAGTAATACTAAGTGGACAGAATGCTGGTGTTGACAGAGTCAAACTCTATAAAATAATTGAAGAGATTTGTTCTGAGCCAAATATGAGTGAGGTCCTCAGAACATGTGCCCAAGGTGGTTGGGGTGCAGTTTGGTTTTACACATTTTAGAGAGGTGTGAGAGACATCAATCAAAAACGTTTAAGAAATACATTGGGCCGGGCGCGGTGGCTCAAGCCTGTAATCCCAGCACTTTGGGAGGCCGAGGCGGGCGGATCACGAGGTCAGGAGATCGAGACCATCCTGGCTAACACGGTGAAACCCCGTCTCTACTAAAAAAATACAAAAAAACTAGCCGGGCGAGGTGGCGGGCGCCTGTAGTCCCAGCTACTCGGGAGGCTGAGGCAGGAGAATGGCGTAAACCCGGGAGGCGGAGTGTGCAGTGAGCTGAGATCTGGCCACTGCACTCCAGCCTGGGTGACAGAGCGAGACTCCTTCTCAAAAAAAGAAATACATTGGTTTAGTCCAGAAAAGTGGGGCAACTCAAAGCCGGGGGGTGTGGGACTTCCAAGCTGTAGGTGAATTTAAACATTTTCTGATTGATAAAGACCTGGGATTGATAGAAAGGGAATATTCAGGTTAAGGTAAAGATTGTGAACATCAGAGTTCTTTTGAATTCTTATGGTGGCTGCCTTAGAGACAATAGATGACAAATGTTTCTTATTCAGATCTTAGTTAATCTCTTTAGGATTGGGAGGGTCTCAAAGAAAAAGATTTAGCTATGTTAGAGATTCTTTACAAATGCAGATTTTCCCCCACAAAGAACAGCTTTGCAGGGCCATTTCAGAATATGGCAAAGAAACGTATTTCGGGGTAAAATATTATTATTTTCTTCCTTGTCTCATAATGTTATGCCAGAGTCAGGTTGGAGAGTCACAATATATAGGGTTAAATAAAACCCATCTGATGAGAATTTATGATTTGTAGGACATGACTCCCCAGACCCCTTAGATAGGAATTTGGGCAAGATTTTAAAAAATCAGAGTTTAGTCCTTACTGGCAAACATAGAAAGCCCTCGTCTTTCTAGTTTAGCACTTTAAGATGGTATGACTGTAGTATTTGAAGATGATGGTTATTAGACTATTGAGTTTTTTGATGCTGCTTTTATGAGCTAAGCTTTTATATCATCGACTCTGTTTCTAGATTAGCCTGTAGTTTTCTAAACTGTCAAACCTGTTATTCAGAAAGGCCAGGAACCCCTTGAGGGGTAGATTGCAGTAGAAAATTTTATTTTAGGCCGGGCGTGGTGGCTCATGCCTGTAATCCCAGCACTTTGGGAGGCCGAGGAGGGTGGATCACTTGAGGTCAGGAGTTCGAGACCAACCTGACCAACATGATGAAACGCCATCTCTACTAAAAATACAAAAAATTAGCGAGGCATGGTGGCACACACCTGTTATCCCAGTTACTTGGGAGGCTAAGGCAGGAGAGTCTCTTGAGCCTGGGAGGCGGAGGTTGCAGTGAGCAGAGATCATGCCACGGTACTGCAGCCTGGGTGACAGAGCAAGACTCTGTCTCAAAAAATAAAACAAAAAGAAAAAATAAAATTGTATTCTAACCGGAATCGTTACCTTCCCCCTAGATCCTGATGCAGAGGTGTGCCTTCATGTACTGAGGCTTGTCCAGTCTGTGGTTCTGGAACCTGAAGTCTTCTCCAAGTCGGCCTCTGAGTTCCGGAGCTCCCTGCCCCTGCAACGCATCCTGGCAATGTCCAAGAGCCGCAACCCCCGCCTGCAAACCGCAGCCCAGGAGCTCCTGGAAGATCTCCGCACTCTGCAGCATAATGTGTAGGTGTGCTCGGCCACCAGGGTTTTGGTGAAAATGCCGGTGTCCCTTCTCCTCCCCAGATCCCTCATTTGATACTGCAAAACCGTCACCACGTGCCATGTGTTAGAGTTGGCAAAATGTGATTGACTAGAGATGGACCTGAATTGATATGTATCCCACATAACTTGCCTTGGCAGTGAGAGTACTTGTAGGTGGTTGGTTAAGCTTGCCAAGGAAGAGGCCATGAAAGAACCTGTCCTTCCAGAAAAGTGGTCCATGTCTGCGCTGGCTGGAAGAGGGCTTGCTTAGGGCAGTTTCTTGCTGCTCAAAAGACCATGACCGATAGGTTCACCTATAAAACAGGGAAATTAAATAACCATCTACCCCATTGGTCAGCATTTTCCTGAGATACATTTCTTTGGAAAGCAATTCATTCTGTCTCTAGTAATTATAATCAATCACCCCAAATGCAAGTTTACTTTTATAACCTTTTGGTGAACCTGCTATTTCAGATGACACTGGACATTTTAGTTCTATATCTTTTGTGCCTGTTTTATTTTTGAATAAAGAAAGTCAGAAGAGTTATATTACAACCCCTGCTGTCTAAAATCTAAACTTGATACTAGAAAGTTGATCTTTGCGTGTTACTATGTTACTCTTGGTTGGTGGAAAAAAAAACTCTCCTTAAACTGTTCCGGGTCCTTTGGCTATAAACTTAGAAGTCCTATTTTTCTTATAACAAATACGGTAAAAACAACTTGTATAATAGATTAGAACACATGCAGTTAGTTGAGATTCCGTAAATGAAATGATAGTTCCAGCTCCATTTTTGTGCATGGGTGTGCCTGTATGCCAGGGCCCTGCCGTATCTGTTTTATCTACCTACTGGTTGCCATCCAGCTTGTTTTCTAGGCCATTGGCAGAGAACAAGGGAGAATACACTTCATTTCTCACGGATACCATGATTGGTGAGAGTTGCCGTTTGTATTAGTCTGTTTCACACTGCTATAAAGAAATGCCTGACACTTGGTAATTTATACAGGAATGAGGTTTAATTGACTCACAGTTCACTGTGGCTGGGGAGGTCTCAGGAAACTTACAATCATGGTTGAAGGGGAAGCAAGGCACCTTCTTCTCAAGGTGGCAGGAAGGAGAATGAATGCAGGAGAACCTACCGAATATTTATAAAACCATCAGCTCTCTTGAGAACTCACTATCTTGAGAACAGCATGGGGGAAACCGCCCCCGTAATCCAGTCACCTCCACCTGGTCTCTCCCTCGACACATGGGAGTTACGGGGATTATAATTCAGGCTGTGATATGGGTGGGACACAAAGCCTCACCACATCACCATTTAAATCAATCCTTAGAGTCACGTTAGTGAACACATTCCCTCTTTTTCCTGGGCCGCTTCCTTTGGTGTGATGCTGAAGGGCTGCTGGGCTCTGGGCATGCTGTAAGAGCAAAACAAATGCAGGTGCACTCTGCCAGTGGCAGCCCCATCTACAAGAATAAGCTGTTTTGTTGCATATGGCATTTAGAGTAACTTCATTTTTCTTTTAAGTAGATTTTTATAGGCAGTGTGCAATTTAAGGCTGAGGCTGAGTGAAGAAGTGTAGAGGAAGGCACAGTTGCTTGGATTTCACGAGCCAGCATATTGTGGAACACTAGCTCATCTGAGCCAGAGGAATGTTGCAAAAGGCAATTTAAAATTCATGGAGGCAGAAATCGATCCATCTGTGCTGTGTGCTTCTGTAGGTCCTGATTATTGGTGAATAAAATTGAGAATGTTGTGTTTTTATGCTTAATAGCATGGTACTATCTTCTTTTTGATTGCTATTTATTTAATAAGGGAATGAGGGATGCTGCCTCTAGCACTACAGGACCTTTTCCTGCCAAAGATGGGGTCAACAGTGTATAGAGAGGAGTGAGCGTTGGCCAGACTCTTGGATGTTGTGTAGTTTAGCTAATTAGTGGATGGATGTGATTAAGAAGGATCATTTATTTTCTCCTGATTTTGAGGTGCTAAGAATAGCAAGAGTTCTTGTGAAAACTCTTTCAGGAAGAAACATATGACAAATCCATATTTTGAATGTATATCCCAGGAAAAGTACATAAGGCCAGTTTTAAGGAGTGATCTGCTTCCTGCTCTTCATACAAAGGTCAACAGGAATACGTAGGTTCTTTAATTTTTCTACAACTAGTGATCTAAAGAAAACGTCAGTTTTTGAAAAGGTATTCATAAAAGCGTGTACTTTGCAGATCTTGTGAATTTTAAAATCAAAGTAAAATAGTGCATATATTTTGAAATGTTTGTTTGTTTTAGACGGAGTTTCCCTCTTATTGCCCAGGCTGGAAGTGCAATGGCGTGATCTCGGCTCACTGCAACCTCCGCCTCCTGGGTTCAAGCGATTCTCCTGCCTTAGCCTCCTGACTCACCGGGATTATAGGCACCTGCCACCACGCCCAGCTAATTTGTGTTACTTTTAGTAGAGACGGCGTTTCACCATGTTGGCCAAGCTGGTCTTGAACTCCTGACCTCAGGTGATCCACCCACCTCGACCTCCCAAAGTGCTGGATTACAGGCATGAGCCACGGTGCCTGGCCTATATTTTTATTTTTTATTTTTATTTTTTGAGACAAGAGTCTTGCTTTGTCACCCAGGCTGGAGTACAGTGGTGCCATCTCGGCTCACTACAGCCTCTGCCTCCTCGTTCAAGTGATTCTCCTGCCTCAGCCTCCTGAGTAGCTGGGATTACAGGCTTGCACCACCATGCCTGGCTAATTTTTGTACTTTCAGTAGAGACGTGTTTTCACCATGTTGTCCAGCCTGGTCTAAATTCCAGATCTCAAGTGATCTGCCCGCCTCGGTCTCCCAAAGTGCTGGGATTACAGGCGTGAGCCACTGTGCCCAACTTTGAAATGTAATTTTAACAGAATTCCTCTTACGTTTATTAAGTTAAGGAACTATTTTTCTCCTTGGCACCGTCAGTTTGTATGTAAAGATGTGAAACCTGGCAGGCCAGACGTCAGACTTGACTCCCTCCTTCCTCACCCCTTCCCCCACACGGCTCCGAGCAGGCCTCTTGCTGTCTGGCAGCTGATTAACCATCAGTGCTGCTTTCTCTTCAGCCTGAAAAGAGCAAACGCTTGTTCTGACAGAGCAATATGGAGACTTTGTGTGGCTTTGGAGACCTGCGCCTCCTCATGGCATAGCTTGGGGTAAGCCTCATGCCACAGAGTTCTTCTAGTTCCATACAGTTATATCGCCTGTGCCATTCACTCATTCCAGAGGATTTTAAAGTTACAGTACCAAGCATAGTATCACAGGTCTGGAGCCTGAAGAAAATTAGAACAAGGCTGGAAGTCAGGCCGTGGTCAAGGAAGTGTTGACGAAAAGAGTCAAACTCTGTAAAATATTTGAAGAGACTTACTCTGAGCCGAATGTGAGTGACCAGTGGCCTGTGACACAGCCCCAGGAAGTTCTGGAAATGTGTGTCCAAGGTGGACGGGCCACAGTTTGGTTTTATGCATTGTAGGAAGACATAAAACATCAATCAATAGATGTAAGATGTAGAATACATTTGTTTTGTCTGGAGAGGCGGGACCATTGGAGGGGGCGGGGGATGTGTTCCAAGTCACAGGCAGATTCAAAGATTTTCTAATTGGCAATTAATTAAAAGAGTTAAGTTATTATCAGAAGACCTGGAATCCCTAGGAGGGAGTATCTGTTGTGGGGACCAAGGTTTTTATTATACAGATGAAGCCTTCAGGTAGCAGGCTTCAGAGAGAATAGATTGGAAATATTTCTTATCAGGCTTAAAAAGGTACCAGACTCTTAGTTAATTCTCTCCTGGATCAGAGAAGAGGAAAAGGATTCTCTACAGAATGTAAATTTTTCCCCACAAGAGACAACTTTGCAGGGCCATTTCAAAGTGTGTCAAAGAAATATATTTTTGGGTAAAATATTTTGATTTCTTTCAGGGCCTGGTATCTGTCATGTGATGCTATACTAGAGTCAGGCTAGAATTTGGTGTCTTACTGCAACAAAAAGTCTCAAGATCTCTGTTTTAATGTTTATACCAGTCATTTGTACCTGGATTCCAAAGGGCGGAGGGCATAATGAGGCATGTCTGACCTCCACTTCCCATCATGACATAATGAGGCTTGTCTGACCTCCACGTCCCATCACGGTCTAAACTAGTTTTTCAGGCCAACTTTGGAATGCCCTTGGCTAAGAGGAGGGGTCCATTCGGATGGTTGAGGGACTTAGAATTGTATTTTTGGTTTACAGAGGTTTTGAATAAAGCTTGTAAATATGCCTGCCCATTCCATTGATTTGGCTGGACCTGCCGTTAGCTATTTTGCCACACATTAATATAAATGGAAAAGGTTGATAAAAACTCTTGCAGACTTACTAATTTTCTGAGAAGTCCTGAAGTTTGCTCTGCTGTCTTCCATGGCATAGATGCTGAGAATGCCTCAGAACTTCTCCAGCCAGTGTAGGATCCTGAGTATAGACCCTGATATAGTGTAGGATGTGGCATCCTGTAGGGCATTGAAAGGTCTTTGGATGCTTTTTGAGTCCAGGCTCAGGTAAGAAGGGCAAGAGATAACTGGTACACTTCTGTCTTCACAAACTCTCTCTTTAAGAGCCATGGCTGCCTCTCTGCTCTGAGAATGCACACATTTAAATTTATCTCCAGATGTAGAATAAAAAATCGGAGTCTTTGAATGTGCTAGTTAGTGCATGCTACAAAATGAAAACTGTTGTTACTGTCCTTTTTAATTTGTAATTTTAAAAGTTTTAAAATTGTTAAATATGCCTAACATAAAATTTATGTTTTAACCATTTTAAAGTGAAGAATCAGTGGCATTAAATATGTCACAGTGTTTTATAATCATTACCATTATCTATTTCTGAAACTTTTCTTCATTCCAAACAGAAACTCTGTACCCATTATATAACAACCCGTTCCCTAAACCTTTCTCCCCTGGCCCCTAGTATCTGCTCTTCTCTGTCTCCATGCATTTGACTACTCCACGCACCTCGTAGAAGTGGAGTCATACGATCTGTGTTCTTTTGGGTCTGGCGTATTTACTTAGCATCGTGTTCTCAAGGTTCACCTGTGTTGTTGTGTGTGTCAGTACTCATTCCCTCTTACAGCTGCATCCAGCGTGTGGACGCAGCGCCTGTCGTTCATATATCCATCTGTTGAGGGACCCTTGGCTTGTTTTCACCTTTTGGCTGTTGTGAATAGTATTGCTGTGAACATTGGGGTACAGGTATCTGTTTGAATTGCTGCTTTCAATATTTTGGGGTGTGTACTTAGGAGTGAAATTGCTGAATCACGTGGTAATTCTGTGTGTAACTCTCTGAGGAACTGCCACCTGCTTTCCACAGCAGCCGCACCACTTTACATCCCCACCAGCAGCAGTGCTCGAGGGCTCCGGTTTCTCCACGTGTTCATCAACATTTGTTATTTTCTGCTTTATTGATAATAGCCATTGATAATGGGTGTGAAATGCATCTTACTGAGGTTTTCATTTGCATTTCCGTAATGATGAATAATGTTGAGCATCTTTCCTTGTACTTATTGGCCGATTGTATCTGTTCTTTGGAGAAAAGTCTATTCAAGGCCTTTGCCCATTTTTGAGTTGGATTGTTTGCTTTCTGTTGTTGAGTCACAGGAGCGAACGCCTTGTCAGATGTGGGATTTGCAGGTGTGAACTCCCATTTTCTGAGCTTCTGCGTTCCATTAATAGTGTACTTTGATGTGCAAGCGTTCATTTTGGTTAAGTCTAGTTCATTGATTTTTTTCTTTTATTGCCTGTCTTTTGGTGTCATATCCAAGAAGTCATTATCAAATGATTTGGTCGCAAGGATTTTCTCTTGTGTTTTCTTCTTCATTTTGTAGTTTTATCTCTTCATTTTAGATCTTTGATCCATTTTGAGTCAATTTTTACATACCATTAAGCTAAGGGTCTAGCACCATTCTTTTACATGCTTGTATTTCAGTTTTCCCACCACCACTTGCTGAATTTTATGATTATTATTTGAAAATGTTATTACAAATGTGATTTTCAAAACTCAAACACTTATGAATATTATGCCCATATGCTCGCCATATTTTAAAATTAATTTGGTTTCATGAGTAGCCTTTTTTTTTTTTTTTGAGATAGGATCTCATTCTGTCACCAAGGCTGGAGTGCAGTGGAGTGATCTCAGCTCAATGCAGCCTCTGCCTCCTGGGCTCAAGTGATCTCCTGCCTCAGCCGCCAGAGCAGCTGAGACTCTAGGTGTGTGCCACAATACCTGGCTAATTTTCTGTATTTTTGGGGGGAGATGGGGTTTCACCATGTTGTCCAGGCTGGTCTCTAACTCCTGGACTCAAGTGACCCACCTGCCTCAGCTCCCCAAAGTGCTGGGATTACGGGCATGAGCTACTGCACTGGGCCATGAATAGCCTTTATTATAGGATTTTATATTGTTCCAGTGGAGCTCCCTAAGTTGCTGCTTTTCCCACCATAAATGTGCGTTTAATGCTCTTAGATCATACTCAGCACAAAATGACTGTTAGCTGGAAAAAATGACTCCCACTCACATAGTCTTTTTTAATCAAAGTCATACTTGCAGCCCAACTTTTCAGAGTAAATGGTGTTATGCAAAATATTACTGTTTCGATGTCTGAGAGCAGTGCAGGCTTTGGGAAGAAGTGCAGAGGCCCTGTAAATGTGGGCTTGGTGTATGTTTGAAGGGCAGCAGAGAGTGCTCGGGTGCAGGTTGGGAGACCTCTCGCCTTGCTCTGTGCAGTGGCTATGGGGCCTGGGGCAGGAGCAGCCTCTGATTCACACTTAAAAATGTAAAACAAACAAACAAAAAGTGGAATCTGCTCTTAAGATTGTCCGATGACCACACTGTCAGCCTCTAGTCATTGCTACCCTCATGATCCCAGCACCTCAAATGGCAAAAGTCCTCGAGACTGCTGAAGTGAGTGTGTTTCCAAACGTGCCTCCCCAGGGTAAAGCTTTCACCCTCCCCACAGACTCCAGCCACACCCAGATCTGAGGCCCAAGTGTGCACGTTCTCACTGGACACTGTGCCCAGCTGCCATACACACACTTGGTCCTGCATAGCATGGGCTGACGTGAAGGTGATAGGTCCCTGTTGGAGTGGGGCCTGCCACCTGCCCACCAGGGAGGAAAGCATCTCCTCTGCCATCCCGTACCTTCATGTTCAGTCACTGGCACCAGCAGCCTTTCTTCTGGCCATGACTTGTATCTATTCTCTTTTTGGATCATAAGCCCTAGAACTGTGGTTCTTAGCTGTTATAGGGTCATGGGCCACTCTGAGAATCTGAGAAACCTTCTCTATACAAAAATATATGGACATGCTTATCTGATGTTTCATCTGCAATTTCTGGGGGTTTGTGGGATTCCCCTCAGGATCATTTACTTTTTGATAAGGAGCCCTTTGCCCTGGGCTTGTGGAATTTGTGTGGCCTAGTGTAGTACCAGGCACATAACCGGGCACTTGAACATTGAAAGCATTTAATGATGTCTACGACACTTAAGGCATCCCACATTAACAGCAGTCCCATAGCTGAAAACAAAGCATTGGCTTCCTAGTGGCAGTTCAGAACCTCTGCCTGATTTCCTTCAGCTCAGTCAGTCCTCACAGCCATCCCGTGAGGTCGGCATCACCAGCCACACTCTGCAGGTGAGGACACCGGACTCGAGTGACAGGACGTGGTTAGATCTGTGCCTCTTGGTGTCACCTCCCTTTCCCTGGGCCCGTAACCTTATCTAGGGTCCTTTGCCTCCAGGCCAGTGTCTGTCCTGCACCTGGGCATTTGCAGTTCTGGCGATGAGCTGCTTCACCCCCTGGCAGAGGGTCTGCAGCCACTCTGGCCAATGTGCTGCTCTGCAGCCACTCTGGTCAATGTGCCACCAGCAGGCCCATGGGGTCAAGAGGGAGGGAACAGAATGGGGAGTAGATGGTGTGGTGGGGGGCAGTAACCCTTGCTCCCCACCAGGCTGGTGTTGAGACAAGATGTGCTGATTCGTGACAGGTTCTTGTGACTGCCTGATCACACAGTAACATTTAGAAAGAAGAGGGAGAGTTGGCCAGGCACGGTGGCTCACGCCTGTCATCCCAGCACTTTGGGAGGCTGATGCGGGTGAATCACTTGAGGCCAGGAGTCCAAGACCAGTCTGGCCAACAAGGGGAAACCCCATCTCTACTAAAAATGCAAAAATTAGGTGGGCACGGTGGCACGTGCCTGTTGTCCCAGCTACTCAGGAGGCAGAGGCAGGAGAATCGCTTGCACTGTGGAGGCAGATGTGGCAGTGAGCTGAGATCGCACTACTGAACTTCAGCCTGGGCAACAGAGCAAGACTTCATCTCAAAAAAAAAAAAAAAAAAAAAAAAAAAAAGAATAGGGAGAGACAGAGATTAATTATCAGTGTCAAAAGCCTTGATTTTTAAAAGGTTCTGTTCAGTATCTACAGCAGTTTATGAAATTATCATTCCTGTCTCCATGAACTGCATGCTCAGGGATCACTACAACCTGTCTCACCTTGCTTAGAATCATTGAGTAGTCCTCTCTTTCAGTCTTTCTTTTAGATTCCACAGAGCTGAGACAAACTAGGGCAGGAGCAGGACAAATTCTCCTCCCTGCTCTAGGCCAGAAAGCCAGCACAGGACATCACTAGGCTTAGAGTTAACAGGACCTCTCCCTTCGAGATGTCCCCTGCTCTGGGCAGGTAGGCGGTTGCAGCCCAGGGCTGACATGACCAAGCCAGAGTGGGCAGAGAGAGGGGTGGGCAAGAGCATACCTTGCAATAGCAGGTGCTTCTGCTCTGTTCTTTTCTTTCTTTTTTTCTTTAATCCAAATACTGATAGAAGAGAAATAAAGGGACATCTGAAACTTAGACGAGATTAAGATTACTTAAGGACAGAGTGGAGTGAGCATGCAATTCACAAAGTGTGCATTTTTCCTGGCAGCTGAAGCTCACCCCTTAGACATCAGAGCTGTTTTTTGAAAGAATCATTTTAATGGAAATTCTTTAAAAATATATCGCATGCTTACTTTTTATACACTGTACTTGGAACATTTTCCTCTTCTTGATGAATCAGTGTCCTTCCCTCCACCACCCTCAGCCAGGGAAGTAAGTTTTCCAGAAACTTAGTACTACACTTTGGCATTTGAGCACACGTCCTTCAATTATGAGAGTAGAAGGCTGTTTTCTCACGTTTGGATGAAGTTTCTTACCTCTGTGTACCTACGATTCTGTGAAACTCGTAAAGGGGCTGGGGGTGCATGTGTTGGCTTAGGTACCTGTTCCTTCGAGGTCGTTTTGGTTTGGTCCTGAGCCCAGGATGGGGAGGCAGCACCTGAATGTCCCATGAGCTGTTCTGCTGCTTGGAGCAGCGGCCTGTGTGTGTGCCGTGTTGGGGTATGTGTGCTGTATTTGGGGGCATGTGGGGTGCTATGTTGAGGGTGGCAGTCGGCAGACTGGGGCCTTTCTGTTCTCTCATCAGGTTGTGAACCCAAAAGTATCTGAGACTTGCCTCAATCAATTGAGAAAGTTAATTTTGCCAAGGTTAAGGATGAACCCGTAACACACCCCTGGGAGGTCCTGATGACATGCGTCCAAGGTGGTCGGGCCACATCTTGCTTTTATACATTTTAGAGAGATATGAGTCATCAGTCAATATGTGTAAGATGTACATTGGTTCAGTCCAGAAAGATGGGATGACTGGAAGCTGGGAGGAGTGGGAGGGCATTCCAGATCATAGGTAAACAAGAGACAGAAGGTTGCATTCTTTTGGGTCTTTGATCAGCCTTTCAATGAATATACAATTTACATGTGAGAGGCAGGTAGAGGAATAGTCACTTATGCCTAAGTCTGGCTCAGTGAATCTGCACTTTTTTTTTTTTTTTTTTTTTTTTAGATGGAGTTTTATACTCTTGTTGCCCAGGCTGGAGTGCAGTGGCGCAATCTCGGCTCACTGCAACTTCTGCCTCCTGGGTTCAAGTGATTCTCCTGCCTCAGCCTCCCGAGTAGTTGGGATTACAGGCACGCACCACCACGCCTGGCTAATTTTAAAAATATTTTTAGTAGACACAGGTTTCACCATGTTAGCCAAGCTGATCTCGAACTCCTGACCTCAGGTGGTCCACCCGCCTCAGCTTCCCAAAGTGCCGGGATTACAGGTGTGAACAACTGTGCCAGGCCAAATCTGCATTTTTATATATAAACAATAGGGCAGAGGAAGCCATCAGGTATGCATTTGTCTCAGGTGACCAGAGGGATGACTTTGAGTTCTGTCTTTTGTCCTGCACCTGTGAAGATAACTTACCAGTTGACATTGCCAGGGTGAAGGTCAACAGAGCTGTTTTAGGGTACAGATCTTGAGGCAAATTGTGAAGGAGGTATGTAGCTTTTTTTTTTTTTTTTTATCTTTGTAGCTATCTCATTTAGGAATAAAATGGGAGGCCTGACGCAGTTCCCAGTGTTGACTAAAATAGTCAAACTCTCTAAAATATTTGAATAGATTTATTCTGAGCCAAATATGAGTGACCAGTGGCCCGTGACACAACCCCAGGAGGCTCTGAGATCATGTATCCGAGGTGGATGGGGTACAGCTTGTACATTTTAGGGAGACATGAGACATCAATCAAATACATGTAAATGTACTTTGGTTCTGTCTGGAAAAGCAGGACAACTGGAAGGTGGGGGCTTCCAGGACTTAGGTAGATTCAAAGCTTTTCTGATGGGCAGTTGGTTGAAAGAGTTAAGTTATTGTCTAAAGACTTAGGAATGTCTGGGTTAAGATCAGGGTTTGTGGAGACCATAGGTGAAGCCTCCAGGTACCAGGCTTCCAAGACAATAGATTGTAAATGTTTCTTATCAGACTTAAAGACCCTGTTCTATCAGTAATTCCAGAAGGGAAGAGGGTATAATGAGTCATGCCTGACTTCCCTTCTCATCATGGCCTGAACAAGTTTTTCAGGTTAGCTTTGAAATGCCCTTGCTGAGAGGAGGGGTCCGTTCTGGTCAGGGGACTGAGAATTTTATTTTTGGTTTACACCAGCTTGACTTTTCCCTTTGGCTTAGTGATTTTGGGGTCCCGAGATTTATTTTTCTTTCACAAAGTCTTCCTGGTCTTCAAGAAGGTGCCTTGAGAGCCCTTCCTTGTGCCACCTTCTCCTTGGGGACCCCTGCCCCTGTGGCTGTGGTTTACCCTGGGTGGAAAAGGCACCCATGCCCAGGCTGGCTAGAGCCCCTGCCACTCAGCTCGCTGGGCCCCAGTATTCCTTGGGTGTGCTTTCACTACCTGTCCAAGTCACCCACCAGGGCCCCAGACTCCCCTAGCACGTCTCCTGGGCTGTGTCCTTCCCTAGAGGCCGCCGAGCTGCCCTGGACTCTCCCCACAGTCACACCGTGGTGGGATCCACCCACAACCCCTGCCCTGACCCACAGACACTTATTGCCTGAATCAGGTGTGGACAGAGTTCAAGTTGTTTCAGTGATGTCCCTGGCAATTCAGTGGAGATGGCCACAGATCTGTGTGTGTGTCTCTGTGTGTGTGTGTCTCTGTGTATATGTGTCTTTGTGTGTGACTGTGCCTCTGTGTGTGCCTATCTGTATGAGTCTGCATGTATGTGTGCATAAGTCTGTGTGACTGTGTCTGTGAGTGTTGTTTCTGTATCTTGTCTGTATGTTTCTGTGTGTCTCTGTGTGCATATCTCTCTCTGTGTCTGCGTCTCTGTATGTGGGGACTGCCATAGCTTCTTTCCCATGCTAAACATACCTGCGTCTTGACTCTAGGCCGGCAGGCTTCCCTTGCTACACCTCTGCCTCAACCCTAAGGAATCTGGCTGACACGCATACTAAGGTTTTCTAAGGGGGAGTTGGCTTTTGGCTGTGTGGGCTGGAACTAGGGTTTAGGGGAATGTTTCTCTCCCATTTGCTCCTGGCTCTGCACCCCTGTGTGTGAAGGGGCAGGAGGGCGCTGTGATTACATCCCTCCCATGAGCCCAGAGGATACATATTACCCTGTGGGCATTGAAGACAGGGCCAGGTTTCTAGGGCTATATAATCTTTTTAACTGTTTTTGGCTACAGGTCAAGTGTAGATGTGTCAGGGGTCAGAGACCTCTGAGTCCTGCAGGACAAACCTGAAACTGTCTGCTTATGGGAGTTGAATGTTCATCAGATTTGCATTTCTCTCTTAAAACCCAACAACCTTGTCACTGGAAACCTGGGTGGAAGTCTGGCCCAATGCAGAAGCCACCATACTCTCCTGCCAGCTCCGGAGGCTGTCTTAGGATCCAAAGCCCCTTGCTTAATCCTGTTTTCTCTGCTGTGCTGGGAGAAAATCCCATTCCTGGGAAATTACCAGAAGAAAAGCTCCATCTTAAGGTTAAAGGAGCTAGAATCACAAGGGGAGTCAGTAAACCCCGCTCCCAGGCCAGGGACCCAGGCTTTGGGATGAGCGATCTGGTCTTCAAGGCAAAAACGCTTGCTCACCAGCCTTCTTTCTCCTCCGCACTCTGTCCAGGTTTGGGGACGCTGTCTTAGGCCCCTTTGACGTCATCAGCACAAGAGACTCAGAGCAAGGAACAAAACTGCCTGTACTCGCCAGGGCTCCTGATGCTATCGTCTCGTAGGAAACCCTGAATGAGGTCTGGGCAGGTGAAAAGCCTTCCTGTTTGTCCTCTCAATTAGTCACACTTGGTTCTGAGCCAAGCCGTCTGCTCCCGTGTTAATCCCCAGCCTGGGAGGGCAGGCTGCAGCCGGCAGGGTTTGCACAACCCACACTCCAGGCTGCAAGGTGGCTTCTCTTCTCTGTATTTTGCAGCCCCTGCCCTTATTCAGCATACACTTTCTTGTTTCTGAGTCCTTCCAAAACATTCTGGTCTGGGCTGCACTTTGTGCTGTTTGGGAGAGGCAGCCCTCACCTCAGAGGGCAGCTGGAGACCTCCTGTGTGAGGAGGGCTTGGCCTCCTTCCCGGGGTCTCTGCTGCTCAGGCAGGGGGCTCCCTCTCCCTCTCCATGTGCTTGTGGGTGGGGCAGAGCTCCCATCCTTGCCTCATGTAGAAAAGATGGTTCCAGGCCACATAGGCCTGAGCTCATCTGCTGCATGGAGTGGCCTGACCACCGAGCAGAGAGCAGGAGAGGCAGAGGCAGCGCTTGTGCTTCGAGGTTTTTAGGGATTTATGAATGTGCACACCAAGAACAACGAACAAACCAAAGTTCAAGTTATTTCTCTTTATTACAGATCTCCATATAATACAGTCTCTTTCAGAGGAAGTTGATTAAACTCTATGGCACCAGCTTCTGAAGAATGCATTGTACGAAATAGCAGAGCATTTCTTGTGGCTCCCAGATCTGCCACCTGCAGTGGGGCCAGGCTACCCCACAGCTCCCATGCTCTGGGCGCCATAGCTGTCTTCAGGTGCTCCAGCTCAGGACGTGGCCATTCAGAGGCGAGAACCAGCAAGCTCCTTCCAGGCTGGGGCACATCCTGAAGCCCCATCAGAGTAGCCCCATGACCGTGGCTTAGGGGTGTGGGCTTGTGTCCTCCTCATGTTTTCCCAGCAGCTCAGGTTTCCAGGGCCCCTCACCTTCCAGGTGTGACAGGTTTTCATACTGAAAACATCACTTAACTATCAGAGTGGTATACTGGGGTGAGGCAGGGCTGTGACAGAGAGCTGAAGTGATGTGCGACAGTCACAAACAGCTTTCATCTTTGACCTTGGAACATGTGACATGTTTTGCCCAAGTTTTCATTTCTCCCTGATTGCATTTAGCTTGGGATCCTGTTAAAATTCATCTGCATTTCCATAGCATACCCTGAGCACTCAAGAGGCAGGACGAGGGGTTCTAGCCAGGGACTCAGATGTTCCTGCAGACATTGCACACTGGAGGCAAGCGACACCAGCAAGGTGAGCCTGTCCTGATGCAGTGTCCCCAGAGAAGCTGGGCCAGGGCAGCACATTTCCCCTGCAACAAGGCATGGGGCTCCTCCTGTCCCCTTCCCCTTGGGCCTGGGCCTCACAGTGTGGACTTGTCTGGAGTTTACCTGGTGCTCTGTGGCGGCGTGAAAGCCTGTTCCTCAGGTGTCTCTGCCATTTACCCCTCTGTCCTCTAGAGAGCACCCATTGGGTGACAGGCCGACAGGGGTCTTGCAGAGTCTTTGGTCGGGCACCCTGAGAGCTTGGAGCCCTAGGGTCTTTCTCCACATGACACCGACAGGCCTGTCTCTTGTGGAGTGATGGGTCTGGGCACTGGTCACTTCTTATACTTCCTCACAGCTTCCAGGCCTATCTGTGCCAGCCACTGCTGTATGCAGGTATCACCAACAGCCCCTTTTGCCCTCTCCTGGGGTTCTCAGATCGGGCAGGGTAGGATACCAGGACCATACCAGGCCAGTACTCCTATGAGCAGAGCATGTGCAGACAAGCTCCATTCTCCCCAGCTCCTCAGAGGGTCCCTGAGGGACAGAGCCTCAGTTGTCCATAGAGGAGACCAACTCAAGAATGCAACTTTGGGGCTGACATTTCCTCCTTTCTGCTCCCCTGGCCATTCCTCTTCCTGGGGGTTGGTTTCTGAAAACCGCAACAGAGCTTTCTGCATAGGAGGAGCCCTGCCTTGGGCTCTGCTCCGGTGGAAGCCAGGTCCAGGAGGAAGTCTTGTTCCTGCCCCAGTACAGGTCAAAGTATGTATCCCTGATCATTCATGCACTTGCTACATAATTTACACTTATCAAGCCCAAACAACCTGAGGAATGAAATGCACAAGCCAGTAAGCACATGCAGCAGCGATCCAGCTCTCCACAGGGCAGTCCCCCTCCTCCTCCCCTGCAGGGTTCTCCAAAATGCTGGGCACAGTGAGTGTGACAGATTAATATCAGAACCTCTGTGCTCTGGCCCTGGGTCAGACCCTACAGATTCAGGGATCCACAGATCAGGGGGTTGAACTCAAACCAGTCATCAGAATACTCAGCAGATGTTTTCTAAGAGCTAGTGTGTGCACGTACCACACACGGCCTGTTATCTGAATGGTCTCACGTGCGCCTCCCTATACACATATTCAAGTTCAGTTGAATACAGATATTTAGATTAGCAACCATTATTATTCTGTAGATGAGGACACAGATTTTGAGGTTAAATTTTAGAAAGAGTGGCTGGGGTTTGAATTGGGCAGTTGATGGTAGATGCTGGCCATAATGGAAGGATTTCGGGGCTTGGAGTGAAGCACAGATGCAGAGGGGACACTTTTGGTACGAAGGGGCTCTGGCAGTCGGGGTGGTGTCTGAGCTGGACTTGGAAGGGCACACACACTCTGCCAAGGAGTCAGAGAAGGAGCTGTGGTGGGAAGAGGGGCTTCTGGGCAGAGGGATAGGATGTGCACCGTCAGGGTGCCACTTGGAGGGGAGGTTGGGGCCAGCAGACTGGGAGGGCCAGCGTGGCCTCATGGTTTCTGTACCTTGTGCCCCCACCAGGCTGTGTTCTTTACGTCCCCAGTGTCTGGACCAAATAAGTGCCATGTCCAATAAATGTTGCTGAACTCAAGTGAAGGCCACTTTCCAAGAGGACAGAAAGTTCTAGAGGGAGGCCGTTGCAGAGGGAAGTTGGGGAAACAGGAGGATACCTAGCTTTGGTCTTGTTCTGTTGGAGTTGGATTTTTCTTTTCTTTATTTTTTTGTTTGTTTTTTTCTTTTTTAGAGACAGGGTCTCACTCTGTCATCCAGGCTGGCATGCAGTATCACAATCATAGCTCACTGCAGCCTTGAACTTCTTGGCTCAAGTGATCCTCCCACCTCAGCCTCCCAAGTAGCTGGCACTACAGGTGTATGCCATCATGCCTGGATAATTTTAATTTTTTTTTTTTTTTTTTTTTTTTTTGAGGCAGAGTCTCGCTCTGTCGCCCAGACTGGAGTGCAGTGGCCGGATCTCAGCTCACTGCAAGCTCCGCCTCCCGGGTTTACGCCATTCTCCTGCCTCAGCCTCCCGAGGAGCTGGGACTACAGGCGCCCGCCACCTCGCCCGGCTAGTTTTTGTATTTTTTTAGTAGAGACGGGGTTTCACCGTGTTAGCCAGGATGGTCTCGATCTCCTGACCTCGTGATCCGCCCGTCTCGGCCAATATCTTTTTGTAGAGGCGGGGGTCTCACTGTGTTGCCCAGGCTGGTCTCAAGCTCCTAGCTGGGCCTCCCAGAGTACTAAGATTACAGGCTGACTTTTTCTTTTCTTTCCTATCTTTTTAGAATGTCTGAGATATATTTCACAATGGATGGCCAGATAAATTGCTCTGGTGAGGCTTAATTTTTTGGATAATTACCAGGCCTCCATTGGTCACGCAGTGTGGATGACTCACCACCACATTGTGGAAGAATGATTGTGTGTGTTGAGGTTGTGAGCCCAGAAAAGGGAGAAGAGCAGAGCCTCCAAGTTCTCTCTCCAGAAATTCAAGGTCATTGGACCAGCTTCTCAACCCAGCATTTCTTTTTTTTTTTTTTGAGACGGAGTCTCGCTCTGTCGCCCAGGCTGGAGTGCAGTGGCGCGATCTCGGCTCACTGCAAGCTCTGCCTCCCAGGCCCACGCCATTCTCCTGCCTCAGCCTCCCGAGTAGCTGGGACCACAGGCGCCTGCCACTGCGCCCGGCTAATTTTTTGTATTTTTAGTAGAGACGGGGTTTCACTGTGTTGGCCAGGATGGTCTCAATCTCCTGACCTTGTGATCCGCCCACCTCAGCCTCCCAAAGTGCTGGGATTACAGGCGTGAGCCACCGTGCCCGGCTCAACCCAGCATTTCTTGTCTTGCCACCTGGGAAGCAGTAGCTGTCACACTTTGACAGGGTTAGTGCAGCAGAAATGACGGAAAGAAGCCCGTGGTTGACTTCTTTCTTGGCAAAAATCACCTTGGCATAAATGCTTTTTCTCTCAATATGGCCGGATATAAAGGGCTGGGCAACCCTGGCCCCGTGTGTGGGAGAAACTGGCTGGATGTGAAGAATGGGGAGGACAGACAGGCCAGCTGCAAGGTCATGAGGGCTGGCAGAAGCCTGTGTGGAGGGCACTGTCTGAACTTTATACAGAGGACGGACCTTCTCCTTGGCGACAGAATGTTCTGGCATCATACTGGAGCCTCCCACTGCCCTTGGACAGGCTGCACCTGAGCTCAGTTCCTCCTGGAGCCCAGCCATTCATTCCCAGCCCTCAAGACCAGCCATCACCAAAGGCCTGCTCTTCCTAGAAAGTTGTCACTAGAATTTTTTGGAAGGCCTAATCCTTTCTTGGGATATGGGAGGGCTGAGTATCTCCATAAACACTGGCTTAATACCTGCATCTGTTTTTCATATTTAGGATTATAGACCCATTCAAGTTGGTGATGAATGGTTATTGCAGCATTTTGGGGAACTCATTTCTTATCCCCTTGTGTCCCAAGTGCCTCTTCCCCATTTCACTGGTTGGGATCTGCCCTGACCCTGAGGACCAGGAAAGGGCCTGTGAGCTGGAGGAGGCTGCGGGAGGCCCCCAGAGGGGCCCTAGCTGGAGTCATGCTCTGGGCAGTCTGGAGAGTGATTTGGGATGAGCATCGCTGGGAGCTGGAGCCCTGGACAGGCTCGAGGACCTGCACCCAGGAACCTCTGGAGTTCGAGGGTGGGTACCTGGTGCTGGGTGGGGTTGGCTGCATTTACGTGTGAGTGTATGCACATGTGTGCTCATACACATAGACTTGTGAGCGTGTGGTTTGTGCATGTGTGTGCACGTGTATGAATGTATGAATGTGTGCATGTGGGTGTGAGTTGCAACTCCACAGGGAGGTACAGCTTCAGCTTCACAGAGCCCCTCTGTCAGGAGCCTTCTCTCCCAGTGTGCCACCATGGGATGCTCTGAAATGGGGCTCTCTGTGCCTCTTGTGCCTTGCGTGCTCTCGGAGGAGCTGCTCCATGGCTACTCACCTTGTGCACATATGTGTGTCAGTCATGGTGCTTTCGTCTAAGCGGGGCCAGTTCAGAAAGGAAATGCCCTGGCTGCCCCTGCCGCCCCCCATCAGCTTTTCTTAGTGGCCTCAGCCACCTGGTGCTAGCTTCTGGGCAACCTGAACTAGTCCTGGTGGCTCTTCCAGGCTGCCCAGCTCCTTGGCCTTGCCACCCCTCTGAAAGGTCCCTTTGGGAACCCCTTGCCTGCCCATTTCTATTTTTCTTCTCACAGGTTCTAAGACCACACCCCAGCAAGCTGGCTGCACACCCGGACCTGGCACAGCTGGTCCTGCCCATTGGCTCAGCAGCCCCCTGTGCCTCGCCGCGGCTGTCCTTCTTCCTCCCTAAAACATTTCCGTGGCAGCGCCATGTTAGAGCCACTCTGTTACGAACACCCTTCGTGTTCTCACTGCTTGCCCACTGTCGCGCTTGTCTGGCAAAGCTGGCCATGGTGTCACTCAGCTCTGCCCCTTCTGGGCTGTCCCATGCAGCTGCACCGTGGCGGGAAACAGCTGCTCCATCTCAGGAAACACTGACAGCACGTGTCCCCCATCAGTCCACTCCTGCCCTTCGGATACCAGCACCCCTTCTGCCACCCCCTGCCTCCCCTGACACTTGGATACACTGGGGTCAAAGTTCCCCAGCCCCCAGCACCAGTGCTTCCTCCTCCTTTCGCCTGAGCCAGCTCCCTCCCAGGACTCCTCCAACCACACTGGCCTCCTTTCTTAGGTATCTCAATGTGGGCACTGCCCTGGGCTGGACCCATCTCCAGAGCAGCCCCCACACTCAGTTCCAGCGGCAAATGCCACCAAATTCTGATCAATGTAAATCTTTTTCTTTGGCACATTTGGATGCTAAACAGACGTTTCATGCTTAATGTGGCTGCATCATATATGGCGAGGAACTGGCTTATGCAACTGTGGGGTGCTAGTTAGGCAAGTCTGAAATCCAGAGCAGATGGGAGACTGGAAACTCTCAGGCTGGAGCTGACACTGAGTCCACAGGAGGAATCTCTCCTTCCTCAGGGAAGTTTCTGTGTCGCTCTCAAGGCCTTCAGCTGTTGACAGGAGGCCCACCCAGATGTTTGAGGACAATCTCCTTTACTCAAAGTCACCCGGAGCTACCACATGCCCTCCTAGCAACTCCTAGAGTAGAGTTTGGCTGAGTAACGGGGTTCTGTGTCCAGGCCCTGTGGACTCATAAACGGCAGAGCCATTTGATTTCCTCCTTTAGTGTCCGTCTCACCAGACTCTGTTTTTCTACCCTCAGTCATTCTCTCTCCAGCGGCTTGTTGGATCTTTTAGAAATAGAAATCAGAGCAGTCATTCCTTCCCTGGCTGAAACTTCCCAGTGCCTCCCCAAGGTACCAGGAGTCAGCTGGGCTGAGCCTGTACTCTGGGCCACACTGCACCTGCTGACTCAGCTAGCCCTGATGGTTTGGGGTTTCCCTTCCCTGCTGCTGTCTGAGTCAGTGTCGGGAGTGAGCATGTGTCACCCACCAAGGACCCTGCCTGTTGGCTCCCTCTAGTCACACCTGTTCAGACTTGCCTGTTTTGGGGCTGTAGCAGGGAAGGGGTTGTGGCTGAGGGAGGAAGGCTCTGACCCAACGCAAGCTGCTGGTGGGCCAAGCACTCAAGCTGAACGGACCTGCCTGGCTCCTCTCTGGCAGTTGGAACCTCACCAGACCCCACATCCTTTCTGCCCTTGAATTGTGAAGGTTCCCCTGGGGACCTTCTGGAAGTGTCTGTAAAGCACTCCCCCCCGCCCCGCATGGATAGCCCCATCCTGGGCCCTGTGCTCTCCTGCACTGATCGCCTGGCTGGTATCAGTCAGTGGCTGCCTTGCAGGGAGGCAGTTAAAAGGCTCAAGGGAGCCTGAAGTTTTTCTTTTGAAGCAGCTCTTCCTGCCTTCCCCTTGTGGCCTCGATTTGTTCTCTGGCTCCATGTAAGGGCACCTTCCAGGTCTCAGCAGAGCCTCAGCAAGTGCTGTTGGTGCCTTAAGGGACCCTCACCCACTAGGGAAACTTCCGGGTCTCAGCAGAGCCTCAGCAAGTGGTGTCGGTGCCGTAAGGGACCCTCACCTCTTGCATCAGCCAGTATCTCCCAGCCTGTCTGTGAATGTTGGCAGCTTGGGATTGTGGAGTCCTAGTTAGGGAGAAGGAGTCAGGCTGGCAGGACCAAGGGCAAGCAAAAAGAGAAAGCAGATAAGCTATAGATCTGACTTTCTTCATGGTCCAGGACACGCAGGTCTCCTGCTCAGGTAACTCATGGTCTTCCTGTGCCAAGCTACATCCAGACACCTACAAGTTAGCTCCTGGCTGCCTTGGTGTTACCAGTTCTGCATGTCGCCCTCTGCAGCCTAAGAACCACCCTATAAAATCCCCAGCAAGCCTTTGTTTCTTTGTAGTTGGCTCCTCTTCTGCTGATTCTGCGCATTGCAACCTTGCAGTGCATTTTCATACTTTCTCTCATAAATCTGCCTTTCTTTGCCTACGACTGTCTTGGTAAATTCTTTTACTCCAGCACCACCGGCCCAGATTGTTGCTGCTCACCCACCACAGGGATGTTACCTGATGTTGCAGATATGTTGGCTGCAGGGGCAGAGGAGCCTAGAAGCCCTGTTGCTGTCTCAGAGATTCGCAACAGGCGCCAATTAAAGGCTGAGAAATCCACAGCAGAGACGCCTGCTTACTCTGCTTGGCCCAGCATTTCCCAGGCCTGTCTGACCATCGGGCCACCCTAGTCCAGCCCCTTCTAGTCCGTGGAGCATGAGTTGGGAATCACCGATCAAGACCAGACTTTGAATTTGCAGGAAATGTAAAGGAGACAGAGGTGCCAGAGGTTCAGGGACTCCCCGAGGCTTGTATAAAAGTCAAGAGTGACATCAGCCAGGGGACAGTGTGCAATGGCAAGGAAGGCATCCACAGGGTGTCCCAAGGAGGTCATGCCAGCCGGTGTGAGGATGCAGGGCAGATGGCAAGCTTTTGTGCCCAGGGGACAGTATAGGGCTGAAAAGGGACAGTATGATGTGCAACTGTGGATCTAAGACTCACTGGTGAGAGGAACTTCCACCTCATCCTGTCTTTTCTTGGAGAATTCTCACTGTTTAAAGTTCTCAGCACGGAGTTGAAAACACCTTTGTCTAACTCTTCCCCTGTCATCCTGGCTATGTCTTCTGGAGTTGCAGAGACCAGTTTTGGTCCCTCTCACACCTGGCAGATTCTTGAGCATCTGAAGGTAGCTTTCCTCTCCCTTCCTTCTCACCAGCAGCAGCGGCACTTCACAGAAGACACTAGGGAAGATAGCCCTGGAAGAGTGCCTCCTCGAAAATAATTGCCACCTAGAGGGAGTGCTGCCCTGAGGCCCTAGCTCTGACCCACAGGGGGGTCTGGTCCATAGGAAAGAAAAACAACCTCACCTACTTTCCCTGCACACCACTGGGCTGGGCAGAGAGCAGGGGATCCTTAGCAAGACTTTGCATTCGCTCTGGGGACTTGCCTGGGCTCTTCTCTTGTATGTGCACATGCAGGACGTCGCCACCAGACTGTACCCACCTACCTCCAGAGGCGCCTCCTCTGGGGCACACATTCAGAATGATGCTTGTTGGGGGGGCCTCTCCTGTTGAACAGGAGAGACACCTCCAGACACCTCTGTCCCTGGGGGGCCTCGCCTGTTGAACACCAGACGCCTCTGTCCCTGGGGGGCTGCTTCTACCAGGCGTCTCTGTCCCTGGGGGTCTCACCTTCCAGACACCACTGTCCCTGGGGGGCCTCTCCTGCTGGACACTGCTGTTCTTTGGGGGCCTCACCTGCCAGACACCTCTGTTCCTGGGGGCCTCACCTGCTGGGCTCTGCCGTTCTTGGGGGTCCTTGCCTGGGAGTCTGAGCATCTCACGAGTCTAGTTTTCCTTCTGTTGAGGCCAGTGGGGTAGGTAGAGGGTGGCCCCATCCAGGTGTTCCTCCCAGGGTTGGGAAAGAACAGAGAAGCCTGGGGGAGGGGCCTCCCTGCCAAGCTCAGGGCCCTACCAGCCACCCACTGCTGTGCCAGGGCCAGGACGTTTCCTGGGCTCAGGAAGCTGACCTGAACACTAATGCTGCACCCTGCAGAGTGGGTCAGAGCGTTTCATCATGGAGCTTCACCACGTGTTTCTGAGACGGGCTGGAGAAAAGGAGATGAGGATTAGGAATGGTTGCCACATCTATAACTCAGAGTGGGATCCAAGAGAAAGGACTTCCTTCTTCCTGCCTCTGCTTTTGCATCTGCCTACTCCGTGGGCACAGGGGAGGCTGCTGGCCTGGGTTCCAGGTGTTTATTAGGAACAAGGGGTCACACAGGCTAGATTACACCCTGAAACCTCCCTCTGGCTCTCAGGTGTGATGCTGCGTCTGCGACCAGGAACTCGGGGATGAGGGGCAGAGTGGGGGCCTCCTGATGCCCCAGGCTTCCAGCACTGAGTATGAAGCACAGCCTCACCCCTGGGGCTCCTGGAAGCCTTTCCCATCCTGGGCACAACATGAATTCCTCTCTGGGTAATTCAGCAGTGAAAGGCATCTGCTCTTCATTGAAGGTAGCTGTGCACAAACCTCAAGCCTGAAAGAGTCTAAGGTGTCTTGTGAGCCCAGGGTCAGCTCACAGCAGTGGGGAGACGATCCCTCAGGCTGGGTGGGAGAGACCTCAGTGTGAAAGACACAGCCCAGAGCGGACCCGTCTTGTAGCCGGGCTTTTTAAGGAATTAGAGAGACCGATGGGGTACAGAAGGGTGTTGATGATTCAGGTGCACTGGCCCAGTCAGGTTAACATCCAAAGGGCTGAGCCCTGAACACAGAGTTAAGTTTCCTTTTAAGCATCTTATGGGGTGGGGGGGAGATCTGTACAGGGGGAAGCATATTACACAAACAAGAAACAAAGACAGTTATTTAATTAATTGAGACATGCATTATGTCATTTCTTGCTTTTTAAGGAGAAACATGTTTTGCGACTTGAGTTTATCTGTCTGTGACCTTGCAGCTGCACAGCTAGGGAATCAGGGTCTCCACACTGCCTGGGAAAGGGAGAGATAAGGCTCACTAGCCACAGAAAAACAGGCAGTTAATTTTTAAAGACTCCAGTTCTTTGTCTTCCTCAGGGGGAATCGGGTTTTCTTACATACAACTGAGTTTCTGCTTACACGTTCTTTAATTTCTTTTAATTCCTGTTCCAGTCTCACAGAGGCGTTTTAAAGTAAAAGAGCCAGGTGACTGCTGTCTCGGCAGTGGGGACCTCGCCACACGTGCTCTGTGAGGGCAGGACTGGCTATCCTTTAGCCTGGCACAGCAAGGAGTGGTCCAGGGTGGTGCAGTGCCAGGGTGCTGTTGTCGCCGTCTCTCAGCCTGCAGAGGGAGTGGAGGTGGTGGAGCCAGGCTGTTTTCGGGGGTGCTTGCCTCTGGCGTGTTGTGCTTCTGCCCTGGCCTGTCTAGATAGGATGAGTCGTGGTCTTCCGGGGAGAGCCTTGCCTGCCCTTGTGCGTTGTTTTGAATGGCCATGCCTGTGTGCCTCGGGGGCCTGTGGTGGCTGTGGGGCATCACTGATGCGCTTCTATCTTGTACAGATGCTGCAGCACTGAGTTACTTGGCTGAGAGGGAGGGAGGGACAGTGGGTCCGCAAGCAGCTGTTCTGACGCTGCTGCTGCCCAGGGCTTCTGCACCCACGGGGCCGTTCTTGGTGTTTCAGTTCACTTGTTCCTTGAGGCTGCACTGTCCTGCTGGTCACATGGCTGTGAGAACGGGGCTGGCCCATCCTGGCTCTGACCTTCGAGTGCCAGTCCAGGGCCTGTGTCGTCACAGGCCACATGTGTGTCTTGCCGACTGCGCCTATGAGGGGCCACTTGGCTGGCCTGACCTTGTGGTCACCATAGTCTGGTCGGCTCTGCCCCTGCCCAATGCTCTGTCCTCCTGAGCCTGGGCTTTGGTGCACACGGGCCTCCTGAGTGCTAGGTACCTCAGTCCACTTTGGGCCACTGAAGAATCCTGCGCTTTGGGTCTAGCTTGCATTTGTTCAGTTTGTTTTGGGGTACCCCTTGAGGCCCCTCCCTGCCTTGTGAGATCAATGACTCCCCACAGAGGTGTCCTTTGTGGTTGTCATTTGTGCAGATGGGCCCCTTGGAGCTTGCGGTGTGTCCTAAGTCACGAGCAGAAGGCAGGGCCTGTCCCCAGTGGTGCTTTTCTGGGAAGGGTTTCTCCCACAAAGGAAGAGCCTGCACACTTGGTGGAAGCAGGGCAGACCCCGGCTGCCTTTCCCCAGAGCAGGGCACCAAGCGAATAACCACGGACCTGCAGCAGCGAGGAGTCTTCAGCAAGACCCAAGAGTGCCAGCCAAAGATGAAAGGGTTGGTACAATCTGAAAGTTTGCCAGCTAAGAACACATGCTTACCAAAACCACCTGAAAGAAATTTAAATAAAACATCCTACCAATCAGTAAGAAAAAGACCTACAACCCAGTGGAGAAACATACGTATGCGACTAGCAGGCATTTCTCAGTGACTTGGCTGGCAAACATGGGAAGAGATGGTCAACCTCTTTCGTCCTCAGGGGCACGCAAACCTGGATGGTAAGGAGACCACTGTGCACCCACCAGATTGGCCGAGCCTCGGAAGTGCAACCTGTGGAGCCTGAGCTGGGTGTGGCTCTACCATGCAGCTGGGAGAGCAGCAGTCTGAATATTTGGGAAACCCGTTTGGCTCTGTGTGTGACGTTGAACATCACGTGCCCTTTCTATAGCAGGTGTCCTCCGGGCACCCCCAGGAGAAGCTCGGGCGTGTGCTCACATCTCAGGGCAGCTCTTTTGGGAGCAGCCCCGACCAGACACAGCCCAGCACCATCCCAGAGTTAAGGAGCACATCATGGCGCGCTGCACGCGGAAACCCTACATGGCTCTGGCCTCAGTGAGCGAAGGCCACAGCGACAGCACCAGATAGCATAAGACTGAGTGAAAATGACAAGTCCTGAAGACTGTGTGACTCTGTCCCATACGGCTTGGAAACAAGCACAACAAGCCATGTGTTTTTCAGCAAGTGTGTATATATGTGGTAAAACTTTTAAGAAAAAGGAGAAGGAGAAAACTCCAGAGGAAGGTTGCCAGGCAGGGTGGGAATGGGAGGGAAAGAAGCATGTTGATTGCTTTCTCTGCTGTCCACTTCTTGGAGGGGGATAGGTTCACAGGTGCTTATCATGTTATTACAATGAATGAATGAAAATACAAGGGAGCCTTACATGAACAAACGATGAACCAAGGATGGCATCAGTTCACTTGAGCCCCAGGATCCCGAGAGAAAGGCAGTGAGGACGCGCAGGTCCACCCCGAAGAAACAGCCACAGTGTGTTCCTTTGTGGTTTCCCATTATCCACCATGGCAGGGCAGAAGTACAGAGGGCCCTGTCACATGGAGACCCACAGCCTCTGTCTCTACTGCTCCCCCTCATCTGCGAGCACAGGGCTTGTAAAGTCAGGGCCTGTCCTCTGCCCTCCCCCAGAATGACTGACGCGTGTGAACGAATGCCTGATTCTGGTAGAGGCTGCCTGCTGGGCCTGGGTTCTGAGCATCTCCACCCTGTGTGCCTGCAGGAGGCTTCGGTGGATTGCTTTCTGTCCTCAGAGCAACTGGGTGAGGGCACAGTCGCCGTGTCCTGAGACAGATAGGGAGACGGAGGCTGGGCGAGCTCCAGGGCAGGCGGGCAGATGGGGGAGCCCCTTTGATGTGGGCGCTGGCGGGCTGAGGACCACCTCATGGCAGGCAGCACCCCTCCTTCCTTGGTTTCTCTGCAGTGGAGGTCCTCAGTCCTCCTGCAGCCTCCACCACTCCTCATACTGCAGCCAGAGAACTGTGCAGGCCTTCAAAAGTCCAAGTGAACCTCCTGTGCAGCCAGTGGGGGTTCTGGGTGACACAGGTTCTGCAGGCTCTGGGCCTGTTTCTCCCTGGAAGGTTCCAGGACAGAGGACAGGATCCAGGAGGGGAGGGGAGACTTGTCCGATTTTGTGGCTGGGGAATGTGAAGCACAGCAGGGTGGTGGTGTTCCCCCAGGGCCCAGGCTGCTGGGAGGCTCATGATTCTTGTCTCTGCTCCCTGCTGGTTCTGGGAATAAAGGAAACCGGGGAAGCTGGGCGTTTCCTAGAGAAATTTCTTCAGAAACCCAAATCGGGTGTTGGACGTAAACCTGGGGGAGTCTGTCTGGTCTCCTGGGCTGTGACCTTGTGGAGCAAAGGTGGCGGGAAGCGGAAGCAGAGGCAGGCAGCCCGAGGTGCAGAGTGGGCCAGCGGGGTCCTGCTGCCCCTACTGTCCCCAGGAACCACTGCCTGGGAGCAGCTTCTGTCAACACCCCAGGCCAGAGGCCAAGGCCTCCTTACCTTAAAACCTACCGTAATCACAGTGTGGTGTTGAAATTAGGATAGACAGTGTATTGGTGGAACAGAATGAGTTCACAAATAGACCCACAAATACAGACACACATTTCCAACAAAGATTCAAACATGATTCAGTGGAAAAGGGAAGTCTTTTTAACAATGGAGCAGAGACAATTGGGTATTCACTGGCACAAAAATGGAACTGCACACTTTTCACTACATACAGAACCTTAACTCAACAGATCATAGACCCACTTATGTGATCTCACACTATTACATTTCTAGAAGAAAACAAAGTTTTTGTAAACTTGAGTTAGGAAAAGATTTCAGTATATTGCTGTCAGAGGATGTTTGCAGAGAGCTCTGTTCACTGCAGGGGGAGCTGCAGGTCTGCACTGCTTTGTTCTCTTGGGGCAACCACCCAGGCCCCCTCTGCTCTTAGGGGAAGCTGCCACCCTGGCCTTCAGGGCTGACTGGAGGCACATATCACTGCTTTGCATCCTGTCCACCTGTGCCCAGCTTTACACACCTGCAGCAGGGGCTGCGAGGGGCGAGACACCAGCTCAGGGCTGTGTGACCAGCAGGTGGATTTAGATCCTCATCTGTTTATGCCAGCACCTGCCCCTGGCTGCTGCCCACCCCCTCGCCTTCTCCAGCTCTTGCTTAAGAGGCCAGAGTCTGACTCCACGGAGGGCACAGCACATTCCTGAATGCCATGCTCACTTGGCATCTCTGAGCTGCATTTTCTGCAGCTCGAAAAGGAGGTGTGAGGGATGTGTCCTTTTCCAGCAGCTAGCACTTTGGAACGCACCACACATCTTCCTCTTTGCTTGTAGATGTGACTCTTTAGAAAAAGAAGGTAGTGTTCCCCAGAGCAGGCTCCTTGGAGAGAGTGGGAGGGGGTGATGGCACTTGTTGGACATGGCCATTCATAAGCACAGGTCATGGAAGGGGACAGCAGCCAGGATGGAAAATTAAAGCCCACATCCCTGGGAAGGTGAGCCAGGAGGTCTCACAGCTGCTCCACCTGCAGCAGGCACTGGTCTTCGCAGTGTCCACAGAGCCTTGGCCTGGAAGCTAACGACTCCCCTGTAGCCCTGGGGCTTGCTGTAGTGGGGAGCACCACAGACCCCAAACTTCCGGATTGCTCTCGGTACAGACGAAATGCGCACGAGTCTTCCAGTGGACATGTGGGTAATTTAGGCAGGAAGCATTGTGAACAAAGACAAAGAGGATTTTGGTTCCATGTTTTCTTTGTCCAGCGTGGCTACCTGAGGTGGCCACGAGCTCTCGTCCGGCTGGCTGAATCACTGCAGGCGAGGGAAGGACAACACCCTTTGCAAACACGTCCTCTTTTGGCCCTGGGAGGCAGTGTGGGAGTGTCTGCTGAGCTGCCATGGCCTGTTGCGGGAGGGGCTGGTTTTTGAGCCTCAGTCCCCTGCCCTTGCTGTCCAGCCTGCCCGGGGCTCACCGAGGTCCCTGTGACGGCTGTCCGTGTTCCTCAGAGCTCCGCGTGAGGCCCCAGAAGCAGAGCACAGAGCCCCAGGGTTGTACGTGGGCAGCAAGGAGTGAAATGCTGAGTCCTCAGGGGCTGTTTGAAGATAGAGGGACAGAGGCCAGTCCAGGTGGAAGGATAGAGAATGGTCTTCCAATAGCAATGTGTTCTGAATATTTTGAAACATAGTTAGATTACCTTGGTGAATTCCCTTGTTTCCTCCAGAGCACTTCTCAATCTGAAGTTACATATTTACTTGGGAATTTACTTACTTGTTATGGATCGAACTGTATCCCCTTGATACTGAATTCCTAACCCGCAGTGCCTGTAAATGTGACCTTGTTTAGAAAGAGGGTCTTTACCGATGTAACCAGGTTAAGTTGAGGTCAGACTCAAGTAGATTGATGTTCATGATCAAAAGGGGAAGTTGGACATGGAGACACGTGGAGAAGACACAAGACGTGTGAAATGGAGGCAGAGATCAGGGTGATGCTTCTAGAAACCAAGGAATGCCAAGGGTTGCCAGCAGCAAGAAGCTGGAGGCTGGGGTAGCTTCCTCCTCACAGCCATAGAGGGAACCAGCTCTGCCAACACCGTGACCTTGGGTTGTCTGACCTCCCAAACTGCAGGACAAATCCATCCCTGCTGTTTGGGCCACCTGATCTGGTGTGCTTTGTTATGGCAGCCCCAGCAGATGCAACACTATATCACTACCCGCCTCTCCTCTGGACTGGGGACACCATGCAGGTGGCAGTCACATCCACCCAGGGGTGCCTCCGAAGGTTTGCAGACTGGACAGACGCAGCACCCTCCATCCAGCCTCCTGTGGATTAGAAGGCCTCTCTGTGATGCCTCTGCACCTGTGTTGGTGAGGAGGGGTTGCTCTCTCTGTGTGGGGCTGGCGGGGAGCAGGCTGTCGGCTCAGGCAGCCTGCCTTAGCACTGGGGTTTCATGTGCTGAAGGTGGTCCTCTACTGAGAGTGACCTGACATCCAGGGGTGGTCTCTAACTTCCGGGAGCAGCACTGCCACACTCCTGCCCTTCACGTTGGGGGCGGGGAGCTGGCTTGGGAGTCATCTTAAAGGCCCTTTGAGCCCCTGCTCCTCTGCATGTGTGTGCAGGCGTGTGCTGGACACAAGGGGTGGGGCAGTTATTTCCTGAGCCAGAATGTGTGTGGGCCCACGCTCCCTCCACTCCAGCTGCATTGAATTTCCGTCAAGCTTGCTTTCCAAGGTGGCATCCACCCGGAACTCCTTGCCATGCCTTCTCGGAGAACTAGGCTGCTGCTGGGAGGCCATGCTGGGGTGGGGGTGGGATGGGGGTGCAGAGGCCCCTGGAGGTCCGTGGGGGTGCAGGGAAGGCTCCCCGACAGGCAAGAACACAGGCAGCACCCCCAGGGCCTTCTGCACCTGCCTTCAGTGTAGCCCCATTCTGCCCACAGCAGAGGCTGAGAGGGGAATGGCTGTGCGAAGTCCTAGTTTCACCATGCCTGGCTTGCCTCTCCCACAGCAAATGTGCCATCGATTTGAAAACCATTCCAGTGAAAACATGGTTAAACATTTCCCAGAGATGGGTTGCTCCTCACTCCCCAGCCTCCCCTTAGGGTCAGTGAATCCTTAAGCAGAATGAGGGCTGCCCATGCTCTACTGGGAAGAGCTGTGGTGATCCGGGCAGGCGGGGATCAGGTGTTACAGCTTTGGTTGTGTGGCTGGGAGTCTTCTTTAGCTGTGCCCTCCTGAGACTCAGCCAGACAGTTGTAAAATGGCCATTTCAGGAAGGGCCTGGCTGTGGAATGGGGCTGAACTCCGAATGCAGGAGACAGTGCTCTGAGGGGCGCGCACAGGCACATGCGGAGTCTGGAAGCTTTGCCTGGTGGGGGAATCTAAGCCAGACAGTCGACCAGTTGCTGCGGCGGGGCGAGGGTCTGGAGCCCAGCACGGTGGTGTCATCAGTTGGCCCCACTCCCAGGCCGCAGGTAGATGGCCCAGGGCTGATGCTTTCTGAGCCATTGCCAGGCAGTGTGCAGCATCTCTGACGTGTCCGTAGATGTGTCCGTAATTACTTGGCATGCCCCGTGGGCTTCAGTGTCAGGCACTGCCATCTGGCCATGTTCTCCTTGAGCAGAGAGTGCCAGTTTTCACACACAGGCTGTGAGTCCAGACCAAAAGGGGTCCATGGCGCGGGGCAGAGGCTGGCCTCCTTGAGAGCTCACTTTAAAGGTCCAAGTAGGCCACAGTCTCTGGCCTGACCATTAGGGCTTTGGAAACAGAAGGAAAACTCCACCCGTGGACCACAGTTTTCCTGCTCTTTGAAAGGGTCTTGGTTCCAGATTCCACCCTGGGGAGGTTCTGGAATCAGCCCATCCTGGAGGCATTCTGGGGAGGGGTGGGAAAGTCAGTAAGCAGGGGTGGGTAATTTGTTCCCTGGAAGCTCCGATCTAGCCCCAGGGGATAGCCCCACTGGCCACCTCCAGGCTCCAGGACAAAGAGCAAGGGTGAATGGGACCTCACTGCCTCTGGGCAGCAGAGAGAGGCTCAAGCTTGCATCCCCCCATGTGATAGAGGCTGCGGCTCCTGCAGTGTACACACGGACATCCTTGCCTGGCCACTTAGAGGGTGGCCGCCTGAGCCTACGACCTGCTTCCCACCAACCCCACCAGCACATGCCGCTGTGCCTTGTGCTCAGAGAGCCCTGGGGCCCCCACCAGCCTCCCACACGCTCCAGCTGCCCTCGCTGGACCCGTGTGTGTTTCACTCCTCTCGTGCGCAGTAGAGATGCTGCTGACGCCCTCCAGCAGGCTCACAGAGGCTTGTAAGGCTGAAGCGTGTGCACGCTTAGCTCCTGGAACAGTGCCCAGCATACCCCTGATGCAGTCCACGTGTGGCCCGTGGAGGTGGAGTCCTTTGCCCAAGGTCATGGAACGGGCAGTAGTTGAAACCGAATTTGAACCCACAGCTGTCATGGCAGCAACTGCTTTCGGGTCTGCATGCTCTTATGGGAGAGCTCCAGTTCGGCCTCCGCCCTTTCCACCCCCACTCAGCCTTTTGGAGGCCTCACATCCCTCCAAAGCCCCTGGTCTCCTGCCCTTCTTTATTCCAAATTCGTGGACATCTCATGTTCACATGCATGCAGGGACCGTGTCCCAGTAGCATTCATGCACATTGGCGCTGACTGAGCCAGGCTGCGGACCAGCTGCACAGCGGCAGCCTGCGGATGACTCACAGGTGGGCTGAGCCCTGCAGATGCCCTGGGTGGGCCTCAGGTACGACTTGGACAAGGTCTTCCAACTTCTGCTGGGGGCTTTTTGAGTCTCACCCAAATTCTCACTCTTCTCACTCTGGGCAGTGTCCCTGTTCTACCCTCGCCCCATTCTAACCGGGCTTGGGGAGGAGCGGGGAGGCTTCTCTCACAGGGCAGCTTTTGTCCCTCTCTTCTCCCACCCCAGAAGGTGCGCCTGGCACCGCCCACCCTGGCTTCCTTGGTTCTGAGCTTTCAGGGGACACAGACATGCGGCTGACTTTGTCTGGGCCATGGGAGCCCCAGGCCAGGCCGCATCCCTCTCCAGGCTGTGCAGCCACCGTCCCCGCTCTCGGCCGTCAGTCACTACGTGACAGATGAACAGCAGTTGGAGGCTCAGTGCCCAGGTACAGTGCCCTCCCTTATCCTCAGGGGATGCATTCCGAGACCCCTGGTGGATGTCTGAATCCGCAGATAGTATTGAACCCTAGATAGACCATGTTTTGTCCTGTACATGCATACGTGTGATAAAGTTTAATTTATAAATTAGGCACAGTAAGAGACTAACAACAGTAGCTAATAATAGAATAATTAGAACAATAAGCCAGCATGACTCCTCTTCTGCATTGGGCTGTTACTAAGTAGGATAAGGGTTACTTGAACTCAGGTGCTGTGATACCACGAGACTTGGTCTGATCATCAGGGCAGCTACAGCTGGACACGGTGGCTCACACCTGTAATCCCAGCACTTCAGGAGGCTGAGGTGGGCAGATCACTTGAGGCCAGGAGTTTGAGACCAGCCTGGCCAACATGGTGAAACCCCATCTCTACTAAAAACACAAAAATTATCTAGGTGTGGTGGTACGCACGCCTGTAATCCCAGCTGCTCCGGAGGCTGAGGCAGGAGAATCACTTGAACCTGGGAGGCGGAGGTTGCAGTGAGCTGAGATTGTGCCACTGCACTCCAGCCTGGGTACAGAGCAAGACTCCATCTCAAAAAAAAAAAAAAAAAAAAAAGACAGCTACAATGTGACTAGTGGGCAGGTCAAATAGACACTGTGGAGATGCTGGACAATGGATGCTACACGTCCCGGGTAAGACAGAGCAGGATGGCAGGGATTTCATTCCGCCACTCAGAATGACGAGCAATCAAAAACTTGTAAATTGCTTATTTTTGGAATTTTTTACTTAATATTTTCAGACTGCAGTTGACCTCAGGACACTGAACCACGGAAAGTGAAACCGTGGATAAGGGGGAACAAGTGTGCTTCCCAAAGTCACAGTGCACTTAGAGGAGGCCCTCCTACCCCATCCTCCTACCCCATCCTCCCCTCAGACAGAGACTGAGTGTTGTGCAGGTTTCTACTGGGTCCTCTGGGAGGGCAGAGCCTGGGGTGAAGTAGCCCCTAGACTCCGTCCACCTCCTCCTGCTTCTGGAATGTAGCAGGGGGAGACAGGCCTCCAGTTCCATGAGTTCCTGCCCTGGACCCGCCCAGCACCCTCATGCCCACCCCCATTCTCACTTGGCCAGCACCCTGACCCCAGCGCACTCACGCACATGCATGTTCCCTGTGCATATGCTGTCCATGCACATACATCCTGAACCAGGCACACACATGCACAGACATACACACGCGTGTGTGTGTGCACTTGCACTGTGTTCACACCCCGTAAACACACCTGTGTAGACAGGTGCATGCACAGACATGTTTCTGTACTCGAAATGGGTTCTGAGACAGTTAGCAGCAGGCATTCGGGTTCTTGGGCAGGAGCGCTGCTGTGCTAAGGCTGGGAGGGCCTGGGTCCCTGCAGGCATCGCGGCCTTCCTTCTTCCAGACTCGCTCTAGGTCGCCCCTGCTGTTGACACCTGTGTCAGTGCAGACACAGCCCTCCCAGCTGGGCAGTCGAGTCTGAAGGCTGCGTGCACACTGGCCCTTCTATCTCTGCTCCAGCACATGGCTCCTCTGCAGAGCCACCTCTTCGTTGTCACCTGCTTCCTCCTGTTCCAGAAGCTACCCCTGAGCCACAGGAAGCTCCCAGCACCTGCTCTTTTACTTCCAATTTGCTCCTCTTCCGCCCTCCTCTTTTATTTCTATTTGGAGAAGTATGGAAAGCCAAAAAGTACGCTGACTAAGAGCAACGCCATATTCCCATCACCCAGAATGAATAGAATAGCCTGTTATGTGCGTGGGGCGGTGGGAGGTGGTGTGCATGTGTGTGTGTGAGGGGTGGGGGGTGCATATGTGGTATGTAGAGTGTGTGCGTGTGTGGCGTGAGGGTGTGTGTGGTGTACGTGTGTAGTGTGAATGTGTGCAGTGTGTGGTATGTGTGGTATCTGCATGTATGGTATATTTGTGAGGGGGTGTGTGGTGTCTGTGTATGGGCTGTGTGTTGTGAATGTGGTTGTGTGTCGGGGTGTGTGTGGTATATGTGTGATGTGTGTGCATGCATGGTGTGTGGAGTGTGTGGGGTGAGTGGTATAAGTGGTGTGATCACGTGTGGTATACAGTGTGTGCTGTGTGTGATATGTGTGCATGTATGTTTTGTGGTGTGTGCATGTATGGTGTGTGATGAGTTTGGTGTGAGTGTACGTGTGTGGTGTGAGCATGTGTGGCATAAGTGTGTGTGTGGTGTGAGTGTGGCATGTGTGGTGTGAGTGTGTGGTGTGTGAGCAGGTGGGGGGCAGGAAGGGATCAGGCCAGCACTGTTGTTACAGCTCTGACTTCCCCATAAGTGATTTCCGCTGCATCCCAGACACCCCCCAGCTGGCCCCAAGTTTTGGAAAAGTGATTTGGGGGTGAATTGCACTACCTTTAAGTTATTCTGAAGTTCTCAGTGGCTCAGAAATGCAGGGAGATGACGTTGGAAGCTTCCCTCCCTCTTGTTAGGACAAGTCCCGTGATTTGCAGACCTTGAAAGTCTGGATCTGGGACCTGGACAGGCCCTGGCGCCCCCGGGGCCCCTGCTGCAGGGGAGGAGAGGCTGGCAGGGTGGTGCACAGGGATGGAAGGTCACAGGGTGGGCACAGTGTCCGCTGCAATCCCTAGCACATTCCTGTGGTTCCGTGGGTGGGTGGGCAGGACGGGGAGAGTCACAGGTGGGAGGAGGCCTGGCCCCCGTCCTAGCCCTGCATCAGTCCTGGCTGGTGGCATTTTGGCTACCCTCCCCCACAATACCAGCCTCGCCCCTCCCCCAGGCCTGGCTGTGTCCGGAGCTGCCCTCTGGGCTCTGTGGGCAATGTGAACATGTGGCTGCCAAGAATAGCGCCTCATATTTAGACAGCAGACTCCTCTGCTCCCGGCCTGCCCTTCCAGGCCCTCTGCAGGCGGGCCAGCCATTTGTCCCAAGTCCCTTTCAGGGTTCTGTTGGTGGAAGGGCCTCAGTCCTGCCCAACCTTACAGCTGAAGGCTTCTGTCCTAGGATCACACCCCATGCTCCAAACAGGACTCAGAGGGCCTTGTCTTCCAGCCCAGAAGCCACCGAGTTCTTTTGTGTAAAGTGTAAAAACTGTTTGCACACCCAGCAATTTGTGTGTCTGTGTACATTTAAAGTGATGTACTTGTTGTATTCCCATTAGCTAATGTCTTAAGGCACTGTGTGTGCTTACGGTGAAGTTTATAACAGCAGATGTTAACGCACCACGTAAAAGTGTTAACCCGGTCATCTCAGAGGTGACTTCCTAATCCTGAGTTCTCAGACTGGCCTGAGTCTGGGTGGTGATGGAGATAGCAGTGGCTTCCAGGAGGTCCCTGCACTGGCCCCATCCAGGGAACCATGGAAGGATTGGATCTGGGCCACCTGGGTCTCCTCTGGCCCCTTGTTCTGGCGCCTGGGAGCAGGGGTGTTGGGAGGAGGAGGCTGGGCCTGGGCCAGGGGCAGTGGCTATGTCTCAGAGGTCCAGGCTGCCTCCTGCCCCATGTTCCAGAAATCTCTCCTGTCCCCAGGCTGCCTTCATTCAGGTACCTTTTCACACTTGTATGACTCCAACGGGCTGATTCAGTACCGAAGAGTGTTCCCAGCAGCTGACGATGACTGGAACTTGGGGAACGTCTCCATGGCCAGACAGGGCCCTGTTGAGGTGGCTGAGGCCACAGCTTAACACCAGCAAACCATTTGCTGGTGGTCACAAGACGGGGTGAGTAGCAGCTGCACATTCCTGCAGAGTGAGCAGGCATTCCCAGCTGGGTGGATGAAGGCCCTCCAGCCTGGATGTGGGAGCTCGGACTGTCCCCTTTGCCCGGCACACACTACTGCACCCCACCGGCTACAATGCATTGCCTACCACGGGGTCTTCACCCACCCGCAGCTCTGCTCCGATTCCAGGCTGGGCCCTTCTTCCTCTGGCCACTGTACTTCTATTTTTTTAGTCTTTGGCATATTTGTTTTTATTACTGTAAAATACACAACACAAATTTTACCTTTGTGACTGGGTGCGGTGGCTCATGCCTGTATTCCCAGCACTTTGGGAGGCCAAGGCGGGCAGATGACTGAGGTCAAGAGTTCAAGACCAGCCTGGGGAAGGTGATGAAACCCCATCTCTACTAAACATACAAAAAATTAGTTGGGCATGGTGATGGCCACATGTGGTCCCAGCTACTTAGGGGGCCGAGGCAGGAGAATCGCTTGAACCCAGGAGGCGGAGGTCGCAGTGAACCGAGATCGTGCCACTGTACTCAAGCCTGGGTGGCAGAACGAGACTCCATCTCAAAAAAAAAAAAAAAAAAAAAAAAAAAAAAAAGTTACCATCTTAAACCTTAAGGCTCATCCATGTTGTAGCATGTGTCAGAATTTCCTTACTTTTTAAAACAGAGTAATATCCCATTTTGTGGATGGACCACATGTGTTCAGGTGAGTACCTAGGACTATAGTCAGAAATGGGGTCTTACTATGTTGCCCAAGCTGGTCTCAAATTCCTGGCTTCAAGTGATCCTCCCACCTCAGCCTCCCAAAGTGTTAGGATTACAAGTGTGAGCCACCACACCTGACTGAGTTAATTTTTGTATACAGTGTAAGGTAAAGATCCAACTTCACTTTTAGAAAAAATGTGAATGGATTTCCAATTTTCCCAGCACTATTTGATGGAAAGACTGTCCTTTCCCCATTAAATGGTGTTGGTACTCTCATCAAAAATCATCTGACTGTATATGCAAGTGTTTATTTCTGGGCTATTGTATTCCGCTGGTCCATATGTCTGTCTTTATGCCTGTACCACACTCTATTGATTACTGTAGCTTTGTAGTAAGTTTTGAAATATGGAAGTGTGAGTCTTCCAACTTTATTCTTCTTTCCATATTGCCTTGATTGCCAGTCATGGTGGCTCACTCCTGTCATCCCAGGACTTTGGGAGGCTGAGGTGGGAACATTGCTTGAGGCCAGGAGTTTGAGAGCAGCCTGGGCAACATAGAGATCTTTTTTCTACAATAAACAATTTTTAAAAATTGGTGGGGCATGGTGGCTCACACCTGTAATTCCAGCACTTTGGGAGGCTGGGGTGGGTAGATCATGAGGTAAAGAGATCAAGACCATCCTGGCCAACATGGTGAATTTCTGTCTCTACTAAAAATACAAAAATTTAGCTGAACGTAGTGGTGCACACCTATAGTCCCAGCTACTTGGGAGGCTGAGGCAGGAGAATTGCTTGAGCCTGAGAGACGGAGATTGCAGTGAACCGAGATCACGCCACTGCACTCCAGCCTGGGCGACAGAGGGAGACTCCATCTCAAAAAAAAAAAAAGGTGGAATGGTGGCATATGCCTATAGTCCCAGTTACTCAGGAAGCTGAGGCAGGAGGATCAATTGAGCCCAGAAGGTTGAGGCTACAGCGAGCTATGATCGTGCTACTACACTTCAGACTGGGTGACAGAGCAAGGCCCTGTCTCTAAAAAGAAATGGAAATACATTTTTTAAATAAAAAAAGATTGGCTTGACTATTCAGAGTCCCTTGCAGTTCCATATGAATTGTAGAATGGATTTTAAAATTTCTTTAAAAAGTGCTGTTGGATTTAGGTAGGTAGTTATGGTGTTGAATGTGTAGATTGCTTTGAGTAGTATTAACATCTCAATATTAAGTCTTCCAATTCATGAACATGGGATGTCTTTTAATGTCTTCTTTAATGTCTTTCAGCAACATTTTGTAGTTTTTATTGTAGAAATCTTTCACCTCCTTGTTTAATTTCTAAGTGTTTCATTCACGTTGACGCTACTGCAAATGGACTTGCTTTCTTCATTTGGTTTTGGGTTGCCATTTGTTAGCGTATAGAAATGAGCTTGATTTTTGCAGGTTGATTTTGTATGCTGCAACTTTGCTGAATTCATTTATTAGTTCTAACAGATTGTGTGTGTGTGTGTGTGTAATCTTTAGTTTTTGGTGCACAAACAGGATTTTACTTCTTCCTTTCCAATTTGGATGCCTTTGTATGTCAGCATGTGTGAGTGATAGTGTGTGGCAGGGGAGTGCTGTGTGCATGTGTGTGTGTGCGCACACATGTGTGTTTGAGAGAGAGATGGGTGAAGTCAGCTGGCTGGCCTGGGTGCTCTCTGGGGCTAAAGAGCACCACTCCTGGGAGTCCCTGCTCCACAGGACAAGGGACTATGCTGGAGTTTGGGGTCCCTGCTGACAGGACAAGGGAGTGCACTGGAGTTCGGGGTCCCTGCTCCACAGGACAAGGGAGTGCACTGGAGTTTGGGGTCCCTGCTGACAGGACAAGGGAGTGTGCTGGAGTTCGGGGTCCCTGCTGACAGGACAAGGGAGTGCGCTGGAGTTCGGGTCCCTGCTGACAGGACAAGGGAGTGTGCTGGAGTTTGGGGTCCCTGCTGACAGGACAAGGGAGTGTGCTGGAGTTCGGGGTCCCTGCTGACAGGACAAGGGAATGCGCTGGAGTTCGGGTCCCTGCTGACAGGACAAGGGAGTGTGCTGGAGTTCGGGGTCCCTGCTCACAGGACAAGGGAATGCGCTGGAGTTCGGGCAGCAGGTTCACATTAGGGGTGTTCTCGTAGATGTCTCTGGATTTCAGTAGCTGGATCCCAACCAAAGCAATTGGTGGCAGCTTTGAATTGTAAAATTTCACTGCTTCTGAAAGACCTCTCCTGTGTGTCTTCTCCACATCCTAGGCGAAAAATTGTTTCAGAGCGAATCTCAGGAAGGGCTGCTGCCACTGCAATGTGGGCCAGTCTGCCCGGGACAGATCCCTCTTTCAAGCAAGCATCTGCCCTTCTCCCAGTTCAGTTGGAAACTTGAGTTTGTCCAGGCCAGGTGGCCTCCGGGAGAGGCCAGGTGGAAGTCCTGGTGTGAGCTGAGGAGTTTGGTCTCCTTCTCACAAGCAGTTGCCAGCCATGGGCATATGCACATTCTTGCCTTCTCCATCATTCTTCCCTTTGGAGGGAGAACCCGGGAGTGCTGCGGCGCCCCACGGAGGGTGAGAACCTGGGAGTGCTGCGGTGCCTCACAAAGGAAAGCTGGGGCGGGAGATGTCCACGGGCGGGGACGTTCTGCCCTGCCCCTCCATGGGTCACTGCGCCTGCCTGGTCAGGTGGCGGAACTTTCTGGGCACAGAGTGGGGGCTGTAACCACACTTACTGCACAGTTGTTGCAAGAATCAAATGTCAGCTGCTTGGTGCCCAGCTCGGTCCAGGTGAAGTGCTTTGTTGGGGGCAGATCCTGCCATGAATCTGCGTGGATAAGAGGCTCGTGCAAGAGGCCAGGCCTCCAGCAGCACAGGGCACGCAGGTGGTCTGACACCTGCCCCAACACACTTCTGCTTTGTTCCCCAAACCCACTGGGTTGATGGAAGCATTTCCGTACTCTCCTGGTGGGTACCCTGTGCTCTTCACTGCAAACCTCCTTTTTAAGAAAGTTGAGTCCTGAGAAACTCCGCGTGCACACACATCCCCCTGCGGCCACCTGTCAGGGTAGCCTGGGTGTCAGTGTCGACAGCTGGGTGGCGCTGCCCACGCCGGACATTCTGCTAATAGCTGGGTGGTCATGCCTTCCTCTTCCGAATCAACCTCACTCGGAAGCTCAGCGCAAACCCTGCCAGTCACCCAGCAGCCGCGGATGGGTGAGTCACTGTGATAAACACAGATGAGGAAATACAGAGTCATCTCCCCACAATTCTGTACTCCGTGTGTGAGGGAGACAGAGAGCGGGGTGGGCGGAGACAGAGAAGGCTGGGGAGGAGGAGGAGGAGCCCAGAAGGAGCTGGAACGGCCTTTCTGGGTGAGAATACAGCATGTGCCAGCCTGACCCTGTGGACAACAAGGCTCACGGTGTCCACCATCATGGGCCTGGACTCGCCCGTGGACTTGCCCGGTGGGTCCTGAGGGCTTGTGTGGCCCCCTCACTCTGACCCAGGACAGCCCGAGGGGTCCTTCAGCGTCAGACCTGTTCTCCAGGCAGGACCCAGCAGAAACCCCTCCCCTGTCTCCACCCACAGGCCTCCTTGTCCTTTACAAAGTGTAGGGGTCACTCTAGAGTTTTTCCTTAGGGGCTCAGAAAGTCAGCCACACTCCGCCATCACAATCAGGCTTGATGGGGTCAGATAGGCGCGGGGTGTGGTAGGGAGTGTCTAGCAGTCGCTCTTGGGGTGTGAGGAGTCCTGGTCTGCTCCCCCGACTGTGGGCTTCCAGCTTCCAACGCGAACTTGCTGGCTGCACAGTTGGTGTGAGATGTTCGCCTTGGAAGGCAGACGCACCCTCAGGGCATCAGGAAGTCTTGGTTAGGGGGATTGTGTTAGGGGAGAGACCGCCTTAGCTGAAGGGGGTTTCCCGTGTGTGGTTCTGACCCGGCCTGCTGCACAGGCTCAAGGCTCACAGGACGTCCTTCCTCCAGGGTCACCCTGGGCCCCTGTACTGCAAATCTATGGCACCCACGGGCAGCAGGGCCTCCCCAGACAGCCCATCACACAAAAGACCACCTGCGGCCGGCCCCTCACCTGGAGGTGGTAGCACAGCTACAGCCACACTTTACCACTGGCTGGGGTGGAGACCGAGGGCCCTGCGGACGGCCAGTCCTTACCAGGCTCCCAATCAGGGGCAGCCCCAGAAACAAGCACACGTGTACTGTTAGAAATATCCAGGGGGAGGCTGCATAACTGGAGGACCAGGAGGAGCATTGCGACATCTCGGGGCAGTCTGTCCTGTGCCCTGTGGCAGAGCTGAGCCGCATGGCAGAGCTGAGCCACGTGGCAGAGCTGAGCCTCATGGCAGAGCTGAGTCAGCTTCTGAGAGGGAGCATCCTGTTCCCTGCAGCCCTGGCAAGAGCTGCCAGGCCAGCGCGTCCCATCCGGAGGAGCCTCCCTTAGGTGATGGCTGAGGAGGCCCAGGGTCTCTACTGATGGTTGGTTTATTCAGCCATGCTGCTGACCCTGCCTTCTCTCTGAGCCAGAGACACTGCCACCCAAGGGCCAGGCCGCGGTGGGTAGGGTGGTGGCGGGGATTGGTGAGGTCCCCCAGGGGTGTGGCAGACGCTGGAGGAGGGTGTCTGGGCTCCGACTGCCCCCATGTGGAATCTTGGGCATGCTGCTCAACCTTCAGCCTCGGTTTCCTCTTCCACGGAAGGGGAAAACAGTGGCTCAGGCTGGCAGTGGGACTAAGGAGGTGATGCCTACATGGTGGCTATTGTTAACACCACAGTCGCTCGTTTGCTTTAGGAAATTGTCTCAAGGAAGTTCTTGTTAAAATGCAAATGTTGGTTGTAAATTATCCCCGCTCCTACCTGGCACCAGCTGACTCATCAGAAGGGCTAGGGGAACAGAAGGGGCAACAGTGGGGGGCACAGGGAAGCCCTGGCTTGCAGCCCTGGGGAGATGGCACAGCCCCTCAGGGACCGTGAAGCTGCCACCACACATTGCCCCTGCCTCAGAGCTGCCCACGAGGCCCTCCCGAACTGTCCGACCAGCCTGGCTGCCTTGGCTGGGCCCCTCAGCGGCCCCTTCATGGTGTTTGTTCGGCCACAACGCCTGCTGGTTTCCCATGGCCCTGGAGTGCTGTTGCCCTGGCCCTCCCTTCCCTCTTCTCCGGTTCAGGTTGCACGGCTGTCCTGTTCATCACCATTCGAGGGGCCCTTCACTTCTGTGTCTCTCACTCCCCTGGACTTGCTGGGAAAGCCTCTCCCTCGGATTCTCCGTGCCCCAGGCAGCGGCTGCAGCTCTAGCGCAGGCAGAGCGGGAGCCGAGACGAGAGCCCCGAGTGTCTTCTCTGCCCGTGTGACTGTCAAGCAGGCTCCAGCCACCTCCCTTGCTGTGCCAGGTAACCTGTCCCACATGTCCATCTTCAGGTCCCCCCGCCTTGGGACCTTGGCACGTGACGTCCCCTTTCCTGCCAGGCTCAGGCCCTGGCTTCATTCAGGTCTCCATGGCACAGTTTCCTCCCTGGACTCCCTCCATGGCTGTGGCCTCTGCACACCCAAGCCACCTAGCCTTCTGCTGTGTGGCCTGCGCTGCTGCTTGCCATCATGGGTATTTTTTAAAAGGTGATTAATAACTCCTTCACCTTGAAAGAATTAGGGGACCACCTTATTCTGAGAACTCATGAAGGGACAGAATCAAGTATGTATCCTGCTTGTCCTGGCAAACAAAGAGTTGATGACGGAAAGTTCTTTATAGAAAGTTAGCTAATAGGTCGGGCGTGGTCGCTCACGCCTGTAATCGCAGCACTTTGGGAGGCTGAGGCGGGCGGATCACAAGGTCAGGAGATCAAGACCATCCTGCCTAACACAGTGAAACTCCGTCTCTACTAAAAAAAAAAAAAAAATTAGCGGGGCGTGGTGGTGGCGCCTGTAGTCCCAGCTACTCGGGAGGCTGAGGCAGGAAAATGACATGAACCCGGGAGGCGGAGCTTGCAGTGAGCCGAGATCGCGCCTCTGCACTCCAGCATGGGCGGCAGAGCCAGACGCCGTCTCAAAAAAAAAAAAAAGTTAGCTAATAAATGAAGAATGAATTAAAATATTGCCATTTTGCAACTTCAGTGAAATCTCAGATGTGGGCATTGGTCCTTAATGGCTGCGGAAATTAGGAGGCGGCAGGCTGACGGGGGCCTTCACAGTGTGGGGCAGGTTGGCCATAGATGAACCCCAATTGATGTGATAAGAAGGTCAGGGCCAACCAGACCCTGTGCACCTTCAGATGGGACGTGCTGAGAATCGCACAGTCCGACTGGGACCAGCCTGAATGAGGCCAGCCTCCAGTTCTAAGCACTGGTGTACCAGCACAGAGGGGAATGTGCTGAACTGCACCCTGCCATGCAGAGGCCATGAGACCTGGCAACAACCTGGTGTTCTGTCCTCAACAAATCAATGAAAGGAGAAGGAGAAGGAATCTCGTCTGTTGATTAAAAAAAGATAGATGAGCTCTCGCCACCAAACGCAGCACGCAGACCTTGTCTGGACCCTGTTGTCATAAGCCAACCAAAGAGAGGCTGCCGAAAGCATTGATGAAGCCATTGGGAACTTTGGTGGTTTGAAGGAATTACTTACTTTTGGGTGATAATGGGATCGTGATTATTTTTTAGAAAGAGCTGTCATTTAGAGATTCTGCTGCACTGTTGGTGGTGAAATGAGAGATTTACTTAAAAATACGCCAGTGGTGCTGGCGTGGGGACGGGGCTCGGGGTGCCACGGGATGCAGATGAGAGGTCACTGGTTACCAGCCACTGTGATGAGGGCTGCAGGGCTGGCAGGTACAGGGTGTTTAGTATACTTTGGTTTCCGTTGGTATGTATTTGGCAATTTCCTAATAAAAAGTTAAAAATTGGCCGGGCCCTGTGGCTCCTGCCTGTGATCCAGCACTTTGGGAGACTGAGGCGGGAAGATCACTGGAGGCCAGGAGTTTGCGACCAGCCTGGGCAATAGAGCAAGACCTTATCTCTATGAAAAAAAAAAATTAGCCAGGTGTGATAGCACATACTTGTAGTCTCAGCCATTCGAGAGGCTGGGGCAGGAAGATTGCTTGAGTCCAGGAGCTTGAAGTTGCGGTGAGCCAGGATCGTGCCACTGCACTCCAGCCTGGGTGACAGAGTGACGCCTGTCTCAAAAAGATGTTTTTAAGTTAAAAATCAGCCAATAGGTGGATTATTCATCCCATAATCACCATTAGGCTGAAAAGGTAACATTTTTCCTTTGGGTCACAAAGGGCTTCTGTAACCCCAGCAAAGTATCAACGTACTATTACTTAAACTCCAGGAAGCCCTCAAAATAGGCAGTGTTATAAGCTAGGATGGTTTACACAAGCATGGAAACAAGTAAATGACATAAACCCTGATTGTGTGTGGAACCCATTTTATATGTTTGTGTGTTTTGTTTGCTTTCAAGAAGTTTAAGGTGTTTGGAAGAATCACTCACCCTAAATCATTGATTGTGGTTCTAATGGTTTGAGGAGATGTAGTTACGCCAATAAGCCTTAAATGATAAGAAAACTGCTTTTCAAAGTTCCTCTTATTCTTACATTAACTTTATTGTTTTTATTTTTAATTTTTATTTTTGAGACAGAGCCTCATTCACTCTCACCCAGACTGGAGTGCAGTGGTGTGATCTCAGCTCACTGCAACCTGCACTTCCCAGGTTCAAGTGATTCTCCTGCCTCAGCCTCTCGAGTAGCTGGGATTACAGGCATGCACCACCACACCCAGCTAATTTTTGTATTTTTTTTTTTAGTAGAGATGGGGTTTCGCCATGTTGGCCAGGCTGGTCTCGAACTCCTGACCTCAGGTGATCTGCCCGCTGCGGCCTCCCAAAGTCCTGAGATAACAGGTGTGAGCCACCGTGCCTGGTTGCATTCACTTTAATAACTAAAACGTTACAGAGCTACAGGGCTGTGTTGAACACATCCAGGGCTGGTCCTGCCTTGTGCTGGCTCTGTTTCTCCTTCTTTTCGTTTGGTGTTGGTCTTCGGCTGCTCCGAGCAGCACACAGTGGGGAGCCTCTGCTCCTCCCTGTTGAAGCGAGTGATATAGCTTGGATGTCCTGCTCCAGTCTCATGTGGGGATGTAGTCCCCAGTGCTGGAGGTGGGGCCTGGTGGGAGGAGCTAGGTCACAGGGGTGGCTCCCTCCTGGCTTGGTGTTGTCCTTGTGATAGTGAGCTCTCGAGAGAGCTGGGAAACAGTCGGTGGCATCTCCCCCCTGCCATCTGCCCTCCCACTCTTGCTGTGCAACACATGGGCTCCTCCTGTGTCTTCTGACATGATTGGAAGCTTCCTGAGGCCTCACCAGAAGCCAAGCAGATGCCAGCACCATGCTTCCTGTGTAGCCTACAGAAACTGAGCCAGTCAAACCCCTTTTCTTTATAAATTACCCAGTCTCAGTTTCTTTATAGCAATGCAAGAGTGGCCTACCTACCACAGGGAGGAATGGGCCTGTCGGGGAGGTGGGGTAAAGGCCAGGACCTGAGGGCTCCTCAGTGTTGTGGATAAAATGGGGGATGGACATTTCCTGGGTCCTTGCCACCCCCTGCGAAGTCATGGGATCTTCCTGAGTGTACAGGATGCTGCCTGGCCCAGCCTCAGCCCTCCCGTCTCCACCTGTGCAGGACGATGCCTGCAGAAGTGTCCCTGGGTCACAGCCCATCAGAAGGAGGATTGGGCAGTGGTATGAGGGCCTGCAGGGCCAAGAGCCTGTCTGCACAGAGATTCTTGGGGTCTCAAGACAGCCCTGCACCCCAGCCAGGAGCTCCGTGTGTCACCCTTTTTGTTGGTTTATTTGTTTAAAGTTTTCTTGTTTGAGTCGCAGAAATGAGATTGAGAAAGGGACGTGCTGTGGCTCCCTTGCTGTGTCCTAGACACATGTCATGGAGCCTGGTCACCCAGATAGCTGTGTCCAGGCATTGGCAGCCAAGCCTGCCCGGGAGGACTCCCGGCGGGGGCTCAGCCCACTCAGTTCCCACCAGCAGGAGCAGGCAGTGCCCACCGCTACCCCCACTTGGAGGCTCTGAGGTGTTAGTCACCTTTTTGTTGTTTTTAAAAAACTTTATTGAGGTGGAATTTGCATGCTACACAAGTCACCTGTCTCAGGTGTATGATTCAGTGGTTGTCACTGCATCATGCAGCCACCAGCACGATCCACCGTCAGTATCGGGAGAACCCACCCCTGATATTTAATGTGGGTTCTTTTCTATTCCCTAAGCATCTGGGCTGGTCTGAGAAATAAAGGGAAAGAGCACAAGAGAGAGAAATTTTAAAGCTGGGTGTTCGGGGGAGACATCACATGTCAGCAGGTTCCGTGATGTTCCCTGAGCCATAAAACCAGCAAGTTTTTATTAGCAGTTTTCAAAAGGGGAAGGCAGTGCACGAATAGGGTGTGGGTCACAGAGATCACATGCTTCACAAGGTAATAAAATACCACAAAGCAAGTGGCAGGGGAGATCACAGGACCGCAGAATGGGGCGAAATTTAAATTGCTAATGAAGTTTCGGGCATGCATTGTCATTAATAACATCAGGAGACAGGGTTTGAGAGCAGACAACCTGTCTGACCAAAGTTTATTAGGTAGGAATTTCCTCGTCCTAATAAGCCTGGGAGTGCTACAGGAGACCGGGGCTTATTTCATCCCTTCGGCTTTGACTGTAAAAGGCAGCTGCCTCAAGGGGGTCGTCTATAGACCTACCCTCCGGGTGCATTCTCTTTCTCAGGGATGTTCCTTGGTGAGAAAAATAATTCAGCGATATTTCTCCTGTTTGCCTTTGAAAGAAGAGAAATACGGCTCTGTTCTGTCTGGCTCACTGGCAGTCAGAGTCCAAGGCCGTCTCCCTTGTTCCCTGAACATTGCTGTTATCCTGTTCCTTTTTTCAAGGTGCCCAGATTTCACATTGTTCAAGCACACATGCTCTAGAAACAATTTGTGCAGTTAATGCAATCATCACAGGGTCCTGAGGCGACATACATCCCCCTCAGCTTATGAAGATGACGGGATTAAGAGATTAAAGTAAGGATAGGCATAGGAAATCGCAAGGGTATTGACTGGGGAAGTGATAAGTGTCCATGAAATCGTCACAATTTATGTTCAGAGATTGCAGTCAAGACAGGCGTAAGAAATTGTAAAAGTATTAATTTGGGGAACTAATAAATATCCATGAAATCTTCACAATTTATGTTCTTCTGCCACGGCTTTAGCTGGTCCCTCCATTCCGGGTCCCTGACTTTCCGCAACACATCGGAACATTGCATCCTTCCAGATAGACCCCATGTGTCTCTTCACGGCTCACCCCATTCCTGTCGCAGGCCCTGGCAGCCCTGGCATAGCTCCCATCTCCGTGGACGTGCCTGCTCTGAATATTTCTCAGCAGCGGAGTCAGACAGGACGTGGCCTCTCGCTGAGCAGCATGTCCTGAGGCTTGTCTGTGCTGTGGCATGGGTCAGAGCCTCCCTCCTTTCCATGGCTGAACCAGGTTTCATCGTATGCATGTACTGTGCATCTGCCCAGCAGCTGATGGATGCTGGGGTGCCCACTTTGTGGCTATTGGGAACCAAGTGGCTGAACACTTCACGGTCATTTGTGTTCACGACACCGGGTGCACATGTGTTCCCATTTCTCTCGCACAGACACCTAGGAGTTGATGTCTTCTATGAAAGAGTAAGTTTTTGAGTGAGTTAGGTATGCCCAGGGAACAAGGTTCAGAAGGCACAGAAGCAACCAAAGGAAGAGTGAGTAGTAAACGTCTTGCGGTGTCTCCTACTGGTATCTCCCTAAAGGCGGTTATTGTCACCAGATTCTTGTGTTTCTCCTGAGGCCTTTCCATGGCTATCAGCAGAAAAGCACACTGCATTTGATGTAAAAGAGATGTGTCTTGGTTTGGGTTCCCCTGAAGGCAGAGCCCAGGCAGGGGCTTGGGTGCAGGTGGATTACCTGGAGGGGACCCAGGAAGCCCGAGGGAACGGGGGGAGCAGCGGGATGGAGAGGTGGGAAGAAAGAAGGAGTCTGTGCAGCTGAGTTGCTGAGCGGTTCCCACGGAGGGCAGCCATGCTCAGTTCTACCAGGCCCCTCCACGGGCTGTGCCTCTGAAGGACGGGAGGCTGGGTTATTTGTGGGAGGACCCGGACCCCTCCTGGCTGAGGCTGGCCCCAGGGATCGCCACCTCCACTTTCTGCGGCTTAGGTAGGATCTTTGTGTCGGTGTTTGCAGAGACAGTATTTTTGTCTGTTCACAGTTCTGTACTTTTCTATATTCACTTGACCATGTATCTTGGGAACGTACGTCAATTGTTTTTTTTCTGAGATGGAGCCTTGCTCTGTCACTCAGGCTGAAGTGCGGTGGTGCCATCTTGGCTCACTGCAACCTCCGCCTCCCGAGTTCAAGCCATTCTTCTGCCTCAGTCTCCTGAGTAGCTGAGGCTACAGGCACATGCCACCATGCCCGTCTGGTTTTTGTATTTTTAGTAGAGACAGGATTTCGCCATGTTGGTCAGGCTTGTCTTGAGCTGCTGACCTCTGGTGATCTGCCCACCTCAGCCTCCCAAAGTGCTGGGATGACAGGCATGAGCCACCCACCCGGCCCCATACCTCACTCTTAAATGGAACATAATCTTCCCTTGTATGGACATGCTGTGGTTTATTCACTAGTCTTACCTAATGATGGACCTTTAGATTTGTGTTTTTCTGTGAGAAATATAACTTACTTTGAAATGCATCAGAAGTAAGATGGGTGGATGGGCGTGGGCTAGGCAAGTGTAGTGCGGTGTGAACGGGAGCGTCTGGGGGCGCGTGGATCTTCACTGCACAACTGGTTAAATACATTGCCATGTGTTTGAAAGGTTCAAAAAGTAAAGCGGTGGGGAGAGTGCTGGTCTCTTAAGTGTTAAAGCCCCAAGACAGCAGTATTGTGGGGTGCAGGGTCCATCAGCTCAGCTTCTTCCCAGATAGGCGAGGGCAGGGAACCTGAGACCCCTGGACCCGTGGCAGGAGGGCACCTGGAAGGGCCGTGGGAAGCCCTGGAGTGCCTCGGAGCAGGGAGCCCAGTACAGTGCGTGATTCTGATGCCCGAGCCTCGGGCTTGGTGAGGAGGCCCCTCATAGAAGCCTTACCCCCTACTCTTTGCCCTGTTTCTGCTGGACAGGAGCACTTGAAATCAGGGTCTGTCACTGTATCCGCAATAACGGAAACACGTGGAGACCCCTCACCACGCATGGAGCTTATTCCTGCTCACAGCAAGCCTGTAGGTGCAGCCCCTGCAGACCCCATGCATAGGTGGGGACGTGGAAGCCCCAGGATGCAGGGAGACAGGTCAGTGGGTGGTCCTGTCCACCCTGCTCTTCTGCCCTCACGTCTGCTGGGTGACTTGGCAGTGTGCAGCATCAGTGCTGGTGCCCCTGGTCCCCCTGGTGGGCCCGGGGCCAGCTGACTCTGCCAGGGAGGGGGTGGGTTTTCAGGCTGAATACGCTGGGAGCAGGGACAGAGAAAGAGAGGTGAGATGGGACTGGGGCTGAGTGGACTGTCCCTATGTGGAGTTTGTGTCACCTGCTGTGACATGACATTGTGACATGACATTGTGATGTTGGCTGCAGCAGCAGAGGGCAGCTGGGAGGTACTGTTGTGGCGGCTGCAGCTCCCTGCCTGGGTGTGGCATGGCCTGAGCATGAGGACCCAGGCCAGTCTCAGCCAGTTGTCCAGAACCTGCAGGAAGTGCTGGCTCCACCAAGAAGGGGAGTGGGGGCCTGGCCACCCCGATCATGGGAATAGAAGAAGCAGCTGCGAGGGCGGGAACCTGTGCATGGCAGGGGTAGAACCAGCCACCTAGAAACTGAACACTAGACAGGCACCGAGTGACGCAGATTTCCCCGTATGTTGGCACCTGTGCTGCCGACTGCCTTGGGGCTGAGTTACGACGAACACCACTAGCTCCCAGTGGGACGTGGGACATGCAGGGCTGAGCTGGATGTGTGAACTGGGCTTTCCTCGTGGGATCTGAAGCCCTTCCTGTCCCTGCCATGGGAAGGGCTGGGGTGCATGTGGATGGCTGGGCAACAGCAGGAGGGTGGCAGGCTTGAGGGCCACAGTAACAGCTGCTGAGGGCTGGACCCTTATGTCCCCCAAGACTCATAGGCGGAAATCCTCATGGCCAAGGCAGTGGCATTAGGTGGTGAAGCCTTTGGGAGGTGATGAGGCCTGGAGGACAGAGCCCTCATGCTGGGATTAGTGCTCTTAGGAAGGAGAGCTCCCTTGCCCCTTCCACGTGTGAGGACACAGTGAGAAGATGCCTATCTGCAAGCTGCAGGTGGGCCCTCGCCAGAGTTGGGCCATGCGGGCACCTGGTCTGGGACTTCCAGCCTGCAGGACTGTCAGAAATAGGTTTCTGCTGCTGAGAAGCTGCCAGTCTGTGGGATTTTGCTCTAGCAGCCAGAATGGACTAAGACAGTAGGGGAATGGGAGATTCACGCTGGGGCTGAGAGCCTGACGTGGGAACGTGACAGGCCAGCGAGGCTGTAGACATGGACACACGTCACTGCTCGCGGGGCGCCCGCACTTACAGCACAGTGAACCAGACGGCGATGAAGCAAAGCCACCGCCACCAATTCCGAGGTTCAGCCAGCAGGCACTGGCCACGCCAGCAACTTGGTGGCACCCAGCATGCCCGGTGGCATGTCCCTTCAGCAGACGGGGCACCAACCCAGCGTGTGTGGTGGGAGTGTGTGGTGCGAGCACACCCGGCAGGAGCTCCTCTGGTGCCGTTGTGTGGCAGCAGCTGCTGCACACAATACAGCTGACTTTGCCCCCTGCACTCTTAGTGTCCCCATATCTGTGTCCAGTGGGCAGCTGTGATGGGACATCTGGAGTTGCCGTTGCCTGTCACAGGAACAAGCAGTGGTGAGCAGACCCTAGCCCAGAGGAGGCCCCAGGGGCAAGCCACCAGTCTTGGGGGGCAGAAGGTGGGGAGGGTGAAGGACCCACCCTCTTCTGGTTCCTGTCATGCGTGGATCTCCAGTGCCCACCTCATTCCTGGCGGACACCGTACTATCGGGTTCAGTGGGCTTTGGGAATGCCAATATGGCTGATTGCAGGGTGGCCTCGGGCAGCCCGTGACAGGGTCAGGTCAGAGACGGGAGAAAGAGAAGCTGCTTTAGAGACACTGCCACTAGAAAGAAGGAAAGGCAGGGACTGTCAGACTGGGGCTGCCAGGAGGGCGTGGTGGCCAGGTTGGGGGACACGCTGCTGTCACGTCCCCGCATGGGTCCACCGATCAAGGAAAAGGAAGGGAGGAGAGCCGTGCTCCTGGGGGTTTTGCGAGAGCTCCCCTGGCTTGCCTCCTCCCCAGGGCTGGGCGTGGGGAGCTTCTACAGAGGTTATTTTCTTCTGAAACCCAGGGCCCAGAGTGGCATTAGCTTGTGAGGGGAGCAGGAAGGGCCCTGAGGGCTGATGGTGCAGGCCCTGGACAGCCTGGAGAGCTCTCCTACCGGGAGTGTTACTAACCTCCGCCAACACCTAGGCGCCCTCATTTAATCCTTACAGGAACCCTGAGGGGCAAACTGAGGCACAGAGAGGCTTGGCGACTTGCCTGAGGTCACACCGCTAGCTGAATTTCGTGGAAAGCCGGGATTCCACCGCACCCTCAACGTCTCCTTGCCTCTTTGTCTTCAGAATTAGATCCAATTTGCTAAAACTCTGTTTGCCCAGACCTGGGTGGACCCGAGCCGACTCCCAGAGTGGTCTAGTTAGTGAGTAACAAAATGGCCCCCAAAGACTTCTTGCTGTTTTGTGGCGGCCACTTTTCCTGATATGCATTGGTGCAGCTTGACTGAACGTCTTCTTTTCTGAATGTGCCCTTAACCCTGGCTCACGTATTTTGCTGGAATTTTCAGCCCCTGCTCCTGCCTGTGCTGCCAAATGGCTGTGGTCAACTGCCCAGACAAGGTTTAAAGTTTCTGTCTGAAGTCTTGGGAAAATGGATCGTTTAGAGAACTGACCAGTCAAGGTCATTTTGTGAATTGACTTTCAGAGAATTGATTTCCCATATCCTGATCCAATGACTAAACTTTTGAAAACGAGTCTGCAAGCCCCAATTCAGAAGCACGGGATTTTGCATGTTAAGAAACAGTTATGGGAACACAACATCCTGAGTGTATTAAATGCCACTAAATTGCACACTAAATTTTAAATGGCTAATTTTATGTTATCTGAATTTCACTGCAATTAAGAAACAACCAACAAAATTCATACCCAGAACATGAATTCATTCCAGACCAGACAGAGTTACATTTATGGAGGAATCTGATAAAGACTCTTAAATAATCTACCAAAGAGATAAGAAAAAGGGACCACAGCCATCAATGTAAATACATTACAAAAACCGAACGGCAGATTCAAGACAGGAACAGATAGGTGTGAAAAGGGCACATCCTGGAAATAAAAAATACAGTCACCAAGACAAAAGGCTCAGAAGATGGGATAGGATCAAGTACACAGCTGAAACGAGAATTAGTGAAGTAGAAGAGAGAAATAAGGAATTTGACCAGAATGCAAAACAGAGAGACAGAGATGACAATTTCTTTCTCTTTTTTTTTTTTTTTTTTTAAACAAAGTCTCGCCCTGTTGCCCAGGCTGGAGTGCAGTGGCACCATTTCCGCTCACTGCAACCTCCGCCTCCCGGGTTTAAGCAATTCTTGTGCCTCAGCCTCCTGAGTATCTGGGACTACTACAGGCGTGTGCCATCATGCCCAGCTGATTTTCGTATTTTCAGTAGAGAAGGGGTTTTTCCATGTTGGTCAAGATGGTCTTGAACTCTTGGCCTCAAGTGATCCACCAACCTTGGCCTCCCAAAGTGCTGTGATTACAGGTGTGAGCCACCATGCCCCGCCTGAGATGATTTAACACATGTGCATGCATGTGCACACACAGACGTGCACACACAGCAACTGAAAGCCCTGGCAAGGCTGGGCTGAAAGCCCCCAGGAATGGGGACTCCTGCGCCTCAGGGGTCCCCATCCATACAGGGGGAGGGTTGGGCTGGGGTGACTTGAGCTCACCCAGGGCGTTTGGCAGGGTCTTTATGTCATCGCTCCTGAAGGTCCTGTGGAGCCTGTTCCTGCTGGCGCATCAGCAGCTCAGAGCCACACGCCTCTCCCGAGGGTGCTCTGGCTGCCCGTCTGCCCCTGTCCCTCCCTCCCTCCCTCGGTCACCCTAACAGCTGCACCCGCAGCACAAGATCCCCTGAAAACGCACAGCGAGGCTGGAGCCACTGCAGACAGGACACGGCCCTGCGGGTGTTTCATCTCATTGTGAGAGGTTTCCAGTGGGCACAGGTAGTGTCTGCTTTCACCTGTCCTTCCAGAAACAAGGGGCCCTAGGCCACGGGAAGAGCACACCCTGCACTTCCATGCCTGTGTGGGAGTGGCCCGTCCACTGGAGATAGCCTGTGCCCCCCTAGCAAGACCACGCTCATTTTGTGAGAGCTCCCGCCATCCTGTGGCACTTGGGCCTGGAACTCGCATTCCTGCTCCATTCTGAGGGCCAAGCGATGTTGCTAGATACAGAGAGATGGGGGCCTGCGGTGGCTGACACCCAAAGCATCCTTGGTGGCTCTTTTTTTTGGGGACAGGCATGGGAAGGCCTCCCTCCCGCCCCCTGGATCTGCCTGTGAGCACAGGGTGCCCCGAGGGTGTCCAGAATGAGAACAAATTTTGTTTGGGACAGAGTCTTACTCTGTTGCCCAGGCTGACCTATAGTGGTGCGATCATGGCTCACTGCAACCTGGAACTCCAGGGCTCAAGTGATCCTCCCACCTCAGCCTCCTGAGGAGCTGGGACCACAGGGGCACACCACCATGCCTTCCTAATTTTTTTTTTTTTTTTTTTTTTTGGAGACAGGATCTTGCTATATTGCCGAGGCTAGACTCAGACTCCTGGCCTTATGTGACCCCCCTCAGCCTTCCAAAGCCATCTAGCTTTTGATTGCAGATTCTAGCTAGGTTGCAGGACATGAGGAAGTGGGGTGTGGAAATCACAGCAACACCCTCTCCCCAGGCTGCTTTCCGTGGCCGTGTACACAGCCCACCTGGCCAGCTCTGAGAGCAGCGACACTCCTCTGGACGCTCCAGGCCATCCCTGTATGGGAGCCTGGTGTGTCATAAGTGACGGACAAGCCGTCTTTACCTTGGGGGAGACCGTTGTGGGTGCCTCCCTGCAGGCTCGGACATCTGTAATTCCCCAAATGTAGGTGCCGCGTTGAACAGTCCCTTAGACTTCACCGGGGCACCGTGTGGTCACTGTGCACGTCCTTCCCAGGTCAGCGGAGGAATTCCGTGGAAAAGGTTTTGATGAATGATTCCAACTGAACGGTCCAGGAGCTCAACCTTCTCTTTTTAGAACAGTGCCCCCCGTTGTGGAAATCCTCAGTTCAGCCACTGGGAACTCCCCAGTCTCGAGGGCAGGCGTTGGCAGTTTCATTTGTTCCAATACCAATTCCACGTTCCTCTGCCCCCTTCAGCAGTCTGCGCAGCCTCCCAGTGACGCAGCCTCCTGGTGACAAGGCCTTGTTGGCTGCCGTCCTGTACCGGACCCAGGTGACGCCGTGGGACGTCTGTTATTGAGGCGCCCCCGGCCCCTGCCGTGGGGTTTCCCACTTTGGGGTCCTTGCATCTGTGTGGCTTCTTCCTTGCTCTCAGCGGTCACCTGGTTGTCAGTGGCCCACGTCCATCAGCCCCCCATCATTCTGACTTGGTATTTTGATCATCCGCCGGAAAGCCAGACAGCCGGCCTTGCTGGACCATGTCTGCAGTGGGAATTTCGAGGCCAAGAGGGGCCCCTGGGAGTGCACCATGTAAATAGGGGCTTGCACACGGTGGGGGGACGCTCTTGTTCTGATGTTCTGGGATATTTTCTGCCCCTTGTAGAACCACAGGTATGTGCAGGAGCCCTGAGGAGGCCAGAGAAGGGTGAGCAGGGGGCCGAGGGTGTTGCGGCGAGGCCAGGCTGCAGATGGAGCTGGGGCTTGAACTCAGGAGCTGGTCTTCCCTGCTGGGGCTGCGACGCCCGCCGCTTTCCTGCCGGCTCTCTGGGTCAAGGCCTAGAAAGGCTTTCTTCTCAGGCTTCTCATCAGCTTATCGGCCCATTTAGGTAACGGCACTTCCTGTCCATTAACCTCAGCCACACTGAGATCAGCTCTGCACACTCACTTGGCGGGAGCCTTCCTATTTGGAGAGTAAAAAGAGCGTGGCCTCCGCAGCGGCCAGGAAGTGGAAAGCCCTGGCTTCCTGGTTCCAGAGAACAAACAGGGGATGCGGCTCCCAGATGCAGTCGAAAGTGCTCTGGGGATGGGGACAGTCAGCCGGGGCCTGTCCCAAGCGGCTGCCTTGTTGCACTGATGTCCTGGCCCCTGAGAACACATCAGTAGGGCCTGGCCGGACCCTGGGCCGATGCCACTCTTAGGGGTGAGATGGGGAGCCTGGCCCAGGCTGAGACCCCCACCCTTCACCCAAAACGTGTCCGGGCCTCCAGGCCCTGCAGCGCACACTGGGGGCTCAAGACAGCGCCTCTTCTGTGGGACTTGGCCACAGCCTGTCTGATACCTCACTTCTCTGACTCTTGGAGGCATGGTGCTGGCCTGTCTGTGAGTCCCAGACCCCCCCATAGAGCTTGCTCCAGGGCCAGGCCCAGCCCCCTCACCACCTCTCAGCCAGGCTCAGCTAGTGGCTGGCTCTGCCAGGGAGAAGCCCGGTCTCTCTCTCTCTGCCTCCAGCTGCCTCTCCCGGGCTGCTGCGGCATCGCCCCAAGCCTGGGCGCCAGTAACAGCCTCTGTCCCTCCAGCCCGTATGATGGCTCCGTGCCACCTGGGGACTCCCTCCAGCCAGGTCAGACATGCTGGGCAGCCAGGGTCCCTGGGAGCCCCTTGATAGGGACTGATGGCAGGTGGGGGATAAGTAGCCAAGTGTCTCCTGCCAGTGGGGGCAACTCTGCAGGTGGCTCTGCAGCCTCCCCCATCCCCCATGGGTGCCTGCCCCCCAAGACCCCCACGGGGCACCTGCCCCTTTGTCCTGACTCCTGCTCCTTCCCTCTCCCCTCCTGGAGTGGCCAGGGGTCACCTGCCATGTAACCCTGAATCCTGCCCCAGCCTCTGCCCCTGGGGAACCCGCCCAGCAAGCCATCACCCTCACTAAGGTCCAGGCCGTCTTCCATGGTCCCCTCACCACCTCATTCTTTCTGGCCCCAGAGGCCATCACCATCCAGGGCACAAGGGGGCCTGCCCTTTGGCCAGGCGGCTGCCTGTCCTCTGACCCTGGGCTGTGGACAGGGGGAGGGGAGAGCTGGAAACCGGGGTCAGGAGGATGCCAGCAGGTCCGTCACTCCCTGCCTGGATCCGGCCAAGTGCGGGGGACCTTGGCCAGTGTCCTAGAGAGCTGGCGTACCTCCTGGGCCTGACGCGGGCTTCCCGGATTGCATAAAGGCTCCTTCTCCTTACATAGCCAGGGCAAAGGTGCATGACAACCCTGAGCAAGTCAAAACAACCGTCAGCGGCGGGAAACCTCGGTGAACAAACACCGGGAGAGTGGTGAGTAGCTGCCAGGAAAGCCCCGGCCTCCGGCAGGAAAGGGACTCTGGGTGGGGCGGCCCCAGAGAGAAAGTGGTTAGATGTATGGACAGACAGATGGCAGGGCCGGCCAGGCAGTGCTGCCTGCAGGCTGTGCAGTTGGCCTGGGGGTCTGGAGCCTCCAGGACCCACAGATGCGCCCCCACCCTCATCCCTGGCTTCTTTCAGCCCCGCAGCGGGGCAGCAGCACTGCTGTCCTGGCCACACCAGGCGCTGGCGTGTCCTGGTAAAGGCCTCGTGCATTCTGTCCTGCTGGTGGGGGAGGCTGGCCTCGTGCGCTTGTCCTTAGAGGGCAGCATGAAGGTGCCGCACCCCACCCGGGAGACGAGGGGAGTGGACCGCACATGAGATCCAGGCCGCATGAGGCAGGGGCTGCCATGACAGAATACTGCATGCTGGGGGCCTCATGCAACGGAAATGGACTCTCTCAGAGTCCTGGGGCCAGACTTCAAAATCAAGGTGTCAGCAGGGCCACCTCCTGCTGAAGGCTTCAGGAGAAAACCCTTCCTACCGCTCCCAGCTTCCAGTGGCCCAGGCAGTCCTTGGCTTGTGTCTGCATCGCTCCAGTTCTCTGCCTCCATCTCACGTGGCTGTGTCTCTGCACCTTTCCCCCTTCTCTTCTAAGAATATGTCCTTGGATCTCAAGTCCACCCTTGTCCAGGAGGCTCTCATCTCAGAATCCTTAACTTAATCCCATCTATCTGCAAAGACCCCTTTTCCAAATCAGGTCCCATTCTCAGGTTCCTCGGGTTAGGACCTGAACAAAGCTTTTGGGGGCGTCGTTCATCATCCAACCGCACTTGGCATGGGACAGCCGCCCCCTGGATCTGCCCGTGAGCACAGGGGGCCCCTGGGGCTGTCCAGAGTGAGAACAAATTCTGTTTGGGACAGAGCTGGCAGAGGCCCCAGACGCTGGCCTCCCGAACGGGAACGGGGCTGTGATGTTGGACCCTGTTCTCAACACCAGGCCCACGCCACCAATTTGTGCTTCTGTCTGGGCCAGGCTCTCCCTTCCCCCTGCCCCAGTCTCAGGAGGGTGTCTGCAGGTTTCTCTCCCTGGGGGACAGAGCCACGTGTGGGTTCCACTTCATTCTCCAACTGCCCTGGTGCTGAACAGAAGCTGAGTCTGCCCCCCTCCCATATGTGGGGTTGGAGAGCCTGGGATACCCTGGCCTCAGAGGCAGTGATGATGGGGGAGGGAGATAGATGGGAGAGGGGCCTGGGATGCCATTGGAATCCCTCAGGGCTTCATCTGAGCTGTCTCTGCCCCCTTCTAGCATTCCCAGGTGAGTTTCAGGAGGCCCATGGCCCCTCCGTACTGGCCTCCACTGCCCAGAGCCTTCCAGCACCATGTCTTCCCCTTGGAGCATCTGGAAGCCCCAGACAGCACCCACCTTCTGTTCAGTAGAGAAGGAGATAGAGGCCTGCAGCAGGGTATTTTGTTGGATCTGACGCTCAGCAGAGGGGGAGAGCGAGGCCTGCAGCAGGGTGTTTTGTCGGATCTGACGCTCAGCAGAGGGGGAGACCGAGGCCTGCAGCAGGGTGTTTTGTCGGATGCTGCTCCCTGACCGGGGAGTGAGGGGGAACCCACCTAGAGGTGCCGGATGGGGTGCCTGGGCAGCGTGGCCTGCAGGCCCCTCAGCTCCTCACAGCCCCTGCCCCCAGCCTTCCCAGGCCCAGAGATCTCCTTGTTCCCCTAGTCCAGGGACAGAGGCTCAGATGTCATGCTTGACCCCACAGGTACAGGGTTAGGGGTGAAGGTGGCTCTCTCTTCATGTCTTCACCATGGCTTCTCTGCCTTCCTCCTGCTCCTGGTGGCTTATGTCCTGCCGCTCTTGATAGCCGACTGTGGTCTGTCCTGGGATGGTTATGATGCATATGTGCTGTTGTGAACCGTAACACTGAGGTCTGGTCTTACGTTGGTTTTGATTGTCCCTTCTGCTCCCTTTTCTTATTTTAATATTTTACCGTTTTCCATTTTAATGTATTTATTGTCTTTTTGGCTAAATATCTTTTCAGTTTTATTTTACTGTATATCTTTTCTGAGTGATTGCTTAGAGTTTCTGTAGATCCTGCTTTGTGACTTCAAGGGAAGTGTGGAAGTGGTGGAAGCACTTAGACCCTGCCTGTGAGTTGTCATGTATCGTGTCTACAAACATTAAAAATCTCACCAGATGATGGGGTGTGTGTGTGTGTGGTGTGTGTTTTTAGATAGAGTCTTGCTCTGTCACCCAAGCTGGAGTGCAATGGCATACTCTCGGCTCACTGCAACCTGCACCTCCTGGGTTCAAGCGATTCTCCTGCCTCAGCCTCCTGAGTTTCTTTTACTTTCCTTGAGGAGAAAAAACGGAAGTTCTGAGCAAATGCATGACAAGGGAGCTCTTGCTTTCCTCTCTTGGAGTCTAGGTGGCTGGTGTTAGTGGCGCGTGGAACTGATCACATACATACACTGGGTCTTGAGGCCATCTCCTCCTCTGTAAGTGGAAAGGTTGGTGAGAATGGAGGTGTGGTGTGATCTGACAGTGGCTGGTGGCCTCGTTCGTCCCTTTGCTGCTGGCCTGCCACGTCTCCAGCTCTTTTAGCGGAATGGCCTACCTTTGAAAGAGGAAGTGCAGCTGATGAGTCTCGTTCCCTGGGGCCACATTCCCACGTGGCGAAGGTGGGCAGCACTAGTTGTGCCTGTGCGTTCACCACTGTCCCCACCCTGCGTCATCCCTCGTGGCATACGCCCCTGCCTGGCCTCCCTGGGCACTGGAGGTGGCACTTCTTGTCTAGGTGTCTCCGGCCTGGTGAAGCTCCGTGGCTCCGGCCTGAGCGACAACCTGCAAGCACAGACTGGGCGCTGAGCCCGCCTGAGCTGTCAGGGCCGGAGAGCCAGCCGAGTGGCACACTCCCGAGAGCACAGCTGGCCGTGTGGTCAGGGCCTTGGTGGACACGCCGTCCGCCTGGCATGGGCATGGGGACACGAGGGGCAATGCCAGAGCATTCCCAGAGCAAATGCGTGGTCATCCCCCAACACCTCCTCCTTCGGAGTCCAGCTGCTGCCAAATGTCCCTTAAAACCCCAGGCGGGACTCCAGCAAGAGCCCCAGGAAGCTTGATGACGAGACTCCCGGCCTTGCCTCCCGGCACTTTCCCCCACTGTGGCAGGCCTGGGCTGGCCCTGACATTTGTACAGGCCCCTCAGTGACTCTAACCCTGGCCAGGTTTGGGGACCACAGGGGACTCTGGGGCCCTCTTTGCTTGGTGACTTGGAGTTCTGGCCTCGTACCCCCAAGACAGCAAAGGCCCTGGCCCTTCTGGTGTCGTTGCTCTCCTGGATCCCAAGCTTGCCTGTCCCCATGGGCCAGGGCAGGGCTATGTGCCACATAAGTCGCCGTTCCACGGAAGGGAAGACTAAGAAGTCATCTGCACCTGGGTCAAGTGGGTCTGTGCAAGTGGACGTCCTTCCTCTTGCTGTCTGCGTGGGTCACGTTGACCAGAGTTTATTAAGCCCAGGCCAGAGAAGGCTCACTCCCTAGGCTGGGAATGAGTTTGGTGTGGCTTCACACACACCGCACTCACACACAAACCACTCACACCTCACACACACACCGCACTCACACACAAACCACTCACACCTCACACACACACTGCACTCACACACACCGCACTCACACACACACCGCACTCACACCACACTCACACACCACACACACACACACCGCACTCACACACGCACCGCACTCACACACCTCACACCACACACACCACACTCACACACCACACACACCACACACACCGCACTCACACACACACCACACACACACCGCACTCACACACACACCACACACACACCGCACTCACACACACACACCACATTCACACACACACCGCACTCACACACACCGCACTCACACACCACACACACACTGCACTCACACACCACACTCACACACACACCGCACTCACCACAGTCACACCACACTCATACACACACCGCACTCACACACACCGCACTCACACACCGCACTCACACCGCACTCACACACACACCGCACTCACACACACCGCACTCACACACCGCACTCACACACACACCGCACTCACACACCGCACTCACACACCGCACTCACCACAGTCACACACACCGCACTCATACACACACCACACTCACACACACCGCACTCACACACCGCACTCACACACCGCACTTACACCGCACTCACACACACACCGCACTCACACACCTCACACACACCGCACACACCACACACATCACACTCACACACCGCACTCACACACCGCACTCACACACCACACTCACACACTGCACTCACACCGCACTCATACACACACCGCACTCACACACCACACTCACACACACTGCACTCACACACACACCGCACTCACACACCACACACACACCGTACTCACACACACCACACTCACACACCACACACACACACACCGCACTCACCGCACTCACCGCACTCACACACACACCGCACTCACACACCACACTCACACTACCGCACTCACACACCGCACTCACACCGCACTCACACACCGCACTCACACACACACCACACTCACACACCACACACACACCACACTCACACACCTCACACCGCACTCACACACACTGCACTCACACACCTCACACACACCGCACTCACACACACCGCACTCACACACTGCATTCACACACACCGCACTCACACACCGCACTTACACACCGCACTCACACGCACTCACACACACACCGCACTCACACCGCACTCACACACCGCACTCACACACACACCACACTCACACACCACACTCACACCACACTCACACACCTCACACACACCGCACTCACACACACCGCACTCACACACTTCACACACACCGCACTCACACACACCACACTCACACACCGCACTCACACACACCGCACTCACACACACCGCACTCACACGCACTCACACACACACCGCACTCACACCGCACTCACACACCGCACTCACACACACACACTCACACACCACACTCACACACCTCACACACACCGCACTCACACACACCGCACTCACACACCGCACTCACACACACCGCACTCACACACCGCACTCACACACACCGCACTCACACCCACTCACACACACACCGCACTCACACAAACACCCTCTACACGTGATGATAAGTGAGTGGCTGGAGCAAGCCGCAAGGAGCTTTTGAGTGCACACGAGCTGCTTCCGCTACCTCCAGGCCTCTGATGGCTGCGGCTGCAGACAGAGCCTGCCTCGCGGCGTGTAAGAGCAAGCAAGGATGACACAGGCACAGAGAGACGAGGCTGGGCTTCAGGAAGCAGGTCTGTGTGGGACGGAAGTGCTTAGAAAGTCATTTCTGGAAGGCCGACACCAGTCAGCACTCCCTGAGCGAAGGGACTTGGGGACCACGTGTGAATGCACTTCTTGTATCTCCTAGGAAATGCGCCCCGAGGATTTGCGACGTGGAAATGGAACGGGGCTCTGGAGTGCTGGGCGCCCTGTACCTCTAGCAGTACAGGTGGAAGTTTAGCTCAGCTCAGGGTTTGTGGTCCACAGGGGGGCCAGGGGGCTGGGTGGGTTGGGGAGAGGAGGCGGGAAGTGCTGAGGAGGAGGATCGCTTGAACCCAGAAGGTCAAGGCTTCAGTGAGCTGAGATTGCACCACTGCACTCCAGCCTGGGGTGACAGAGCAAGACCCTGTCTCAAAAAATAGAAATAACATAAAATTGAGGTGGGACAGGGCCTTCCGTGGTTTGAGCCTCCTGCCAGTGCCAGGGCTAAGGGAGGAAGCTCTTCAGCCTGGGTGTGAGCAGAGGGGAAGCAGGACCACTGAGGCTGCATCCCTGACAGCAGCCAGACATCAAAGATGGAGTTGGACAGGGACGGGATGGGAAGGGTCAGGGATGGAAGTGGCAGGAGGTGCTGGGCAGCTGGCCGCATGCTTCCTGGCTGACTGCAAACTGTCCTGGCCATGGCCTGAGACCCGCAGGGTCCCCAGGATCTAACAGGGAGAGGGGGCTTCACCGCCCCAGGTGCAGTGTCTCTGGCCCCACAGTGCTTTGTGGCTGCTGCTTTCTGGACCCTCAGATCCACCAGGAGGCTCGCTGGCCCCGCTGCAGGGGGCTCCATGGACAGAGCTGGAAGGTAAGAGAGAAAGGCAAACAGGACGCTGGGCTCGGAGACTCCATGCAGGATGACCGGCCCCTCCAACCTGCCTGAACCCTCCATGGCTCCCCACCGCTTTTGGGGTCCGATCCAACTCATCATGCTGGGGATAGCTGCTGCGGTGTCTGTCTGCCCCTCCTCTTCCCCACACCAGCCATGTGTCTTTAGAGGGTGACGCAGTCCTTCCCTGGGTGATTATCTTCAGAATATTTCGTGACTGTGGTAACAACTATGCAATAGATGGATCCCAGCCAGTGGGACTCAGGTCCACGTGGAGGGGGTGCTGCCATCCGGGGCGGGGAAGGGAAGGCAGAGTGTAGACGGTTAGCCCATTTAGAAGGCTGGCGTGGGCAGGATGACTGCGGGGCCTGGGGCGCTGGGAAAATAGGTGGGACAGGCAATTCCCCGTGGGGAGGGGCGTGTGGGGAGAGGCAGGGTGAGACGTGGAGAGCGGCAGTCAGAGGGGGAAAGGGAGTGGGCATTGCCCAGGTCGGGCCCTGTCCCTGCGCATCACACACATGCCCTGTGTGCACAACAGAACGGGTTCACGCCCAGGTCAGGGCAGAGGAGGGTCCTGCCCAGACCCAGGCACAGGTCCTCAGGCTGACCATGGGCTCCAGGCAGCGCCACCCCTGGGACCCCCCGCCTTCCCCTCCTCTTTGGCTGATGGTACAGGGCGTCCACCACCCTCTCAAGCCACAGGTGCCAGCATCACAGGCCGCCTGCCGGGCCCAAAGTTTCTGCCTGGGCGCTTGGCCACACTCTCCTTGGCCCCTCCTGGCGGCCCTGCTCACAGAGATGTGTCTGGGTGGGAGGCACAGACCCTCTAGGGGACAGGCTGCCTAGAACATCCCATGCCTGGCCCCCAGGCATCCCCATCCCTGCCTGGTGACAGACCCAGGAGCCTGTCACCAGCCTGAAGCCCACCAGCGCCGGATGAGGCCCTGCTGGGTGGGCGGCCCTGCCGGGGTGAGGAGGGCCCTTCTGAGGACCCCTGAAAAGTTCTCCCGACTTCAGTGACTCTGGAGGCTCCTCTGCCTGCTGCAGGCACTGCTCTGTGTTGGGGTCCTGTCCCCTCCTGGTCCTACTGAGCACACATGGGTACACATACCACACACACCACACACACACCACCTACCACACACACCCCACATACCACACACCACACAAACCACACCCTCCACCACACACACACACCACCCACCACACACAAACCACACTACACACCCCCACACCCCACATACCACACACCACACACAAACCACACCACACACTACATACATACACCACCCACCACACGCTCCACACACCACACACACCACACAGGCACAACATATACCACCCACCACACACACATCACCCACCACACATACACACACACACCATCTACCACACACACATCACCAACCATCCACACACCATACCCCACACACCACAAACACCACCCACACACACACACCCAACACAGCCCCCACACACCACACACACATATCATCCACCACATACACATCCCACACCCCACACACCCATATCACATGCCACACACACCCCACATCCCACACATCACACACCCTACACACCATACACATCACCCACCACACATACCACACACATCCACACACCACACACACATCACATACCACACACACATACACACCCCACACACCACACATACATACCACACACACCCCACACACCACCTACCAAACATACACACCACACAAGCACACACATACTGCACATCAGACACATACCACACACCACACACACATCACCCACCACACACACACCCAACACACCCCCTGCACACTGCATACATACACACCACCCATCACACATACCACACACACACCACCCACACCAAGCACACACACCTCACACACCACCCACCACACACACATACCACACAGGCACACACATACTGCACTTCACACAGGCACACACACAACACATACCACATACATCCCCACACCCTACACACTGCACACCACCCACACACACCCCCCCACACACACCCCACACACCACACACCACGTACCCCACACTCCACACAGGCGCATACACCACACATCACACAGGCACACACACCACGCAGGGACACCACACACACCCTACAGACCACACATACACCACACACACCCTGCACACCACACATACACCACACACACCACACAGGTGCACACACACACCACACGGGTACATATACCACACACCACACACACACCACCTAGGCACACACACGCCACACCACACCCAGGCACACACCACACATACAGTACACACCACACAGGTACACACACCATACACACACTACACCAGCACACACACCACACACACTCCACACACCGCACAGGCTCACGCACACACACACTCCAGCACCTTCCCGCGTCCCCTCTGCCATGCCTTCTGGGGTCTGTCCCACCCTTGCAGTCTCCACAAGTCCTGAGGGAGGCGGGAAGGCAGGCGGTGGCTCGGGCTCTAGGGGGACCGAGTGTGAGGGACAGGTAGGTGACAACCAGCTCCAGGGCTGTGCAGGCAGCGAGTTCAAGAACTGGGCTAGGAGCCAGTGAGGGAGTGGCAGGGTGGGCGCCAGGCAATGTGGGGGACGCGGGGGAGCGCAGACACGCCTCCAGTAGAAGTTGGTGGCCGGGGTAGCTGTGAGGAGCTGGGGTGGGGGACGCGGGGGAGGCAGACACGCCTCCAGTAGAAGTTGGTGGCCGGGGTAGCTGTGAGCAGCTAGGGAGCCCCATCCTGTCCAGTGGAGGGAGAGGGAGATACAGCCAATGAGGGGTGCATGGCGGGTTCAGGGCACAAGGCCAGTGGCAGCAGAGGCTGTGCTGATGGCCCTGATCTCAGGGGGGCAGGGAGGGTGGGGGCCGGGCTGCGGGGGAAATGGGGTGAATTTGGGGAGCGCAGAGCCACACGGGAACAGGGTGGACAGCCTTGGAGGTGTGTGCCTTCATGGGGACTCATGGGAACAGCAGTGTGGGTGCATGGAGACGGCTCTGCAAGGAAACGTGTGAGGTGTGTGGTGTGTGTGCACTGTGTATAAGGTGTGTGAGGTGTGTGGTGTGTGTGTGAAATGTGTGAGGTATGCAGTATGTGTGTGAAGTAGGTAGTGTGGGATGTGTGTGTGTAGTGTATGGTTGTGTGAGGTATGTGGTGTGTGTGTGAGGTATGTATTGTGTATGTGTGATATATACTGTGTGATGTGTGTATGTGTTGTTTGTATGAGGGATGTGGAGTGTATGTGGCGTGTGTGTGTGAGGTAGGTGTGTGTTGTGTATATGTGAGCTATGTAGTGTGTGGTGTGGGGGCGGTGTATGTGGTGTATGTTATGTGTGAGATGAGATGTAGTGTGTGATTGTGTGTGGTGTGTATGGGAGGTATGTGGGTGTGTGTGTGGTGTGTGCTGTGTGTGAGGTATATAGTGCGTGATATCTGTGTGTGAGGTATATAGTGCGTGATATCTGTGTGTGAGGTATGTGAGGTATGTGGTGTGTAGTGTGCGATGGGTATGCAGTGTGTGAAGTATGTGGTGTGTGATGTGTGTGATATGTGGTGTGTGTGTGATATGTGGTGCCTTTGTGTGGTATATGGTGTGTAGTATGAGGTGTGTAGTATATATGTGTGGTGTGTGATGTGTGTGGTGTGTGTGTGATACATGGTGTATGTCTGGTATATGGTGTGTGTGAGGTGTGTAGTGTGTGTGATGTGTGTGGTGTATGATGTGTGTTGTGAGGCGTGTGGTGTGTGTGTGATGTGATGTGGGTGTGTAGTGTGTGGGTGATATGTGATGTGTGTGTGTGACATGGTGTGATGCGTGGTGTGTGGTGTGTGCTGTATGTGGTGTTTGGTGTGTATGTGGTGAGTGCGGGGCGTGTGTGGTGTGGTGTTGGTGTGGTGTGGTGTGTGTGTGGACTGTGGCCCCCATCCCCATCCCTGAGGAAGGACTCAGACCCCAGTCCCTGCGTATTTAGTCTCCAGTTTCTGGGTGCCAAGCTCAGGCTAAGGGGATTTCCCACGGGCTGGACATCTGGGCTTCGGCCCTGAAATAAGAGTTTTGAGAATGAAGAGTGCAGCGTTGGAACCCTCACCTGTCTTTTAATGAAGGGAGTTGGCTAAGAAGAAATGCCAGGTACTTCCGCGGGCCATCCTGAGGTCAGGATGTGGTCGGTGTGTGTCTGGCCCTGAACAGTCAGACCTGCTGGTGGCCAGAGCTCTGGAAAGCGCGGGACCCCTCTAGTGTCCTAGGCCTTCTGTTTTCCTTCCTGCTCCAGGGGGCGGGACTGGCACATTCAAGGAAGCTTTCAAGAGGGGTTAAAAAGAAGGGGTGTGCTCCAGTCTGTCAGCCTGACGTCCTTCACGGGACCACAGACCGGGAACTGAGGTTCCCTGCGAGGGGTGGACGCTGCCTTCTCTGAACGTCCCCACCTTGAAGGCAAGAGCGCCCAGAGGTGTTCACTTTTGGTGTTGGCCTTTGAGCTGGGGCCTGCAGCTGTTTCTCTGAATTCCTTCTACTTTGTTTCCTTGTGCTCTTGCCTGGGAAGAATTAAATGAGAATGCAAAGCCCAGAACCTGGCGGAGATGGGATGCCCCAGGCTGGAGTGGGCAGGGTTGCGCTGTCAACCCACTCTCAGCACAAACGCTGCCCGTTCTTCACCTCTCCGCGCTTGCTGCCAGAGCGTGTCAAAGACCCCGAAGAATGAAATGACTTCGGAAGAGGAGGCCACACACCCGTGAAACCAGCTGGATCTGCAGCGGAACATTCTTTACGTGTTTTGGGACATTTCAAAGAATGATGGCGTGCTGCCTTTGTGATGTGGGATCTGAAGATTCCATCAAAGAAAGTGTGTCCTTTGTGTGAAAGTTGTGATTCTTGGCATCTTCGTGGTTTTGGGTCCTGAAAAAATAACACAGGGGCCCTCCCTTGTGGCCTCTGCAACCATGGGAATGTGGGTTTTGGAAGCGGCATTTCAGGCACGTCCAAGTAGGAAATCAGAAGAGGCCTCAGGACTCTGATGTGGGTGGAAGTAACAGCAGGGAGGTCAAGGATGCCTCATTGGGGATCCTCCAGCACCCCACTGTGGTTTCTCCTGGGGGTCGCTTGGACATACTGTTGGAGGGCTTTCGTCCCCAACTTTCTATTGGCAGGTCATTTTTCAGAGACAACCCGAAATGCAGCCCTGTGGTTCTGCCTGTTGAGAACTCAGCCCTGAGACTCCAGGGGCAACAAAGAGTCTGAGAAGACCGTAATTTGCAGAAGAATCTCAGGGCAATGGCGGCAGGGCAGGGGTCAGAGCTAGCTGGGACCAGGGTGGGCTGGGCACACCGTCGTGGTGGCTGGTGGTCACAGCTCATGGAAGTCCACCAGGGTGCGTCGCTTTGGGCCTACAATGGCAGGGTTCTAGTAGCGTGGTCTCCAAGCTTGTGTGAAACCCATCCTTTAACAATCAAAAGAGTTTGCGTGCACACTCCCGATACATGTACACACATTGAATTCTTTTTTTTTTTTGAGACGGAGTTTCACTGTGTCACGCGGGCTGGAGTGCAGTGATGCCATCTCAGCTCACTGCCACCTCTGCCTCCCGGGGTCAAGTGGTTCTCCTGCCTCAGCCTCCTGAGTAGCTGGAGTTACAGGCACACACCACCACGCCCAGCTAATTGGTATATTTTTAGTAGAGACGGGGGTTTCACCATGTTGACCAGGCTGGTTTCAAACTCCTGACCTCAGGTGATCCACCCGCCTCAGCCTCCCAAAGTGCTGGGATCACAGGCGTGAGCCACCATGCCCAGCCTGACACATTGATTTTTTAACACTTGTCAAATGGACTAGCTAATGGTGAAATATTACATAGATGGTAGAATATAGGCATCTTAAATACTTTTAAAGATGAGATTTTGAAAGAAGGACAAGTATTAATATTTTCCTCCTGCACCTCCCTGGGGCCTGTGATCCTCCCTTTTGTTTTTGACCCCGGGGCTAGAGTTAGAAGACATGAAAGAGTTTAGCCTCACTGTAAGGACAGGCTTGTTTTTTGTAATTATTGTTAATTTTGGGTCATGGACCTTTAACTTTTTATCATGCATTTTTTCCAATCAAGAACTTGAGAGGGAGCCGTACCGTGGCAGGCCCGTCTGACCTGTAAACCTTCTTCCCTCCTCCGACCCGCTGTCCCTCACCCCTCCTCTTCCTGGATTCTTTTAAAGCAACCCCTGACCTTATTTCATCCGAAAAATACTTCAGTGGGTAGCTGTACAGAATAGGGACTCTTCCAAAAACATAACTGTACTACCCTTATCACACCTAAAAAATGAACCACGAATTCTTTGTGATAATCGCTAGCTAGCAGTGCTGAAATTTCCCTGGTTGTCTCCTGTCTTTTCAGAGTTGGTTTGTTTGAGCACAAAGTCCAAGGCTCGCTGTGACTCTGAAGTCCCTCTGGAATGCCGAGAGCTTCCATGCCCCTCCCCCATCATTCTCATGTATCTGTTGAAGAAACCTGGTCCTTTGTCCTGTAGAACTTCCGACACTCTGGATTCTGCTGGCCGTCTCTGTAGTGTCGTCTACCATGTTCCTCTGTCCCCCAAATCCTGTGGCTCTGACGATGATGGTGAGGTGGTGGAGATGCCCTCACAGTTGGGCCACCCTCCCATCAGGAAACACATCATGTCAGTTGCTCCCTCTGGAGTCCTTGCGAGTCAGGCTTCTTGAGTCAGGACCACCACTGTCAAGGTTGCCACCACCTCCTCCTGACACACACCGCCAGGCTCCACGCTCATGGCCTGGCCTGGCATCTCACCAGGCTTTTCTTTGCTCTGTCGCCCAGGCTGGAGTGCAGTGGCCGGATCTCAGCTCACTGCAAGCTCTGCCTCCAGGGTTTACACCATTCTCCTGCCTCAGCCTCCCAAGTAGCTGGGACTACAGGTGCCCGCCACCTTGCCCGGCTAGTTTTTTGTATTTTTTAGTAGAGATGGGGTTTCACCGTGTTAGCCAGGATGGTCTCGATCTCCTGACCTCGTGATCCGCCCGTCTTGGCCTCCCAAAGTGCTGGGATTACAGGCTTGAGCCACCGTGCTCAGCCTCACCAGGCTTGTCAATGGACTAGAGTGTGGGGCTGCTCTGCCTGTGGAAAGGGGTGTCCTGCTGCCGGGCACAGGCCCAGAGAGGAAGTGCCAGAAGCTGGGCATGGGAGGCTGGTCCTTGAAGGAGTATGTGGGGGCCACTGGGTTGAATACAACCCGCTGCAGCCCTGTGACCTAGAGTGAGTCCCTGTGTGACCGGGTGGGAGGACATCAAGACACAGACTGAGGACAGGGACTTCCCTGGGCTCTCGGCTGGCCCAGTCATCACCAACAGGACCTCGCAGGCCCTTCCCCTCCACGGGCCCCAAGCCCCACCTGTAAGAAGGGGCAGCCCAGCTTGTTTCAGTGAATCCAAGAGAAACACTAGTTTTTGTCCTAGAGGAGAGGCCTGGCATGTCCCTTCGCACTAGTGATCTGGGAGGGAGTGAAGGAGTGGAGCTGATGCCGGAGACCCCACGAAACTACCTTCTTTACCCCGGTACCTAGAAAGGGCCTGGCTCCCACCACCCTTGGTGAACCGAGAACAGCCACTCAAGAGCATTTTGCAAGGCTTCATTATTTTCTGGAATCCCGACTGAGAAAAAGCTGGCTGAAGGAATGATCTGGAGAAAAGAGTTGTAGGAAGTGAGAGAGTGTGTGCGTCTGCCTAGAAAATGAATTTACTCTGAAAAATGGGCCGTGGGCCAGAAATAGCAGCTCTCCTGCCCTGGCCACTCCTGTCAGGAGGACAATCTGGTATGTCCTTTCACTCTTAGGGCACCTTTGGCTGCTAGGACTGGTGGGGACCCCTCTACAGGAGGTCGTCATCCCTCTGGGCTCACCACTGGGCACAGAGCTCCCATGGGCAGGTGGAGTGGACACGGTGGCTCTGCTTTAGGACTTGGGGTCCTGATCAGCTGGCAATGCCCCGTAGTGAAGTCCACCCCTCAGTGAAAGCCAAAAGCACTGGTTGACAGGCAGGCCTGGCTACGGGAGCTGTAGTCATCACACGCCCAGTAAATCACGCTCCTGGCACCTCCAGGCAGAGTGGCGATTTGTCAAAGCAAATGCAAGCAAATACCCACCCACTGCCGGCCTGGCAGGCTGCCCTGGGTCCAATCAAGAGTCAGAGAGCTGGGGAGAGCCTGGACACACTGATGGCTCTGAGAGCCCCGGGCACAGACTGCCCAGGGCAGGTCGCCCCTGCCTTGGGCGGGGACTCAGGCAGCTGGGAACCCACAAAACCAGATTTGTTCAGAAAATGGCCAAGCCCTTGGCCTCATTATTCTCCTTTCTTTTAAGTTAAAAGACTATTTTTAGAGCAGTTTTCATTTTACCGATATATTGATCAGAGAGTACAGAGCTTCCTATATTGTCTCCCGCTCCCCATAGCGGGCAGAGCCACCAGCCAGGCGCCATCCCTTACGAACTGTTTCAGCAAAATGTCCCTGGAGAGCAAAGTTCTTTCTGTACAGAAAACGTGCGGTCCCCGCAGAGGGAAGTGCTGGGGGTTCACACACTGAAGGGGGCACCCCTTCCTTCCCCGTCCAAGGCGGGTGCATGTGGGCTGGGAGCTGCATCCCTCCCAGAGATGGGGAGGGTGGCAGTTGCCCCCTGACCCCACCGTGGAGTAGCCCCCGGAGGCGTGGCCATGCAGGGCCCACAGGGGCTCTGTTCAGTCGGCCGCTGGGCAAGGCAGGACCGAAGGCCTAGTGGGGTCAGCAGGTCCTGGAGGGCAGGCGAGGTCTCAGGCCTGGCTGGTGCCCCACCCTGCTGCACACAGCCCTGCCTCCAGAGCACAGGGAACCCCCGGGAGCAGTGTGAGGCTGAGCTGGAGACGGAAGTGCCGCAGCCCCGCAGGGCGGAGAACACAACCATCACTAACCCAGTGTTTCCAGGCTTCAGCCATCTTTTTTTTTCCTTTTCTTTTCTTTTTCTTTTCTTTTTTTTTTTTTTTTTTTTTGAGACAGAGTCTCACTCTGTTGGTCGGGCTGGAGTTCAGTGGCGTGATCTCAGCTCACTGCACCCTCCGCCTCCCGGGTTCAAGTGATTCTCCTGCCTCAGCCTCCCAAGTAGCTGGGATTACAAGCACCCACCACTACGCCTGGCTAATTTTTATATTTTTAGTAGAGACAGGGTTTCGCCATGTTGGCCAGGCTGGTCTTGGACTCCTGACCTTGTGATCTGCCCACCTCGGCCTCCCAAAGTGCTGGGATTACAGGTGTGAGCCACTGCACCGGGCCTTCAGCCATCTTTAAAATGCTTTTTTCCCCCTCTTTTGATTCAGGGTCTTAATGAAAGTCCAGGCAGTCCAAGGACGATTAAATATTTAAACAGCAGCTTCCCTTTAAAGATCAGCCCAGAGTGTGGGGTGTGAGACGGCCAGGCCCAGAGTGTGGGATGGATGCCCTTGCTGGCGGGGGCACAGACTCATGGGGGAAGGGACAGGTTAGGACTGGGGGCGGGCAAGGGGGCCCAGGAGGGTTCCCACTCTGCAGGTGGCTGGCCTCTCTCTAAGAGCTGGCTCTACACTTGCCTCCACCCCAGGGAAGGAAATGACCGCCGAAAGGGGTGCAGCATGGGGGCAGGAGGCGCTGTGGGCCGTGGGCAGTGCTGGGAGATGAAACCAACAGTGGTGATTGCCCCAGAAAGAACTCGGCGCTGCTAAGGCAATGGCGGCCAAAGGAGGCCCCTGACCCGTGAGGAGCGGCCACTGCCTCCAGCCCGGGCCTCCCTCACCTGCGTTTCCCGGTGACTCCGCAGCCCCCTCTGGAGTCTCTCCCCCTGCCCCGCACCCGTAGGGAGACCCTGGGAAATTGGGCTGGTTATAATTGCAAAAAATAAACTGTCAGTAGCCACAAGATCTTATAAACGTAAAAGTAATCTGAAAACCTTATACTTTAGTTAGAGAAAGGGCGTTTGAATATTTCCTGTTTAAGACACAGACCCCCTGAGAAGATACATCAAGGAATTGGGCTGGGTGTGGTGGCTCACACCTATTATCCCAGCACTTTGGGAGGCTGAGGTGGGTGAACCCAGGAGTTTGAGACCAGCTTGGGCAACATTGCGAGACTCCGTCTCTACAAAAAATTTAAAAGAGCAAAAAACCCCAAAATTAGTCAGGTGTGATGGCGTACTTTAATTTCAGGATGGTGGCCTTCCCTAGAGACGAGCTTTCTTACTCTCCTCTGTCTCGGATGCTTTGGTTGAAGGAAATAAAACAAAGCCAATCTGAAGAAAGCAAACCAGAGCCGACTCTGCCCGCTCTCTGCAGGCCGCACAGCTGCGTCCCCCGGCATCACCTGCTCCTCGGAGGCCGGGCCAGGGCTGATGCACCCAGGCCCGGTGGCCGCCCTGTCCACTGAGGCTGAGCAGGGGCGTCAGGGAGGAAAAGGCCCCTCCACAGACCCCACAATGGCCACCCCAGCCACGGGCCTGGTCTTCCTGCCGACTCTCACCTCGCATGGTCAGCAACCAAGCTGTCCATCGTGTGGCCTCGATCCGTGTGGCGTCTTCCAGCCACAGTGGTGGAAAAGACCCAGCTCCGAGAACCCGGCGCTTGCCACGGCTGCCTTCCTGGGTGCCCACCCCACCTCCAGTGCCCGGGCAGCCTCTGCCTAGGAATCCCCGAGTGCCCCCGCTCCATCCCTTCTGGATTTCAGAGTGACGCTGACCGTGTTCAGGGCTCTGGGCTTCCCATGCTTCTATCTGCCCCACCATCTCCTGCCCGTTGACCCCAATCCCTGGTCTGCGGGCAGCACAGCCAGGGCGCCAACCCCAGATGGAGCCGCAGGGAGATGAGAGTCCATAGTGGTGGAGGTGGAGGGCCACGCTATGCTTGGAGGCTGTGTGTGGGGGGGGGACCCACCCTGGCTGGGCAGCATCTCGTGGAGCACCCCCTCGACGCCCCTCCTCCCAGAGTCAAGCTGGGCTCCCCCAGGCCCAGGAGACCAGGAGAAGCCTGAGAGGCCTGGGGACAGTGCAGCCAGTGCTGCCCACACCACAACCTTGGATCCCGGCTTCTGGAACTGAGAGGCGCCAAATGCCAGGTGTTGAAGCTGCACAGTGGTGGCCACTTGGTTCTGTCTGTCCCAGGAAAATGAGTCCAGCGCTCTCCCTGAACTCCTTCATCCCGAACTTCTTTCCAGAGCCCTCAGCCCTAATGGGTGGTCCCTTAGGGTCCCCAGCCTTCAGACTCTTAAATTCCTGGTGGAAACCCACAGGCAATAGGGCCAGGCCCAGGCACTCAGCCCTGTGCTGCTCCCACAGTGGGGCTCAGCTAACAGCCAGGGGCAGGTGCGGGGAGAATTCCAGGGGGCTGGGAGACCGGTGGGAAAATTGCCGCTGGTGGAGGGGCCGACAGGGAAACGCTGTCCATGCCTCTGTCTGGGGACTGTCAGCTCCAGGGCTTTGAGCCTCGCCAGCCTTTGTCCCCATGGCTTGGAAGGTGCTGCTTGTCCTCCAGGGAGCTCAGGCCTCGGCATCATGAGGACACCACAACCTGGAAGCACTCCATGCCATGCTGAGCTGCCCACGATCCAGACCCTAAGAGGGACCGTCAGCAGGCGGCATCCTGGCTCTTGGGGGTCCACACAGGCCTGTGGTAGCCGTGTGAGTGTCAGCTCCTGCATAGAGCCCTGCCTGACTTCCCAGTAAGAGGGTGCTGCCTCCTGGGGACTCTCAGCCAGACGGGGACCACTGGATGGGGTGGCCACGCTGGCCCCATTGCTCTGGCAGGGATGTGGCATGGTGCCAGCGCTGCCCAGCCACTTCCTCCAGGAGGCTGGGTGCCTCCCTCTGTGGAGGCCGTGGGCTCCCCCACTGCTGTGCTGCTGACCCAGCCCCTCGCTCACCCTCATTCTTCCACAGGGGAGGCCAGGACCAGAGGCCCCGGCTCCAGAGTGGTGGGCAGGAAAGAGGGAGAGGGCTGAGGGTCTGCAGGGTGGGCACGGGGAGTCGAGCCAGGTGTGCGTGCAGGTGCCGAACCTGCCGGCCCCGCCCCGTCCACAGGAGGAGGCCATGAGAACCATCAAGAAGTTCATGGACTCAGGAGGATGTCGTCAGCAGCGCTGAGGTCTTGGAATGTGGGCTCGGACCTTGTGTTTGGTGGCGTCCTGTAAGTATTCGGCTCGCTCAAGCTAACTGCCCGGCTGGGATCACCGCTCTAGGAGGATTCAGAGTTCAGACGAGTGGCCCAGGGGCCGGTCAGTGCTGTGCCCCTCGCCCCCTGTGGGCAGGGGAGGAGCCTGGGGACTTGGCCAGCTCTGGAGGAGCCCTGAGGCCAGACCCTGTGGCGGGCACCATGGCTTGGGGAGGTGCCTGGAGGGCTGGAGCCCGCCTGGGGGGCCTTGGTCAGTCAGGGCTGCAGAAGCAGAGAAATGCGGGGTGCACGTGCTTGTTGGTACTCACCCACTGCCCTGCATGTGGCAAATGAGGGAGAGAGGCAAGGCACCTTTCCAGGGGTGCATGGGAGGCTGCAGTCAAAGGTCCTGCACACACACATGCGTGCTCACATCTGTAGTGCAGACATTGACCCTCAAAGATCCCCAAGCTCGTGTGAGGCTGGTGCAGGTGTGGGGCAGACGCTGGGGCGGTGTGGGCTCCTCCTTCTCCTCCTCGATGCGCTTGACGGGGTGGGGGGTGGCCCCTCCCCTTGCCCTGGGAGCTCCGGCACCCTCCCCACTCTCCCTGTGGCCCCAGTAGACAGAGCCCTGGCCCCTGCCTCGGGCCAGGGTTGGCAGAGGCTGCCTCCTCCAACTGGAGGCAGATGGCAGGAAATTGGGGTTGCGGGCTGGCCATGTCCCCCAACCCCTACACAGCCCAGCTCTCCTCCTGCTCTGCCTGGATGTTCTCCAGGCTGGGGTGGAGGTGCTCCAGGACCCCCCACAGCCTGGGGCCACACACCCCTGGAGCCATCCCTATCTCTGTCTGCGCCCTGGCCTCTTTCCTGCCAGGACCCTGACTGAGTCAATAGGCTTGACTCTCATAAACTGACCAACAAGATGGAGACCACACTTGGAGTGGAGGATGAGGCTGTCTTAAGCCCTCACCCCCTGCACGGGTCAGCCCGTGGCCAGCGTCCTGGGCAGAGCCTCCTCTTCTTGCCCCACACTCTTCCCACCCTGAGAGGGGCTTGGTCTGGGTGGGTCTCCTGGGACCCCCGATGTGCAGGGCCGGGGGAGTGTTCGTAATCCTCCCAGGACACATGTGTCTGCATTTAAGGGTGTGCCTGACGTTAAAGGAAATTTATTCAATGACCTTCGCTAAAGACTGGAAGGGGACTGACTACTCAGGACCAGTGCGGTGGGTGCTGGGACCAGGGCAGTGGGATTTCGAGGTGGTGGAGAGAGACTGGGCTCCACTCTGAATACAGCCCCAGCGAATGGGAGGTGATGGCCCAGGAGCCGAGTGGGTCCGCGGATGGAACTAAGAAGAAACAGCAGGGGTGGGGGGATTCTGGCTCAACTGGCCTAACAAGATTCTGGCTGAGGGGAGGCGGGGTGATCAATCATCAGCTGGGTGCCGGAGAATGAGCAGGTTGTTCTGATGAGGATGATCAGATGTGGGGTGGGGCAGTTCTGGCTGAAGTCACTTAGCAGTGTTCTTGCTAAAACTGGATTTTGCAGGGAAGTGTGCAAGTGGTCTAGAAGGTTCAAGGGCCTCATAAAGTTTGGCCAAGCAAGGAGTCTTGTCACTGAGAGTTAGAATTGAGGGCAGGTGGCTAAATAGTGTCTTGTGGATTCTCTCCAGCTTTTGCAGCCCTTCTCTCCACATCCTGCTCTGGGCAGCCCCTTTCCTGCAGCCATGACCCAGATTCCTGAAGAGGGGATGGCTGTACGGGGGGCCTGGATGCTGGGTGCTGGCCACAGGGGCGGGAGACACCAGGAGAGGCCTGGCCAGAGAGCCGCTGGGACCCAGGTCAGGTCAGGACCCAGTGTGTAGTGGAGCTTGGGCTCATGAGGTCAGAGCTGGAACCACTGCACTCTGTCTCCCAGGGCCAGGGCTCCCGGAGGACATGCAGTGTCTGCTGTTCCCTGGGGTGCCCCAGTCCTCCGCGTGGCACTCTGTGTGTTGGCGGGCCCACTGCTAGCTGCTCATCCTGGCTTGGGAGCAGCACGGCCTGAGCAAGGGAGCCTGCCCAGGACCGGCGCCTGTGAGGCAGGGCTGGTCGCTGGGTCTGGGTCCCCGAGGACTGATTCCTGCTGAATGCTTCAACCGCCAAGGGTGGATCCCTCTCCTCCCAGCCCGAGGCTGTTTCAGGAAGAAAAGGTCAGGCCCCGGCAGGTTTCCCTGCCCAAGGGGAGAGTCCGAGGAGGGGCAGACTCGGCAGGGGGAGCAGGGGACCACTTTCAGTGAGTTTGTGTTCAGAACTCACTCCAGGGCCCTTTTCTTTTGGGGCCAGGCAGGCAGCACCGTGTGGGACATTGTTAGCAAGGAGAGGAGGGGCCCGGGAGAGCTCACAGGGCGTTTGGGGAGCTCCGTAGGCAGACAGGTCCTGAGGACTTTTGGAAAGGGTAGAACAAGGTCCCAGGCAGGTTTGTGGTAGTTGCAAGGGAGGGAGGAGGTGGCCTCCCTGAGCGTAGATGTCTGGATGCATGCCCTAGACCCAGGAGCAGAGGCGGAGAAGGGAAGGGCGGGGGCCCAGGAACCACACTTGGCAGGGTGGAGGGGGCAGGGGAAGCCACTTGCTGGGGAAACTTCACCGGAAGACCTGGGCTGAGGACACGCGAGTGTGGAAGAAATGGCGCCTCCCACGTGCCAGATGCTGCCCACTGCCTGCACAGGGTTCCCCAGGGGGAGCTTGGAGTTCACAGAGGAAATGCGAGACCCCCACGTGGACAGGGTGGAAAGGGCTTTCTTCAAAGCCAGGATCGTGTCCCCATATTAGCGTCCCAGCTACGTGTTGGGAGCGCTTGTTGCCAGGAGGCTCCCCAGTCCCGCAGCAGCCCCTCGGCGGCTGCCCTCCAAGGAAGGGTCCTCACAGACACTCTGAAGGCTCCACAGCACATGGGCCAGGGGCCGGACCTACCCCCGGGGCAGCAGGACTGAGCGTGAGCCCAGCCTGGGACACAGCCCCTCTGACTGCGGCCTTGCTGGGGGCCTTCTTGGAGTGGGCAGACCTAGAACCAGGCCTGGGGGTGGGGGCGTGCCTAGATGTGCGTTGGGGGGTCTGAGCCCTTAGTTAGGACTGGGGGCCCTCCTTTCCACTTCCTTCAGTCCCTGGGGTCTGGGGTCCTAGCCACGCGTGGGGCCTCCTCGCTGGGATTGGAGAGCTCCTGACAGCTGGGGCTGGGGGCTGGTCCCAGCATCGTTACTTTTCCCCCAGGAGGACTCGGACACAGGGTCGCCTTTCCTTCCCATCACACAGAGGGTGGCATCCCCGGATGGGAACTCTGATTATCACCAAACCAAAAGATGGGGAAACCGACAGAGAAGGGGCCGCAAGCAGCTATGGCAGGGCGGTGTGTGGAAGCAGATGGGATGGGCAGACAGAGGTGGGGGCCGGCATCGCTGCCTTCTTGCCCCTCCCAGAGGACCCCAGGCCCCCAGCTCGGGCGCCCCACCCAGGCTGGTAACACCTGCATCTGCTGTGTGGCACCGGGAGATGAATCACTTGCTTTTCAAATTAGAATCTTCCTTGATGTCAGAAATGTTTCTTCTTTACAAGGAAATGGAGGTGAAATTTTTATATGGGAAGGGTAGCTCCCTTGGTGAACTGCAGGGCAGCGGAGGGCGGGTTCTGGGAGCCGAGTGCAGCCCGAGGTGCAGCTTTCAGGCTGGGAGGAAGCAGCTGCTTCCGGCTCCTCAGGACACGAGATGGGGACAGTGTGTGCTTGGCGGGTGGGAGTGACGCTGCCCACCTGCGGGCGTCTCCTGGGGAACGGGGCATGTGGGCTGTCTGGCAATATGGAGCCCAGAGCTGATAGGAGGCTGTGCCGTCAGGCTGCATTTGACCATTTATGGAGCCAGGCCGCGAGGAGGCCCTGAATTAGAAAGGCATCCAGACCCAGGCTGCAGCCTCAGGCCGGCACCGTCCCCTGCATGGCCCCGGCGCCCCAGCTTGGTGTTATCAGCACACAGAGGTTGAGGCTGTGGCTCCGTCTGGGCTGTTAGCACAGAGAAAAAATACCCAAATACTTGGTAAAGGGCGGGCTTCCTGGCCCCATGGCTGCACGGGTGGGCTGGCTTCCTGTGTTTGCTAAGACTTCTTTGAGGCAGTCCCACGGTACAGTCCACTCTGGGTCCCGGCCCTGCACTGGGCACTGTGCTGAGCACCTCTGTGGCTTCCGTAATCTAATTTTCACTGCACTCGGAGGCAGGCGCCAGGCTTCACTTTAAAGATGGGGAAGCTGAGTCTCAGGGAAGTGGGGCCTGTGCCAGGGTCTTAGCAGGACTTCTGGGGTTGCTAGGACCCCCACAGGGCTGGGCAGGGGGTCTTCACGCCAGGCCCCCCTTTCCCATAGTCCCCCCAGCACCACCCAACATGTGGTCTCCGGTCATCTCGCACTGTCTCCACCCCTCCCTCCGCTTCTCTGCTGGGGTTGTCCCTGTCACCTTGCCCTAGACCCTCCTTTGTTCTTACAGTCCCAGACGGAGGGCCCTGTGTACCTTGGAGCACACTCTGTGGCCTCTGGCTCTCCCTCCTAAGTCCACCTCCCCGGCCAACTGGGCTGTGTGGTCACTGTCCTCAAGGCCTTGTGTGCCATGAGGGCTCAGAGCCCCGCGCCTCAGCACAGGAAGTGCCACCCAGGCAGCCAACATCTGCTCAGCGGGCAGACGGCCTTGCCCACTCGGCTTTGCTCCCGGGAGCCTCTTGGAGAGGAAGCCGCAGGGAGACGATAGCCCCGGGCAGCCCTAGCTTGCCAGCTCCTCATCCAAGGTCCTCCTTCTGGTGTGGGGTTACAGTCTGTTCAAAGCACATGCCCAGAATAACATTTTTGAAAGTCTTTAAAAATGGGGTACAGCTGACATACCATGAAAGACACAAATCCTGTCTCGTGCTCAGGTCTTCTTTGCATGTCTACACCTGTGTCACCACCATGCGTGTCAGTGAGTCCCCCCAGGAGCACGCCCAGCACCACAGGGAGCCCCTGGTCCCCCCCAGGGACTCCCCTGAGTCATAACCCCGTGGCGACCTCTCCTCTGATCTCCGACTTCCCAGCCTGAGGGGATCTGGGGGACTGTGTTCTGCTGCTGGGGTGCACAGGCCCTTTCTGTTCTTGGCTGTGCAGGAAGGGAGGGGGACACCACGGGGTGTCCCTTCCACCGAGGGCGCCGGTGAGTCCAGGCTGTCTTTCTGTGGTTTTCATGCTGGCTCCGGTGGGACCTGCGCGCAGCTCTGCGGCCCCTGGGGGCCGTGTGAAGCTTTGCTGCTATTTCCCATTGGGTGGGGGTGCCAGTCACCCCCCCCCCCGCAGCCGTGGGGACTCCCAAGACCTTTGTCATCAACCTTGCCATCTCAGCCCACCTGGCAGGGGCAGAATAACGTTTGCAGGAAAGTTACAGACTTCCCGTCTGCTCAACTCTGCAGAAGAGGAGTTTGGTGGGGAGTTTTTCTAGAGTTTTCCCTCGGTCCGGGGCACAGCGTCACTGAAATGCCAGAGCAATCAGGGGCCAGCCCTCAAATGGAGGCCTCGCCTCCCCACCGAAAGGCCAGGCCTGTTCAGGGAAGACATGAGGGATGTGCGGGCTAGGCGGGGTGGGGCTGAGCGGCCGGGTGCCCAGCAGGGCCTTTGGGAACAGAGGGTGGGTCCTTAGGGAAGGTGGCGGTCACTATCAGCCTGGCGAGCAGTGGAAAGGGGACTTCAGACACGCTCAGGAGATGCAGAACCCCGTCCGTGGGAGAGCTCCTGAGAATTAGGGGCCAGGCTCAGCTCCCAAGGCTGCCCTGACAGAGGCCACGGGCTGGGGGGCAGAGAAAGATGCTGAGCCTCTCACGGTTCTAGAGGCTGGAATCGGGGATCAGATCAGGGCATCCTCAGGCCCCTGCCCACTCTGGAGGCCCGAGGGGAGGGTCCTCCCTGCCTCTTCCAGCTCCTGGTGGCCCCAGGCATCCCTCTGCCTGCGGCTTTGTGGCTCCAGTCTCTGCCTCCACTGAAACATGGCTGTCCTCCCTGCGTCTGCGAGGCTGACTTCCCTCTTCTTACAAGGAGGCTGTCATTGGACGAGGGCCCACCATACTCCAGTGTGAGCTCACCCTCACTTGATTACATCAGCAAAGACCCTATTTCCAAATAAGGTCACATTCTGACGTTCTGAGTTGACATGAGTTTTTAGGGGGGCCTGTTCAGCCCAGGACAGTATGTGGTTTAAGAAAGGGACTTCCCCAGAATGATCTGCCTGCCATCTGCATCCAGCTGCAGACCCTGGTTCCTGCCGTCTGGTCAGGGTTGGCCCTGGTGAGCTGGAACCCTCTGTCCCTGCACCCCCAGCACTCCCACCCAAAAGGAACTTCGGGGACAGATGCCATGGCTTAGGGTACCTATGGGGTCTTCAGAGGCTGAGCTGGTGCCCAGCTTGTTTCCTCCCTCATAGATGCAGCCAGGCAGTGAGCGGCTGACGGGTGCCTCAGTGTCCCATGCAGCGCAGCCTCGAAGAGTGGGTGGAGGCCAGCCCCGCAGGAGAACCACCTGTGTCTGCCCACAATGGGACAAACCTCAGCACCGAGTGTGTCCACAGATGCCAGCGCCTCTCAGATGAAGTGAGTTGATGACTGTTAAATGTAACAATAAAAACGGTCTTGTATTTGGTATATCTTTCCTTTTTCGTTTTATTTTTCTAGCTGTTCTTTTTTACTCTATTTTGCAAAAGTTAGCAGTCTGCAGGGTGCTTCCCCCGGCTGGCTGGAGAAGCCCCATGTACCCAGCCTTGTCTGAGGTCCTCTGAGCCCCGACGCCGCCTCGCTACGGTGCTGTGCCCTGACCCCAGTGTGGGAGGGGCCATCGGAGCACATGTGCCTTCTACGTGGTGAGGGGGGCATTATCTTGGGGATGCAACTGCAATAATCAAGAAACTTACAAATATTTAGGATAAATTAACTGAGAACGTGTGCACTCACCAGCATGGCCACCTGCTCTCACCCGGGGCATGCCTCCAGCCCTGGCTCTGCCCCCCCAGTTGGTGGAATCATGGAAGCAGGGGAGGGGGTGGTCCCCGGCACGGGTTTGTGCCATGGAGACGCCTGCACATGCCAGGACACTTGCACGGAATGTTCCCGACGCTCTCCCACCTCCAGGGCTGTGTGTAAGAGTCAGTGACAGAACTGTACACAGTGTGCAAGAGACAACTGCCCTCACTGCCACCTTGAAGGGCAGCCTGGACACATACTGTCGAGGGACAAGGAACTTGCTGATGGCAGAAGGCGTCATGCCACATGCTTCGGTCTGTATACAGTCCAAATCCAGCTATGTGGCACGCAACCTTGTCCAGGGGTTCACTGCACATGGCAAAGATGTCCTAGAGGGTAAGGGTGACAGACGCCTGTGCAGGAGGGAGGTCGCCTCTGGGGACCCTGGGGGAAGCAGGAGGGATGTGTTCCAGCTTACCTGGGTGCCCATCTGGCCTCTCTCTGCCCAGAGTCCGCCCCCATGGCAGCAGACATGGGACGGGGTCCTAGGCCAAGGAGCACTCCACCCAGTGGGGCGTGGGGACTTCCGTCCTCTCAGGAGCTCAGAGTGAGCGGGGCCCCAGGGACCAGCATGCAGCTTTCATCCCCAGCCACGGTCTGCTTCTGGCCCTGCCGGGACTTGGGGCTGCCTGCACATTAAATGACCTGGGTTTGTGTCCTGGTAACTCAAGACTGAGAGAGCTGCCACCCTTCTGGGTCACGGCTGCAGGAAATCAGGCTGTCCCCCAGGTCTAGGTGGGTCTGCCAAAATGCCCTGAGAGGCACGGCCTCGAGGTCAGCACCAGATGGGGCTACTCCTCCTGCCCCTGTGCCCAGATCAATCAGCCGCCCCCACTGGAAGGGGACACTCTCCCCGCTGGGGTCCGGAGCCCACTTCGGTCTCCCTCCCCACCCAACAGTGGCTCCCTGGAGACTATGGATGCCCCACCTGTGCCCTCTGCTCCACTGCTGGGACCATCTTTGCTCTCAGGGACTGTGGAAGCCGGTAGAGAGGGGCACCCCGTCAACGCCAGCCAGACTCTGTCCACCCCTCGAGAGCCAGAGCTTTGGGCTCACTGTCTCCCCCAGAGGAAACCTCGCTGGGGCCACAGGAGGCTCAGGTCTCTGTTCCTCAGGGCCCCGGGGGACTCCTGCAGGCAGCAGTGTTTGCTCTGCAGGGCCTGCAGGGTCAGGCAGGGAGGCAGAGGCGACCACAGGTAGAGGCAGGTTAAAGGACAAGGATTCTGAACATGCCGGGGCTGGGTCCAGGCACCATCAGAGCCAGGTCACCGGCTCCCTCGGGGAGGACAGAGCTGTGAGGGTTTCGGGGCTGAGTCACAGGTGGGCTGGGGTGGAGGGGAGGGGAGGACGACACCCCACCCTCACCAGGTGAGGACCCTTCGGGTCGACAGGCTTCCAGCCAGTGAGGGCACAGAGCAGAGGGAGTGCGGAGGGGCTGGTGGGTCATGGTGGGGGTAGGGTGGAGGTACTGGCTGTGCCGCTGCAGCAGGCATCGCCCCGGAATGTGCTGGAATAACAAGCAGAAGGCAGCATGGAGCAGGATGGAGGGCAGAAGTGCGGAGATAGGAGTGTGTGATCCTGGGTGGAGGCGCTGAGGCCTGGCCGGCGTCTGGAGCCTCCCTGAGGCTGGATCTGGGGGCTTTGGGGGAGCCCCCCACAGGGGGCCCCAGGTCACAATAAGGGGCAGCTCAGACCGGGGTGGGGGCCCCCAGGTCGCCCAGGAGTGGAAGTGGCTCGTGATGCTGTGGCTGCTGCGCTGTGAGGGGCTCCTGGTCCTGCTGGCCTCCAGGCTACGCGTGGCCCACTCGCCTCTGCAGCTGCCACGCCTCCCTCAGGGCTCCTGCTGCAAGGCTGGGCTGGACAGGCCTGGGAATCCCAGCGGGAAGGAAGCCGGGCCCAAGGGGAAGCAGCATGCTGGGTCAGGAGACTGGTCAGGGGCCCAGCCGGGCCTGGAGGCCAGCGGGCAGGGGCTGGCAGGGAGTGGGCAGGGTGCCCGCCACTGCGAGGGCCACCATGGAAGACTGTCTGGGTTGGGTTTGCTGCGGAGGCTCGCCAGCAGTGTTTTGACTCCAAGCAGGTTTCAGAGTGTGAACGGCCCCCGAGTCATCTGCTGGGTCCCTCTGCCAGAGGGTTTCTTAAAGACAGATGGCCACACGCGGAAGCCGTCGGCGGCGTGTGGGCCCAGCGATGACGGGGGTGCGAATCCCGCTCTGCCTCCCTCGGTGGCGGCAGGCGGTCTCTAAGTCCTCTCCCGTGTTGTCACTGTACCCTACAAAGCAAAGCCCGAGTTCCTCAGTGCGCTGCGGGGGCGAGTGGGCAGAGCCAGGCCTCCCTGCAGGCGCACACAGCTGTCCCTGTGCCTCCATGAGCGGGGAGGGACGCTGGCAGGAGCCCTCACCCACACGGCCTCCCAGCCTGAGCCCCCATCCAGGCGGCCTCCGCACCTGAGACCCCTCCCAGGCGGCCTCCCCGCCTGAGCCCCCACCCAGGCGGCCTCCGCACCCGAGCCCCCACCCAGGCGGCCTCCCCACCCGTCCCCACACACAGGCGGCCTCCCCACCCTGGCTTCCTGACCTCATGGAGCTGGGCTTGGCCACAGGAGGGCCTTGCAAAGGGCACTTTGCATTGAACCTGAACCTGGCCTGACTTTGCCTCCATGGTTTTCGGGTTGAACAGCAGGGAACGGCTCAGGGGGAGGGGCTGGCTGAATTCCTCCACAGGATCCGAGGGGCTGTGCAGACACGGTCCGTGACTGCGGGTTCTCCGTGGAGAAAATCAGTACCAAGTCGGAGCGAGTCCCCAGAGCTCACGTGTCACTCTGCACCCGGAAGGAACTTTCTGGAAATGGGATACATTCCTGCAGAGTGGGACTCAGGGGCTCTTTCCTGTCACTGTGCAGAAGGCGAGGTCTCAAGGGAGAAGATCTGGAGGCTGGGAACCTGCCTGGGCCTGGGTCCCCTCTCAGGGCTGAGGAGCCCTGAGCCCAGCGCCCACAGTCGCTGTAGCCAACCTCACAGGTCCCACCTCCTCCTGCCTGGCCATGCTTTTGCCCGCGTGGGCTGCAGCCAGGGCCTGGTTGCCACCCGCCCCAATGTGGCCCTGAGGCCAGTCCTGTGCTAGCCTGTATTGACACGCTGGCTCACTCAAATCGATTCTTGTCAAAGGCGTTGTGGAAAGAACAGCTTTCAAAATAGAGCCGAAGAAGACGTGGGCTTCCGCTGTGAGAGCCTGGGTGCTGGCCGGCCGCCCAGGGCGTCTCCTCTCTCTGCGGCCAGGCATGGAGCTCCACCAGCAGCTCCTGGCTGTTGCAAGGCTGTGAGATGTTTTCGTTTGTTCAGCAGGAAGGTCTAGAGAAAGGGGCTGAAGGGGACGCCTGAGCGTCCAGCCTCAGAGAGGAGGCCAGGACCGAGGCCTGGATTCATTCCTAATGGGTCCTGAGGACAAGCACACGGAACCGGCTGTGTTCTGGCTGCAAACGGGCCTGGGAGTGCCCTGGCTGGCATAGGAACAGGCAGGCTGCGGGGCAGAGCGCAATGGACCTTCTGCCTGGGTGGAAGGGGCTGGTGTGCGGCTCCGCGCCCTGGAGTCCCCATCCCAGCCCCTCAGCCAGCCCCTCTGTGGTGGCAGTTTCTCTTCTTGCCAAGACCTTGGACGGAGTCTGCACCCATCCCTGCACGCTGCAGAGACAAAACTCACAACCAGATACTCAGGAAGGGCCAGGGTCCTGCCACCTGCACGTTAGACCCTGAGGGTGACGTTTGCTCTTTGATCCTCTGGTCCTGTGTCCTCTGGGGGCCTCGGCCTGGGGTGGAAATGTGGATCCTTCCCTGTCTGAGACAGTCTGATTTTCAGACCAGCAGAGAAGGAAATGTCCGGTCTTTCCTGTGGGGTCCACCCACCCTCGATACTGTCATGGGCCACATGTCTCCCCCAGATCTGTATGCTGCAGCCCTAAGCCCAAGTGCCTCCGCAAGTGACCTTACTTGGAGATGGGGTCCTCGCAGAGGTGGTTAAGGTAACATGAGGCTACTGGGGTGGCCCTGGCCCAATCTGCCTGGTGTCCTTATACAGAGAGGAGATGAGGACACAGGTCCACACAGAGGGATGACCTTGTGAGGACAGCAGCAGGAGACAGAGCCAAGGACAGAGGCCTCAGGAGCCAGTGGTGCCACATCTTGACCCGGGATTCCGCCTCCTGAATGGTGAGAGAGCTGTGTCTGCTGAAGCCCCCAGGCTGGGGGACTTGCTACAGCGACCGGGAACTCACACGATAGTCACAGGACGTTACAGCTGACAAAGTGAGCTCCCTCCTTGGACACGCTCCTCCCAGCATTCCGGTGAGGTGGGGGCTGGCATGTCACCCCCACTCTGGATGAAGAGGCCGCATCAGGCGGGTGGGCACAACCAGCCCCCCAGCTCACTGTGGGCTACGGCACAAGTTCATTGCCTGCACTTCGGGGTGGGCACTCACTTGCCCCTGTTCCAGCCACCATGCCTGCCGTGGCTGCCTCCTCACCAGGGCCTGTGACTATGAGGCATTGGAGGAGGAGGTGCTGGGTGGAGACACCACAGAGACTGAGGGTGAGACTGGAGGAGGGGAAGCCCCCATTTCTTCTTGAGAGCCCTGCGGGGTCAGGCCAAGGAGCCCGGGTGGCTGTGCGGGAAGGAGTCGCACTCTGCTAGGTGTGGGGGCTTCCCACCTGCACTCCCAGGTGAGCTGTGGCCCTGCCACACAGGCCCCTCAACCCTGTGCCTGCCATGCGGCCCTTTGGAGGAGCCTCCGGATGTGTCTGGGGAGCCCTGCTCAGCCTGGCCCCAGTGGAGTCTCCACAGCAAATCAGCACACAGCAGCGACCACTGTGCGCCTCTGGCCCTGAGAGGCTGCGAGCGCACAACGTCCTGGCTGGAAAGAGGGGAGGCCTGGGGTCCGGGCAGCTCGCAGGGCCAGCTGTGCACCCAGTGACATCCTCATCACCGCCCACGCCAAGCACAGCAGAGACCCCGAGCCAAGGGCAGAAGGAGCACACGGTCACCGGAAACCTTTCCTTCCAGCTCGCCGTGCCTGCACCCAGCACTTTGTGTCTAGGGATGAATTTAATCTGCATGGTGACCTCTGAGGTGGGCACCGCCACTGTCCCAGCTCTATAGACACGGAATGTGGCGGGCAGCATGGTTAGGAAGCAGCAAGACTTTGAGTGGAGGGGGGTCTGGCTGTGGCTTCCCCTCTTTATTGAATGGTGTCTCCACAGAAAGATCTGTATCCCAGAACCTGTAAAGATGACCTTATTTGATTAAAGGGTCTTTGCAGATATAATCAGGTCAAGACCTGGTGGTGTGATCATCCTGGGCCGTCAGGCTGGACCACAGCGTCTGATGTGAAGGACAAGCGCCTTTATCAAGAGACGAGAAAACTCAGGGAGAGCCACATGGAGAGGGGCCGAGGCCATGGGAGGGCCAGGCAGGGATTGGAGGGAGGCAGCCAGAAGCCAAGGGACACCAGAAGCTGCCAGAGACAAGGAAGACCCCTCAGGAGCCTCCGGAGGGAGAGCAGCCCTGCCCACAGTTGAATTTGAGGCCTCTGGTCCCCAGAGCTGTAAGGGAATCAGTATCTGTTGTTGAGGCCATCCGGCTTGTTGCGGGAGCCCCAGGACACGTGCCCACTTGGCCACACTGCCCCGGCAGATTGTGGTCGAGTGCCCAGGGTTCCGGCCCCAGCGCCTGCACTCCTGACCACACAGGAGGCTGACGCCCGCCGGGAAGTCTGCACACGGCACCCTCGCTCTTTCCGGATTCCAGTGCTTCCTGCGGTGCTCTGTGCACAGGAGTGCTGCCGGCTCCCATCCCCAGACTCTCAGGGCTGAAAGGTGACATCCAGCAGCAAGCAGGGGCCCTGCTCTCTGCGACAGCCTGGTTGAGAGTTGGTGCCGGCCAGACCAGGTGTGTTGGCTCATGCCTGCAATCCCAGCGCTTTGGGAGGCTAAGGTGGGAGGATGGCTTGAACCCAGGAGTCCAAGGCTACAATAAGCTGTGCTTGCACCACTGCACTCCAGCCTGGGCGAATGTGAGACCATCTCTATAAAATCCGATAGAGGGACAGCGAGTCAGTGCCACACGATTGGCCCTTGGTATGTTTCCTCTGCCCATCAGTGCTACTCCAAGGAACTGAGTGAGCAAATGTGTGCCTGTCTGCTCACTTGCTTAAGACGCAAAGGGTCTTGAAAGCAGGGTCACACCCAGCATCTTCCCTCCCGCAGGTGCCTGGAGTGTTGGGCTCCTGCTGCCCCAAACCGACGTGACTCGGTGAACACAGGTGAGCACTGGCTGACCGGATCGTGTTTAAAGGAATCCTTTAGGGGAACCACTCTGCAAAGAAAAGAACCCTCAGTAACTCGCTTTTAGTTAAATGTGGACTTCACCTTATCAGGCTTCCGAAGGTAGATTTGCAGGAAGCCGGGGTGGTGGCGTGTGGGGAGGCCTGGGTGCCGGTGGGATTCTCCGCAGGTGCTGCTGGGCTGGGCAGTGGCTCTGGTGGGGAGCGCTGTGGCTCCAGGCCCTGACCCGGCTCCCGCTGGGCTGACTGTGGCAGGGAAGAGCCATTTTTCACAGTAGGTGGGTGGCTTCACAGCAGCCCAAGGCCAGTATGTTCCATAGTTCTTTTCACTGATGGAATCAGCCATCAGCTCAGCCCAGGTGACTTCCGACCTAATCTAAACAAGGTGGGGTCGGTGGACTCAGTTCTCACAAAGAAAGACATGGTGACGTCGGGCGTGGCCGGGTGAGGCAGGGGTGGGGAGAGGCTGACGGCCTCTGCCTCTGCCTCTCCCTCCACCGGCACCACCCGCCCCAAGCTCATGTGGCCCTTCCAGGCGTCATTTCTTCACTTGGTTGTGCCAAGCAGCAGGGGCATGGCTGTCCCAGTCCTTACGCCCTGCCCTCCTCGGGCAGCCTGAGCGTCTGCTCCTATGCTCAGGGTACCCTCTGCCAGGCACCCCCCATCCACACCCAAAGGCAGGCCCAGGTGCGTGGCTTGGGTGACGGAGTCTATTTGGGGCGATCCCTGAAAGCCCAGTGGGAAACTGGGGTGGAGGGAGTGGGCAGGGCCAAGCGGCCTTGTGAACGAGCAGCCTGCCTCCAAGGGGAGCCCCGGGTCCTCTCCCCGCTGGCTGGCCCTGTTGTGGACATGAGCTCTCAGGTTTCGGACGGGCTGAGCATAGTGGCCGAGGGTGCCCTCAGGCAGGGGCAGGTGGGCTTGGGCCAAAGAGCAACCTCTTCCCCCATAGGGGACATGGCAGACAGCCACCAGGAGCCAGAGTGGAGGGGCCAGGCTGTGCACACGGACATTTGCTCAAGCTCACAGCTGGCGTGCAGGAGGGCGCTTTGAACATCTCCAGAGCTGGGATGAGGTCGGAGCTGCCCCTGCCCAGTGAGAATGAATGCCCTGGGGCTGTGTGGGCTCTTGGCCAGGTGGTGCCAGGATATGCCTGGATTTCAGAGTAGGTGGTCAGGGCGGCCACCTGCTGGGTGTCTGGACAGGGACCATGGAGCTGGGATGACTGGGCTGCAGCTTCAGTAGCCACACAACATCCAAAAGCAGGGGGCCCTTGAGGACCCAGCCCTGCTCTCCAGGCAGCGGGCACTTGGCCCCAGAGCCCCCCCTTTCTCGGTGTGAGGCCGAGCATCTCCCGAGCCTGGTGCCCACCCGGCCACCTTGGCCTCTGCCCACTCCGTGCCAGCTCTCACTCTGCCACAGGCCCGGCCCCTCTCACTTCCAGCCTGGGCCCCACTGTCGCTTCCCATCATCTCCCTCCTGGGTGACAGCCTTGGGGAGGGTCTCTGGCCTGGGCTCTGATCCCAGGACACGGCCCTTCCTGCTCCTCGGTGGCCTTCCTGGGCCTGCAAGTCCGAGACCACACCCATGGCTGCTGCCCACTGCTAGTGGGCCTCAGATTTTTCAGAAAGAGGGAAGAGGCTTGGACCCGCCCAGAGCGCTTTCCAAGTGAGGCCATGGTCACGAGCAGTCCAGGGTCCGCTGCCCGGTGAGGGTGGGACTGCAGGCTGGGCAGGGACAGCAGGCAGGGGTCCCTCCCCCAACACAGCCCCCCCCTGCTGTGCGGGGCTCTGAGGTCCTGCCTTACGGGGGTCCTGTGTCCCCTCAGCGGGGAGCAGGAGATGGCCCGGGGCTCGGGGCTGCCATCTCCACCCTTAGTCTGGGGCTGAGCTGTGGTGGAGCAACTCAGGGACCACATGTTTGTAATTTGGGGACAATTCTGCCTTCCTGTAATTTTATTGTATTTAGTAAATGTGGTTTAATTTTCTTCCTGTATAGACTTCACAAATAACTACAAATCAAAAAAGAGCTTGCAGGCCCATCAGGGCAGCCCTGGCCTCCAAGGATCCAACACCAGGCCCGTGGCACACTCATGCCTGCTCGCACTCCCACCCTGTCCCACCTGCACTCACGCCACACACACAGCCACACACACAGTGGGCACGCTCACACCCCAGTCACGCACAAACACACATCCACACACCTCCCTCTGCTGCTTCCTCCCGCAAGTCCTCGTACCCCCATGCACCCCCACAGAGTCCCCATCAGGGCCGCTCCCCCTGTCCCCCCCACCTTGTCCTCGTACCCCCATGCACCCCCACAGAGTCCCCATCAGGGCTGCTCCCCCTGTCCCCCCCACCTTGTCCTCGTACCCCCATGCACCCCCACAGAGTCCCCATCAGGGCTGCTCCCCCTGTCCCCCCCACCTTGTCCTCGTACCCCCATGCACCCCCACAGAGTCCCCATCAGGGCTGCTCCCCCTGTCCCCCCCACCTTGTCATTTCCCACTTCCGTCCCCAGCACCGGCATTCGGCATTTGCCGCGGGCTGAGGGCTGGTGCGACAGAAGCCCTGCCAGCGCCACGAGCTGACGCCCGTGTAAACACGGCTGTTCGGCACAC